>NC_139224.1:96594611-96912111 GCF_055691185.1 Crinia signifera
TGGGGTGGGGGGTTGTGGAGGGGGGGTTGTGGAGGGGGTGGGGGTTGTGGAGGGGGTGGGGGTTGTGGAGGGGGAAGGGGATGGGGAAATTGTGTGGGTCCAAGCTGCACCCAGTGTCTCCAGTGTTGGGGAGGGGGAGGGGGTGTGGGTTGGGGAGGGGGTTGTGGAGGGGGTGGGGGTTGTGGAGGGGGTGGGGGTTGTGGAGGGGGTGGGGGTTGTGGAGGGGGAAGGGGATGGGGAAATTGTGTGGGTCCAAGCTGCACCCAGTGTCTCCTCTTCTTCCTCCTCCTCTTCTTCCTCCTCTTCTTCCTCCTCCTCCTCTTCCTCCTCCTCTTTCTTCTCCTCCTCCTCCTCCTCCTCTTCCTCCTCCTCCTCTTCTTCCTCCTTCTCCTCTTCCTCCTCCTCTTCTTCCTCCTCCTCCTCTTCCTCCTCCTCCTCTTCCTCCTCCAGGGCTGCCTGGTCCCGGGCTGCCTGGTCCCGGGCTGCCTGCTCCTGGGCTTCCATGCGTGCCCTTGCCCGTGCTGAAATGTTCATGTTGATGGCATAGAAATCGAAGATTGGGTTTCATAAAAAAGGGGGAAAGAAAAATTCACATTAGTCATGCTCATAACCTTCAAATTATCATTGCTGTGATATTTCAGACATTTATCATGCAAACTATTTGATATCCTACACCCAAAAACTGATCAACTACTTAAACCCCCCCCTATACACCCCCTATACACCCATATACACCCATATACACCCCCATACACCCATATACACCCATATACACCCATATACACCCATATACACCCCCATATACCCCCATATACACCCCATATACACCCCCATACACCCCCATACACCCATATACACCCATATACACCCATATACACCCCCATACACCCATATACACCCATATACACCCATATACACCCCCATATACCACCATATACACCCCATATACCCCCCATATACCCCCCATATACACCCCCATATACCCCCATATACCCCCATATACACCCCATATACCCCCCATATACACCCCATATACACCCCCATACTCAGGAACATATTTATAAAGAGTACACAAAACATTGCTAAAAAACGCTGACATACTAGTAATCAAAACTTACATCGGGCAATATGGCGGCGAAGGCTGCTGAGAAAAACCGGCTGCCGCCGGCGCAGGTCTGACCAGCGCCGCTCAACCTGCCCCAGGCTTCTGCGGACGCCGGTCGTAGAAAAGATCAGGCGGCGGGCAGCAGTATACGCCCGCCGCTTGTCGGCATTGCTAACATATGGGCCCCTGGGCCCCAGGTGACGGTCCATAACGTCGACCAGGGCCAACAGCTCAGGGGTGGAAAAGGGCCTAGCACGATTAGACGTCATAGTGGCAATGGCGCAGTTATTAATTGCAGGTACATATATCACTTTTGGTGCTTGCTGATTGGTCGAAAAAATTGTTTGTTTGGTATTAACTTTATTAATCCCTCTTACAGTAACAAACTGGATGCGAATAGAAACTTACGCGGACCGTTCCGATATACACACACCACAACCAACAGCATGCATTCAATGAAGAGAGAAGTACTGTATTTACAGTGTGCGGAAAATAATACACGCAACCCTCTACTTATAACTACGCTGCTTAAAGGGGGCACGATGCACCGATATGCATGGAGAGGAGTACTGTATATACAGTAGGCGGAAAATAATACACGCAACCCTCTACTTATAACTACGCTGCCTAAAGGGGGCACGATGCACCGATATGCATGGAGAGGAGTACTGTATATACAGTAGGCGGAAAATAATACACGCAACCCTCTACTTGTAACTACGCTGCCTAAAGGGCCACAATGCAACATGTTGCTGTATGACAATTTCATACACATTACATATGTAAGGAAAGCATTATAACGTGATGTTTTGAAATGTGACTCACAAAGCATACACGAACTCCAACAGATACCAGCTGACAACACTCGTCATTGGAATGACAGGTGCCCCCATTTCACGATGTAGCACAATGCTCCACAACCTGTGTATGTGCATATACAGGTGTTTGATCAGGTGCGTTGAGACCTGCGTAATTTAAGCGGGAATTATCGGCGGGAAATATCGGCGTAAATTTGCATCTATATTGCGTGGAAAAATATACGCCCCCTTGTTCATGGCGGGAAATTAACATATAAATATTCAGTCAGATGCAGGCCACAATTGCTGCAAACATGTCTGACTCTGACGATTCAGCAGCAGAGGACGCTCTGCAGAGAGCTACAGCACAATCCCTGCTTGATGCACTGAACAAGAGGGAACAGGAGCGGAGAAGGAGGGCCCAAGAGAGGAGTAGCCTGCAAGATCAAGCGGGCCCCTCAGTAACAGGCCCTGGTGAACCTCCACCAGGTCCACAAGAGCCAAGCAACCAGCCAGAACAAGAGGTTGCATCTCTCCAAACAGGTGTGACCCAGCAGGTGCATGGTGAGAGAACTGGGGCCACCAGAAAACGTGCTGCAACATCTAGGGTGATGACTGAGCAGGATACCACCACCAGAAAGAGAAACCCTGCATTTGTAGAGGCCGAAATGCGAATTCTAGTGCCCAGGGCACGCGAATGGATTGAATTGGCAACCAGGAAGCCGGGTGCCAGTGCAAGGAGAAACCTTTGGGACAAGATCACAGAGGAAGTGAACCAGGTGGCACCAGTGGTCAGAACTTGGGACGCGGTGAAGAAAAGGTTAGTGTGTTTGTCAGGGCAATTTTTCAGCAGTCTCCAGCAGGAACTGAGGCCCTTATTCTAGTTCACTCTTTCGGCCAAATATTTCTTAGATGGACAAAACCATGTGCACTGCAGGTGAGGCAGGTGTTACTTGTGCAGAGATAATCAGATTTGGGTGGGGTTTTACACCTGCCTCACCTGCAGTGCACATGGTTTTGTCCATCAAAGAAATATTTGGGCAGAAAGAGTGAACTAGAATAAGGGCCTCAGTTCCTGCTGGAGACTGCTGAAAAATTGCCCTGGTCTTTGTCCCCCTGATAATGTCATATGTGTGTACATATGTTACATGTATGTTTTGAGACTAATAGAAAGGTGTGTTTGTAGATAGTGCTACACTTCAATGTCACATGTGAACACAACCATGTCTAATAACCCACATTGATATATGAAACATGCACCATTGGTGTGATGTGAGGTTATGGGCACAGTTCTGCTCATGTGAAGTATGTGATGGGACAAGAGAAAGTGTGTTTTTGAAAGAGTTGTTGTAACATGTTCCATATGATGCTACTGAAACAAGAATGAGCAAACTGTGCACATGTAGCTGGTGAGAAACTACACATCCCAGTATGCCATTCCATAGTTAAATTACTCCATAATAACCACATTGTCAAGCTATGGTGGAATGTGTAGTTTCACACCAGGTGGAGGTGCCTAATTTGGCCATGGATGATGTCATTTCTGCATAGTGATGTATGTATGTGCATTTAGTGGCCTAATGAATGAGATGAGACACTGAAATGCCTCCTAATTGAGACATGAATGTGTGTGTGGGACACATATGGCAAAAAAACATAAGATCACCCACACTAGGAAATGTCACGTAGCTAGGGGTACCACATAGTCCCTTTAATTCCGGACACATATTAATTACACAGGTTCTGTGGCTGGCTGACTTCAAGACTCCACTTCACCTAATTTTAAACTGCCACAGAACCTGTGTAAGTAACATGTGTCCGGAATTAAAGGGACTAGGTGGTAACCCTACACGTAGCACAGTGGTGCACATATCTCATGGTGATATTTGTATTTTTAAACTTGTAGGTGGACTGACTTCAAAAGTGCACTGAAGAGGAAGATGACTGACCGGTACAACCACAGCATGTCCACCGGGAGAGGTCCTATGCCTGACCATTTGGAGTATACCCCCCTGGAGCTGGACTCCTGTGACGTGATTGATGTGGGGGAGATCAGGGGGATCTCCAATATGGACAGTGAGCTCCCGGCGGAGGTCTTTGCTGCTGCTTTTGATGGTAAGTCACAGTAATGCATTGTATTTAGAAAGATATTTTTTATTGCGTATGTGATGGTGACATTGTTTTCAATTCTTATCCTAGCAGAAGCAGAAAGCCAGGATGTACCGGCAGCATCTTCCTCTGCAGAGCCACAGGTGGAGCAAGTGGTCCAGCCTCCACCAAGACGTCGCCCCCAGCCCCAGCCACAGGAGACATGGAATGAGAGCCTGTTGGTGACGCTGGACAGGATCGAGCAGCAAGGGGTGGATGCTGCGATCCGTCAGCAGCAGGTGGCGGATTTTCTGGCGGAGTGGAAGGCCACAAACCAGCTGCAGATTGAGGCCTTGAACCGCATTAATGAAACTCTGGCGGCTGGCATAGTAAGCATTGGCCAACACCTCAGCCGCCAGAATGAACTTCTTGCGGAGCAGCTGTCCACCGCCAGGTCCCTAAGGGACAATCCCCCATCTGCTGCCCCACCCCAAGCTGCTCCCCAACCTTCCACCTCGGCTGACCCTCCTGTGTCGACTAGGGGAAGACGCCGAAAGCCAGCTGAGCCAAAGGCCCCTGTCCCCAAGGCCCCATCTAAAAGGGGCAAAAAAGGGCCCAAATGAGACCTGGTTCACTTCCTCTGTGGTTGGAGGCCAAAGGTTTAAATTGCACTGGACATCCGCTTCCTGAGTTGGCCATCGATCCATTTGCGTGCCATGGGCATGAAAGTTCGTATTTTGACCTCTACAAATGCAGGATATTTTTTTTGGTGGTGTGTATCTTGCTTAGTATTCACCCTGGTTGTTGCAGTACGTATTCTGGTGTCCCCATTTCTTTCACCATTGCATTTGCAGGGTAACACATGTTTGGAGATATGCAACCTCTTGTTCTGGCTGTTTTATTATTTGTGTGTCTATTTTATTTGTTTATTTGATTTCTCACATTAAAGTGTCAAGCTGTGATGCTGAACAGCAAATAAATTTATTTTACAAATTAAATCTAAATTGTGGTATGTGTCATTTCTTGTGTGAAACAAAGACTAGATTTATGTGTACTTACTGACCAGGGTATTTTTGAACATTTGTTGAAGTGTGGTCGAAGTTTCCCATGTGTAACCCCTTTCCATGGCCATTCCCATGTTCCTATCCAACTTTTCCCTGCTAATTAGTTTGTGTCAGCACATGTGCAGAGCAACTTAATAGGTGAGAAAGCAGTTTGTGTGCAGGTGAGGTAGCTCCTACAGTAGTAGGTAAAAGCAGGTCCAGAACAATGCTTTCCTCATGGAGTGGGTGAGGCAGACAAACAAGGGTGAAAAGGTACATTTGTGTAGGAATGCATATGTGTCCTCCCTAAAAAAAGATGTGTGAATGGGCCAAACATGATAAATTAGCTTGTGAACAAACATGCATAACTTTTTAAATATATATGATTTTACAGTGTCATAAGCAGATGTAGGAATCCTTTGTTAGAGAGATGAGAATGCAATAATGTGATTGGTGGCATCTTACATCCAGAGTGTAGTCAAATCCAAATCATAGCAGATGAGATAGTGGTACAGGTCATTATTTTGGGTACTATACAAAGATTGTGTGGAAAATAGTGGTCATGGGCTTCAAACATTGCTGAAACATCCTTTGTAGGTGTTAGATGTGGTTTATGTTATTGTATCCTAAATACAAAACCTATGTTAGTATTAGAGTGAACACGTTGACACATGTCGACTTGTGTAGATTGAGTGTGCTACTGCGTAAAGTCTATGAAAGCACGTAGTGAATGTGTCTAACTGTTTAGCAAATACCTACCTTAGCGTATAAAAAGATTCGGTACTTATGTAGTATCTGGGCTGCCGATTTTTTGATTGTATGCCTTAAGTTAAGGCATACAATCAGATGCGATGCGATATCGCATCGCATACGATGCGATGCGATGCGATGCGATGACCCGATTTTTCCATAGGATTCAATGTTAAAATGGACTGAGTCCATTTTAACATGAAATTCAATGGGAAAAAGGGGTCCTTTTCATACCCCTACTATCCAAGTGGGCATGGAGTTGGATATAAACCTGTGGCGAGCGTAGCGAGCCACCGAGCCCGAAGCGTGGCGAGCGAAGCGAGCCCCGCGAGGGGACGGTATTCTGTGTCCCCTCGCGGGGCTCGCTACGCTCGCCACGCTTCGGGCTCGGTGGCTCGCTACGCTCGCCACAGGTTTATATCCAACTCCATGCCCACTTGGATAGTAGGGGTATGAAAAGGACCCCTTTTTCCCATTGAATTCCATGTTAAAATGGACTCAGTCCATTTTAACATTGAATCCTATGGAAAAATCGGGTCCATCGCATCGCATCGCATCGCATCGCATGCGATTTGGTCGGGTGCGATGCGATGCGATGGACCCGATTTCAAAATCGGCAGCCCAGTTACTACATAAGTACCAAAGATTCTTACCTTAAATTAAACAAACCTTTAAATGTGGAGAAGTATAGAAACATAAGCTTCCAATGTGTTTGCGTGCTGTATGTGTGGCTTGCAGGCAGTGAAATCATGGTTTGGACTTAATAGACTGCAGCATTGCTTATTACATTCAGGTGTATGTGTTTGAGTAGTAATCAGCGTTAATTAGCCAACTCAGGCGCACGCTGGCATCAGGGGCGAATTTAGGGGTCAGGCCGCCCCTAGGCACAATTTTTGCGCGCCCCCCCCCCCCATATGTATGTATATGTGCACCCACATTATATATATATATATATATATATATATATATATATATAATCACAGTAAACACAATGATTGGTACACACTTGGGTGCACACACTTAACATGGCAATTTCTTAGCACTTACTGTTTCATAGCAGGGATGCAAACAGTTAAAGTGCTTCAGAGACATTCCATTAGCTCCGTGTAGCAGCAGCATGAGAGGACGGAGGGCTCCGTAACCTGAGAGCACTGCAGGGTAGTGTTAGACAGCTTGTGTGGACGGGCGCTGGATGCTGTCAGTGTGCGAGCAGGGCAGGCATATTGCCTGTATGCTCTGCTCGGAAGGAGGGAGGGAGGGATGGACGGGACTTCAGGCTGCCAGCGCTGCTGTCCAGAGAGGGACAGGGAAAGGTACAGTGGCAGCCGACAGCAGCGCTGAGCGCACAGGCACACAGCTGTGGGGATGCAGGGAGGCTAGAGAGCTCCTCCCTGCACTAACGAGCAGCGGCGAGCGGCCGCTCTGTAAAACAGAGTGACGACATGCCTGCCAGCTGCCGCCCTTGACAGGTGCCGCCCCTAGGCCCGTGCCTCACGGGCCTAGTGACAAATCCGGCCCTGGCTGGCATGCGGTATCTGTAGGGGTGGTTTGAGCTGGCGGTTGGCGGCCGCCTGTTTGGTGTCCGAAATGAACGGTGCCTTAGTCGATCGTGCGGTAGTAGCACCGCTCATTTTTTGTGCACACCCCCGTGTACGCCCATATTTACGCCCATTTTCCCTCATTATTTCGGCCGCTCCCATCAACACGCCCCTATGCCGCCCCATTACCCGTACACTCGCGTACAGGTTTTTTCGCACGTTGAGAGCCCAGCCGTAAGCGTTGTGGAGTGTTCGCTCCGGCGCATTAGCGTATCTGCACATGCGCAGATCATGAAAAACCCCGGGACGTACGCGTACGGCCCGGCCGCTCAAACCAGAATAAGGCCCATTATGCCTACCTTTATTAATGCCCTTCATACACATAATGCCCCTTACACATATGTTGTACATTATTAATGCCCATATACACATGACACACATAATGTCCATTACACATATGTTGCACATTATTAACCCCTTACCGCCGCAGCCTGTTTTTGCCTTCCTGACAGAGCCCTTTTTTTCAAATCTGACATGTATCACTTTATGTGGGGATAACTTTTTATTGCTTTTACTTATCCCAGTGATTTTGAGATTGTTTTCTCGTGACACATTGTACTTTAAGTTAGTGGTAAATTTTGGTCGATACAGTCTGTGTTTATTTGTGAAAAATACCAAAATGTCGTAAAAAAATTGAAAATTTAGCAATTTGCAAAATGTTAAATTTTCTGCTTGTGAGAAAAATAATCATACCACTCAAAATAGTTAATAACTAACAAAGACCATGGGTGAAATGTAATAGGATGAGAGATTCAGAAAGTGAGAGATTTGGTAAGAAATCTCCAGTTTTTTTTTAAAGTGGCAATCATTGACACAGCAAAATCACACTGGTTTTGCTGTGTCAATGATTGCCACTTTAAAAAAACTGGAGATTTCTTACCAAATCTCTCACTTTCTGAATCTCTCATCCTATTACATTTCACCCACTATGTCTACTTTATGTTGCCATCATTATTTCAACCTCCTTTTAATTTTTTTGGACACTAGGAGGCTTAAAATATGAATAGCAAATTCTCAAATTTTCAAGA
Organism: Crinia signifera; assembly: GCF_055691185.1. Classification (NCBI taxonomy): domain Eukaryota; kingdom Metazoa; phylum Chordata; class Amphibia; order Anura; family Myobatrachidae; genus Crinia; species Crinia signifera. The sequence continues at coordinate 96,603,021 of NC_139224.1, forward strand.
AAATTTCAAACACTGATTTTTTTAGGGACCAGTTCAGTTCTGATGTGACTTTGAGGGACTTGTATGTGAGACACCCCCATAAATGATGCCATTTCAAAAACTGCACCCCTCACAGTATTCAAAACAGCATTTTGGAAGTTTGTTAACCCTTTAGGTGTTTCACAGGAATTAAAACAAAGTGTAGGTGAAATTTCAAAATTTCATTTTTTTTAGCAGATTTTCAATTTTAATACATTTTTCTAAGGAACACAGTAGATTTTACTAGAGAAATGTGACTAAAAATTGATTCCCCCAATTCTTTTGTTTTCATAAATATCATATATGTGGCCCTAGTGTGCACGTTGACCAAACCACAGGCTTCATAATAGAAGGAGCACCTACTTGATTTTGGAGCCCTCCTTTTTATGAGATTATTTTTTAGGCACCATGTAGGTTTCTAGGCACCATAAGATGCTAAAAGTTAGGAACCTCCCCCACAAGTGACCCCATTTTGCAAACTACACCCCTCAGGGAATTCATCTAGGGGTATAGTGTACATTTCAAACCCCCAGGGGTTTCACCAATTTTGGTACAACTGGGCTGTGAAAATGAAAAATTACATTTTTTTACACAAAAATGCAGTTCTGGCTCAAAATTTTTCATTTTCACAAGGAATGAAGGAGACAAAGCACCCCAAAATCTGTGCCGCAATTTCTCCCGAGTACGGCAATGCCTCATTTGTGACCAAAAAATACCATTTGGGTGCATGGCAGGACTCAGAAGGGAAGGAGTGATATTTGGATTTTGCAGCACAGATTCCGGTGGAATGAATGGTGGGTGCTATGTCGCATTAGCAAGACCCCCGAAGCACCAATACAGTGGAACCCCCCCACAAGTGACCCCATTTTGCAAACTACACCCCTCAGGGAATTCATCTAGGGGTATAGTGTACATTTCAAACCCCCAGGGGTTTCACCAATTTTGGTACAACTGGGCTGTGAAAATGAAAAATTACATTTTTTTACACAAAAATGCAGTTCTGGCTCAAAAATTTTCATTTTCACAAGGAATGAAGGAGACAAAGCACCCCAAAATCTGAGCCGCAATTTCTCCCGAGTACGGCAATGCCTCATATGTGACCAAAAAATACCATTTGGGTGCATGGCAGGACTCAGAAGGGAAGGAGTGATATTTGGATTTTGCAGCACAGATTCTGGTGGAATGAATGGTGGGTGCTATGTCACATTAGCAAGACCCCCGAAGCACGGTGAAATGATGAACCTAATAATCCATAGATGTGTGGTATATTTTAAAACACTCCTTCATACATAGGCCGGGTTTGTCGGGGCAAGTTTCACAGTGGAAAATAGTTTGCTTTCTTATTCCCTTTTTATAGCAAACTTTGCACCTTTTTTGTGTCCTGCCCTTTTTTCCAGTGGAGGGGATTTCGTTAGGAAAATGCTGCCCTGATACAATACGGGGGCCAGTACTAGAAGTACTGGGGCCAGTACTAGAAGTACTGGGGCCCTCTGCCTGCTGGTTCCCAAATATAAGGCCCTTTATGACTTCCTCTTGAAAGTGCATAAATGTCCCCGTCTGGCTGGTAGAACGGAATAGTACGTAAGCGTTATACAGTGCCATCTGGATGATATACACGGCCAGCTTCTTATACCATATTTTTGTTTTCTGCAGGGCACTGTACGGCTTCAGTACCTGATCTGAAAGATCCACTCCGCCCATGTACTTATTGTAATCTAGGATACAAACAGGTTTTGAGGTGTGGGTACTGGTACCTCGTACAGGGACGGAGGTGGTACTGTCTCTGTGAATTGTTGTCAGTATAAGGACATCCCTCTTGTCCTTATATTTGACCAACAACATATTTTCGGTGGATTGTGCCCTGCTTTCACCCTTTCTCAGTAATTGGGCAATGTGCGTTTTTGGGAGGCCTCTTTGGTTCTTGCGCACAGTACCGCAAGCTGCTGTACCTCTTGAACCAAGGGCCTTAAACAGGGGGATGCTGGTGTAAAAGTTATCCACATAGAGGTGATAACCCTTATCCAGGAAGGGGTGCACTAAATCCCAGACAATCTTTCCACTAACACCTACGAGGGAGGGGGGGCATTCTGGCGGTTCAATTCTTGTGTCCTTCCCTTCATATACCCTAAACCTGTGGGTGTACCCTGAGGTACTTTCGCACAGCTTATACATTTTTATGCCATACCTTGCCCTCTTATTGGGAAGGTACTGGCGGAATTTAACCCTTCCTTTAAAATGTATAAGTGACTCGTCTACACAAATGAATTTTTCGGGGATGTACATCTCAGCAAATTTGGCGCTGAAATGATCAATGACCGGCCTGACTTTGAATAGCCGGTCAAAGGTGGGATCATCTCTGGGTGGGCACTGTGCATTATCGTTGTAATGCAAAAATTTAAGGATCGTCTCAAAACGAGTCCGGGTCATGGCCATACGATGAAGTGGGGTGCTGTACAGAACATCTGTACTCCAATATTGTCTAATTTCTGGCTTTTTAACTATGCCCATATGTAACACCAGACCCCAAAACGTCATCATCTCTACTGCATCTACAGGGGTCCACCTAGCAAATGATGACGTGGGGTTTTGGGCAATAAACTGCTGGGCATATAAATTACTTTGGTCCACCATTAAATTTATAAAATCATCAGAGAAAAAGACTTTGAAAAAGTCAATTTCTTTGAGGCCTGTAGTATCAAATTGGATTCCTGGGTTGGCCAAAAACTCAGGAACCTGGGGCTCAAAATTGTCTGGTGGTGGGGTCCATACGAGATCATGGGGGGGGGGGGTCTCAGCTGCTCTACGGGGGCGTCTTTGAGGGGGTCCCTCATCACTAGAGGAGGAAGAGGAGGTTAAGACCAATGCGATAAATTCATCGCTTTCATCACTGGCTGTGTCAGTGTCAGAGGCAATAACGGCATATGCCTCCCCCCCGTCTTTGGGATGATTGGGACATTTTTATTATTTTTGTGTTTGTGTAAGTGTAGTGTTTCAACACGTGTATAGTGTAGGGGGGGTACAAACTTTATTTCAACACGGGGGGTATGTAGTGTGTATGTAGTGCTTTAACACGTATAAGTGCACTTAAGGGGCAGCAGCTTCAAGGCAGCTTTTGGTACAACCTTGAAGGGGTTAAAAAAAAAAAAAAAGCTCCTGTGCCAAAAATTGAGCACAGATGTTGGTCAGTAACGTCCGTCACTGATCAGCGCTCAGCGGCCACAGGAGACCCACAAAATCACTGTGGATGTAAAAAAAATTTTAAAAAAAGACCCCACAGCACCCTCCAAAAAAAAAAATTTAAAAAAACTGCTGATCAGTCAAAGGCAACAGGAATTTGATCCCAAAAAAAAAATTAGATCAACCCTGTGCCAAAAATGCTGATCAGTGATGTACGTCACTGATCAGCGCTCAGCGGCCACAGGACACCCACAAAATCACCGTGGGTGTAAAAAAAAAATTTAAAAAAGACCCCACAGCACCCTCAAAAAAAAAAATTAAAAAAAACTGCTGATCAGTCAAAGGCAACAGGAATTTGATCCAAAAAAAAAAAATTAGATCAACCCTGTGCCAAAAATGCTGATCAGTGATGTACGTCACTGATCAGCGCTCAGCGGCCACAGGACACCCACAAAATCACAGTGGGTGTAAAAAAATTAAAAAAAAAAAAGACCCCACAGCACCCTCAAAAAAAAAAAAAAAAAACTGCTGATCAGTGATGCAACACTGATTAGCAGTGAGGGGCAGCAGGCGCGCAACTTTTGGCGAAACCTGACGGGGTATATATAAAAAAAAAAAACCTGCACCCCAAAAAAGTTGCTGATCAGTTAATTTATACTGATCAGCACAAATGGGGGGCAGGGAAAAAAGCAGTGCAGAGGGTTTAAGCCCGTCTGCACTGCAATCAGCCACAGGGGGCAACAGAGACAAAATTATATTTTACTATGATGCTGCAGCAGCAGCAGCAGAAGCAGGCAGCAGGCAGCACGGATGCCACCACACCACCAACGCTGATCGAGGTCAGATAGGTCAGATAGGGGGACAGATGGGCACAGAGACCGCTCTGCACGCTGTTCCTGACCGGAATGGCGGTGGCAGGGCGGTCTCCGTTACTTTCACTGAGGTGCAATGGCTGTGATTGGTCCGTCGGTCCGACGGACCAATCACAGCCTTGGGGGCAGGTGGGACCAGGTGGGACCACCACCAAAGACCCCTTTACACTCGGTGGTGATTGGTGCTGTACCGATCAAGTACCAATCACCACCGATCCCTGTGTTACCGAGCGCCGATATTGGCCGGAACACAGAAAACGCTGCAATTGGCTGTTCACATTTGAACAGCCAATCACAGCGATCGCCGATGGGGGGGGCATTGCTGCCCCCCCTGGGACACGAGGGAAGATATCTGCTGTCAGGGACAGCAGCCATCTTCCCTCTGTCACCGCGTCTAAAGACGCGGCGACACTTTAAAGTCATGGCATACATTTATGCCATGTGTCGGGAAGTACATCCCGACCATGACGTAAATGTATGCCCAATGTAGGGAAGGGGTTAATGCCTTTATACATGACACACATAATGCCCCTTACACATATGCCGAACACTATTGCACAACCAACCCACCCGCAGACAGCACTGGCACAGCTGCTAACACTGTGACCTCTGCCTCTGCTTGGATAGAAATGTTTTCTCATACATCTTGACTCAATAAGCCATGCAGCTCCTGGCCAGTTCTGCTAACGTTGGGTGCCTTTTTTGCTGAAAATTCATCTTATTTGCATTGTTATGACCAGCACACACAAGGAGCTTCCGATGATTAAAATTATATTTGGCATGCCTATATTTTGTGTGCGACTGTGGCTGTACCTGCATACAGAATGCTATGTTACAGTGATTTCCATGAATACACTATTTCATATGCAGATACAGCCTCACTCACACACAGAATATGGGCATGCTGCATATCATTTTAATCAGAAGAAGCTGCATATGCCCCTAGGCATTCCAAATGCCCTAGGCAATTGCCTAGTTTGCCTATGCCTAAGGCCGGATCTGGGTGTTGTCATTATAGTGCTTATACATTTTTATATTCTAATTTTTTATACAATTTCTATATCTATATGTTCACAAACAACAGTTGGTTTTTGAAAGAAAAATACTATTGTATGTATGAATAAATATGTACAAACAAAGAGAAATGTCTTGGAAGTTTTATTACATTAATAACTTTTGTGCTCTAATGGGTTAATGCCAATAAGTGTGTGGTTATGGTGGTGCGAATGTCTTCTGCACAGGTGTTTGTCCCCTCATACATCCCAGAATCTGCAGAGTGGTCTGATACCTCAGGCTCCAGTATGGTCCATTCTGGTAGAAACTCTTCTTTAACTCACAAATGTTGTGCAACACACAACAGGCAGCAACTACATGAGGCATGAAGCTGGTATCAATGTCATTTTGCTTCATTAAACAAGGCCAACGGCCTTTCAGATGCCCTAAGGCATTTTCTTCCACCATCCATGCAGAACTGAGGGTATGGGTGAAGTGAATTTGTTCTGGGGTAAGTTGATGGTGCTGATTGAACCCCTTCATTAACCATCGCCGTAATGGGTATGCTGCATCCCTGATTATATGTACTGGGATCTCCACCCCATCAATGATCTTGGATTTCTGTAAAGTAAGACAAGAGTTACAATATGTAATTGTGGGAGTACAAGTATGCTCATCTGATGGTGCTTCACATAGAAAATTGCCACTTTTCTTACCCTACAGGTGTAATGAGAAACATTTGAAATACAACAATACATGTGGTATTTTGGTTACACATACTCTAACCCTAAAAATTGCCCAACCCGAACAAACAAAAACATATATCTTTACCTCTCTAGGGAACAACCAGCCATCTTGCTTCTCCTCAGCAATAAGGTATATGTCCGAATTGGCTAGAACCCTTGCATCATGGGCACGACCTGGCCAGCCAATAAAGACATCAGTGAAACTGCAAATATAAAGTGTTAAGAATTGTTTTAGCAAAAAAATATTTATAGCACAGTCTAGTATTTAAAATAAAAAATAATACCAATAGTTGTGGTCCACTATAGCCTGTAGAATACTAGAGTGCCAGCCTTTGCGATTGAAGTAATCCGCATGGTTGTCAGTGGGGGCAATAATAGGGATGTGTGTCCCGTCTTTAACTCCAGCACACTGTGGATATCCATGATGCAGGACACCAGTGATGGTGTCATCTAACCTTTGTCCTTGAGGTAAGGTGATGAAATGATGGTAAAGGCCTTCCAGCAAAGCCTCCGTTATCTCATGCACTAAAGTGCAAACAGTTGATCTCCCCACTCCCAACAAGCAGGCGACTATGCGGTATTCTCCAGGGGTAGCAGGAGGTGGGTTTTCTGCAGGATGTGGTCTGCCTAGAAAATGCAGGGGTGGCAAGGTCCAGCCAGGGCCGCCGAGAGGCTGGGGGGGCAGGTACATTTTACTTGGGCCTGGGCCTGCCAGGGGGGCCCTGGTCCGGACACACACTTTAAAAAAAATATATTTATATATATTTTGATGCTCTAGGGTGCCGTGATTCAAAAAAGTTTTGGAACCACTGCCCTAAACAATTCACCTCAGCAAAGAGGGGTCCTCCAATCTCTTATATATGGACACTCGCGGGGTTGGGGGGGGGGGTGGTGGATGCGGGCAGACACACTCGTGCGGAGAGGGGGTGTGTGCCCGCACCTCCCCGCAAGCCGGTCTGACTGAAACCCCTACCACCCGAGCGGGTCCGCCCGCACCCCAGCGGTTCTGCGCCCGCATCCAAAATACTCGCGATCGAGGGGGAGTTGGATTAGTGCAGATGCTGCTCACCTGGTGGCTGTGGAGTAATGGTGGATGGTAGGCGTGGGTCTGCCAGCACCCCCTGCCCCCGCAAGCCAGTCTGACTGCCCCCCCACCCTGCGAGCATGTCTGCCCCCAAACCCCCCCATCAGCGGGTCTGCAACCCCCCATCAACCCTGCTGCCCACCCACCTTCCCTCCCCTAAGGCAGTGGATCTGCCCGCACCCCCCCCCCCTCTGCGTGAGCGGGTCTGCCCGCACACATGACCCCCACCCCGTACCGCGAGCGAGCCTGCCCGCACACCACCCCCACCATTGTGAGCGGGTCTGCCCCCACCGCGAGCGGGTCTGCATGCACACACCCTCCACCACACCGTGAGCGGGGCTGCCCGCAAAGCCACACACACCCTGCGCAGTGTGTCTGGCCGCAAACCCCCCCATCAGTAGGTCTGCCCGCACATCACCCTTCAAACGTATATGTTCACACAACCATCCCCCCACAGCAGGTCTAAACACAGCCCCCCCAAACCCGAACGGATCTGCCCGCAAACCACCACCCCCGAAAGCGGGTATGCCTGCAACCCCCTCCGCGAGCCAGTCTGACCGAACCCCCCCCCCCGCTGCATCAGCAGGTATGCCCGCAACCACCCAACCCCAGAGCAGTGGGTCTGCACACTCACACCCCACCCCCACACCGCGAGGGGGCTGCCCACAAAGCCACACCCCTCCCCATGCAGCGTGTCTGCACGCAAAGCCCCCCCATCAGTGGGTCTGCCCACACATCCCCCTGCGAGCGGATCTGTCCGCACCACCACCCCCCTCACAGCAGGTCTACCCACACCCCACGCGAGCGGGTCGCACCACATTCCCCCCCTCTGCCAGCACCCCCCCCATCAGAGCGGGTCTGCACCCCCCCTTCAACACTGCTGCCCTCCCCCCTTCCCTCCCCCAGGGCAGCAGGTCTGCCCTCACCCCCCCCCCCCGCTGCACCAGCAGGTATGCCCCCCCAACCCCAGAGCAGCGGGTCTGCCCACAACCCACCGCCCGCAGTAGTGGGTATGCCTGCCCACCCCCGGAGCGGCGGGTCTGCCCGCAAACAACCCCCCCATGGATGAGCGGGTCTGACAGCACCCCCATCTGCCCACACCCCGTTTCCCCCCAAGAGCGTGTCTGCCCGCAACCCCCCCATTAGCGGGTCTGCACTCCCCCATCAACACCGTTGCCCGCCCCCTTCCCTCCCCCAGGGCAGCGGGTCTGCCCACAACCCCCCCACTGCATCAGCAGGTCTGCCAACACCCTCTGCGAGCGTGTCTGCCTGCAACCCCCCCATCAGTGGGTCTGCACCCCCCCTGCGGATCTGCCCTCAAACCCCCCCCCCCCAATAGGTCTGCCCACACCCACCCCACGCGCTCTGGGGGAGGGGGGAGGGGTAAGGGGGAAGGTGGGCATACCCGCTTTTCCGGTGGGTGCGGCCAGACCAGCTGCTCCAGATGGGGGTGTGGCCAGACCCCCTGCTCCGGGGGAGGTGCGGCCGTAGCCCCTTATGATGGTGTGAAGAGCACCCGGAGGGCGCGATGAATCACCTAGTTGTCATATATATATATATATATATATATATATATATATATATATATAACAAGACCATAGGGATTATTTCCCTCTTTGGTTTTAAACAGTGAAATAATAAAAGTTTATGTTTTACTGATTCACTGGTGAGCATCCAACAGTGCAATTCCATTTTTTCTTGCAAATACATAGTACAGGTTAAGTATTCCTTATTCAAAATGCTCGGGACCAGAAGAATTTTGGTTAACAGATGATTTCCGTATTTTGGAATATTTTTATATTTGAATGAGTTATCTTGAGGTATCTTGCATTTATGTTGTATAATCGAACAAATTAAATACACACAAATATATTTTATTTGTGCATGAAACAAGGTTTTAAAACATGAAACAAAGTTTGTGTACTATCTCATTCCCTGAATTTGAATGCCAAACAGTCATGTCCTTGAACATACAAGAAAAGGAATTCCCGCACCAGTAATTGTAATTTTTATTCTTCAGATTCTCCTCCCCCAGTTATTTTCAAAAATTTAGGTGAGAACAAGTCTTCTCCTAAAATGATCTGGGGGTGCTACCCACTACTTAAAGTTTAACCTATACACCCACAAAGAAAAATAAGTATTTTGTAGGGTGCACTGAGAATCAAATATTCATTTATTATTTATCATAAAAAGTAACTTTTATTTATTCACTTAAAAAGGGTCTCTCAATTCAGAGGAGACCATATGACCTTGTCTCAGAGTGAAATATTAAAAAATAGAAAGAGTGATGAAGAATGAAAAGAAATGTGTACAAATTTTAAAATCAAAAGAAAAGGATGAACATGTGTATGTCAGGTTATTACTCAATTCTTGGCTACAATTGCCTTTTTTTTGTAACTGTTATCTGTTATTGTTATTATGTTGCAATTGTGCAAACAAATATGTTATCCATGTAGTTCATAGGATTTTACTAAAAGTACAGAGGCATTGTGCTATTGTCAATATTCCTCTTGTGAACCACGTTATTCTGTCCAGGGATATGATAGTGTTCACTAGTCGGTAGTGATTTTACACATCTGCACTGAATCGGTATGGGGAGGACCTTTATGACTTCATTTGAAGCGAGGGGTATCCTTTGTATATATGTTATCAAACCTGCATACCTCTGTATCTGTATTTAAGCGGATTAACCGCCAGAACAGGTGCAGTTGGATACTGAGAGTTTATTACTAATACCTCTCCTTATATATAGAAAATTAATTATTGTCATGCAGCCCGTATGTATAAAGTCTCTGTTACCCAGAAATAAGCGGAATTCTCGCTGGGATCAGAGTGGCTGTGTCATTATATGACAGATGAAACTGGAGTGGTTTGTACTAGCACCCCATTTGGTGCTCCCCACCTCTTCTAAATACCCGATAGTAAGCGGTTTTACCGCCGGGAAGTGCAGTGATAAATATTTTCAGCGTATTATTTTATTCGTCTAGTGTAAACACCCAATTCATACAGATTTCAAACGTGCCTCAGGTCGGCGCACTTTGTTTAGTGTTTTAGTTCTCATACACATATCTTTGCCACCGAACAGTAAATATTCTATATAGGTACAAAACAAATAAAAATCTCCCTTATTGTTGTGTCTGTATATACTGTATCATTGTTTCAGTGCTTATTTATATTATAAGGCGCACACACAACACACTTTTATTGTATTGTTTATATATGTCCCGTTGGGATCTCAGGGTCTGTGTGTGCATACACACTATTCCCTCTCCCAATCTTGGACTGCAGGGATTATTATAATCTTTGTACCTATTATAGGATCGCGCTGTGCGCGACTCCTGATTTAAGCAGTGTTCTCTTGCAGTTATATGTCATATATACGTGATAGTATCATTTAGTGCCCTCAGTGTTATCTGGGGGTCCCCGTGTTTAACAGATAGGGACTACCCTCTTTAACATGGGCTGTTAGAAATAGACATTTTGCGGTCGCATATACACTCGCGTTACCGCTTTATCAGCACAAGTCCTGGGTAGCACAGTATGTGTGCTCCCAGCGCTGTCCGTCAGGGTTACTCCCGGGCAGCGTTTTGCTGTGCTCCCGACTGTATCATGAACTGCGGTCGCACTTAATTTTGCGCCGCTGTTTGAGGCAGGCAGATCCCGGGTAGCGCTATGTCAGTGCTCCCGGCGTTCACTGCCCGCTCGTGCCACTGTCAGTAACTAAACACAAGAGGAATATTGACAATAGCACAATGCCTCTGTACTTTTAGTAAAATCCTATGAACTACATGGATAACATATTTGTTTGCACAATTGCAACATAATAACAATAACAGATAACAGTTACAAAAAAAAGGCAATTGTAGCCAAGAATTGAGTAATAACCTGACATACACATGTTCATCCTTTTCTTTTGATTTTAAAATTTGTACACATTTCTTTTCATTCTTCATCACTCTTTCTATTTTTTAATATTTCACTCTGAGACAAGGTCATATGGTCTCCTCTGAATTGAGAGACCCTTTTTAAGTGAATAAATAAAAGTTACTTTTTATGATAAATAATAAATTAATATTTGATTCTCAGTGCACCCTACAAAATACTTCTTTTTCTTTGTGGGTGTATATGTCCTTGAACATATTTAGTGCCAGTTACATGTTATTTCCTCAGTATTGCCAGTTACAGATGTAGCCAGTAGGTTTTTAGCAAAAAAATATATATATATTTTTTGGAGTTTTTTGGAATAATTTGAATAAGGGATACTCAACCTGTACTGTATGCTAGTTGCCATCACAGCACCCCTGCCACACCACCAAAATCTAGGCGGTCCTAATAGGGCACTGAAATTAAAAGGCACATCATTTTTGTGTGCAGATCGCAACCCTACCTTTTGTTTTTGATTGGTTCCTGGGGTAGCCTGCAACCACACTAAGAATTCTAAGGTTAGAGTCACACACCACCTGTACGGGGTATGGATCATTAGGTCTACAAGATGTTGGTCGACAAGCTTTGGGTCGACACCATTAGGTCGACATGCAGAAAGGTCGACATGGATCTAGGTTGACATGGGTGTAGGTCGACAGTCAATAGGTCGACATGGGATTTTTCACTGTTTTTGACCCGAATGACGACACAGTGGACATGGACACTGAAACATATTTTATTCTCCCACCATGCCCTAATGCAGTGATGGCTAACCTTTTCAGCTTGGTGTGTTGAAAATCATAATAAAGTGTAGCCTTCCTCAAGTCGCGTGTCACTTCAAGAAATGTCAATAATTTGGGGATATTTGCAGCCATTATACATATGCCAAAAGGGAAAGGACAGTAAACTGTATAGAGCGCTTGTCAAGGCTGTCTTCTCAAAGAGAGCTGCTGCAGGGGGGGATTAGTCAGATCCCTTTAAAGAATTTGGAAAAAGGAGGGGTATGCAGCGCTCATTTAATGATGACACAAATAAATTGTACAATACAAATTTATTAATAATAAAATATATATAAAAATAAATTGACGTTAAAAACACTTAGGGGGTTATTCTAGTTCATTCTTTCTGACAAAATCCTTCTTAGATGGACAAAACCATGTGCACTGCGGGTGGGGCAGATGTAACTTGTGCAGAGAGAATTAGATTTGAGTGGGGTTTTTCTTCAAAGTGAGATCTATATTGCAGTGTAAAATCATGCAATCAGTATTTTCCCTGCACAGAAACAAAAAAACTCACCCAAATCTAATTATCTCTGCACATGTTACATCTGCCCCCCTGCAGTGCACATGGTTTTGTCCATCTAAGAAGGATTTTGTCAGAAAGAATGAACTAGAATAAACCCCTTAGTGACAGTTGTGAATAAAACCAATAAATGGACCTGCCAAGAAAGGAATTATTGATATAACCTGCTCTGGTCTCTTAGATTAGTCCCATCACGATTGGAGAGAGATATATGGTAGGAGTCCAATTGTATTTATCCTTAAGCGCTGCTGGAGGTGTCCCGGTCCATAGTAGGAATAATGTAAACTTGTAGGGATCCTCTCTAAGGTGCGGCTGTGCTTGTTTAAGGTGGTGTGCTCCAATCTACGATCTCCAAGAGGTGGCAGAGGTATCCCAGTCTGTGAGGACTGGATGGATATGGGGATCCTCTGTAAAGTGCATTCGTGATTGGGGTAGAAGTAGGTCCCAATTGGGGATGGATTAAATGCAAGTCCAGATAATTAAGCAGGAAAACAAGGTAGGCAGGTCTCAGTCAGGTCCCTGGATTTAAAACACCTTATTATACATATGCCACACACTGTGATGCCCATTATACATATGCCACACACGAGATGCAAATTATACATATGACACACACTGTCGTGCCCATTATAAATATGAAAGTCAATGTGAAAGAGCAAGATATAATTTAAGAAGGCTGCACTAATACAGTGTATGTCAGAAAGGCAGCTACCAGTGCCAATAGAAGCACTGAATAGTGTGGCGTTCGGAGCGTGCAGAGTCCATGTGTGGGAAAGCTGTCTCACCTTTCAAAATGGATGCCGGAACCCAGTCTTCACCCAAAACTCCTCTGGTAGTCTCTGTCGATCAGGTGCCATGACTCAGCGGCAGGAGGCGGATCTGTAGTCCCCAGCACCGGCTTGACTACAGCAGTGGATGTGGACTATAGAGAGCGGGAGCAGCACAGGCACGACTACAGAAGCGAGAGTGGGCTATAGAGATAGGGCGCTCCCACTCTCTATAGCTCCCACTATAGAGAGTGGGAGGTAGCTCTACTCCCTCCAGCGGAGAGGCGATGCCCCCTCTGTCCCCTTCCATTTGGCGGCACAGCATGCATGCTGGCTTAGCTGCTTCATTTGCGTACTTCCAGTTTTTCCTCTCTGCACACCAGTAGGTCAGACATGTGTCACTCAAAGTGTCTTGGTGTGTCACGAGTGACACGCATGTCATAGGTTAGCTATCATGGCCCTAGTGGATGGTAGGGCATGAAATTCCGCCTGTCGGCACGTCAGCTCAAAAACAGTGAGAAACCCCATGCCGACCTTTTCACTGTCGACCTTGCCCATGTCAACCTAATGATTGTGTCGACCCAATGACCTGTCGACCTAGACCCATGTCGACCTTTCTGCATGTCAACCTAATGGTGTCAACCCAATGCTTGTAGAGTTAATAACCATATACCCCTGCACATTGATGGAGTGACGCCCACGTCTATTAATGAAGACATACCCCCTCATGTTTTTTATTCATACTCAACCCCTCTGGACGGATCTTGCTTTATTCCAGTTTATTATATATTATATTTTTTTATACTTTTTAATAGTATTTACAAATGTATTGAAATGTTGTTGCATGTTGTTTGTGGTACCAAGTCAAACTGTTATATTTATGTATCAGATTAAATTATGTTTAATTTCAAATACATTGTACAGTATGCTCTTTGGTTTAAGTGAAGTGCTCGACCACAATCACCCTTTATTTTTGTATATACTATTTAAGGGGCCGGCTCCTCATTTTTTTGTTGAGGCTGCAGCACGGACCAAACAAAATACAAATTAAAAATAAATAGTAAATGACCATTTTACACTCATATTACAACCAGCGCTTTCACCGTATTCCATAGTTGTTTTTTTCCTAAACACCCACTGACAGGGACTGAAAAGGGGTGGGGCCATACAGACGGTGGAGGCAGCGCTAAACTGGACAAAGGGGGCATAGCAACATGGGGAGCAAGACTGATAAAAAAGGAAGAGAAAAGATAGCAGAGCGCTGGAAATTATTTTTGTCTCTGCTGCCGTCTAGGGGGGATACTCAACCCCTCTTGAAAAGGATAACAAATAGATACAAAGTAGACGGTGCTAAGAGACACTATAGACACATAATTTTTGGTACAAATCAAAATACAAATTTATTTATACAATTATCACAATGATTAATCTATTTTAAAATTGAGAACACCGGCCGGTGAGATATATATATATATATAAAATAAAAGACTAATGATGCACATATAGCAAATAGTGCAAATTCAAAGCATCTTTATCCTTGGTGTGCTATGTATTTTTTGCACAAGGAAATATGCAGTACTTGGTAACTGTCCGTGTTGTGGCCAGCCGTAGATTAAAGCACATATAATTTGCAGACTTTAGAATGGGTTAGGCATGCATGGGGTTAATTTTCACCAAAGCAGAGGTTAATAGCAGTCTTTGGTACAAGACAATGTTAGTCTATGGGTGAAAGCTCAAATTCACTCCTAGCATACACACTCCAATGCATGGCAAAGTGCTAGTTTCCAGCCAAACTTTTCCTGTTAATACTCAGTCATGCAATACATGGTGAGAAATATATGTACACATACATGACCATAAGTAAATGATAAATATTTTATTTTTACGAAATTAACCCTCAGTCCACTTTTACTTATATTTAATTAATTTTTAATTTTCGATATAATAGGCTTCGATATATAGAGAGGTATATACCAGTATATATCTAGTCAGATGGTATTTGTTTTTTTTTATGTGTACATATATTTCTCACCATGTATTGCATATTGTATATTACTTACTATTTACCAACTTAGATCCGATTACCTGTTTTTTTAAAGAGAATATACTAAATAATCTGAGTCCCATCTGGCTAGATGCATACCGATACATATATAATTACTCTGTTTTATAAATTTCTCTAAATCGATACAAGTGTATATAAATATATATCCACCATTGCATATGATACATACACCTGTGTGAAGTCTGGCTCTTGATACCAGAATAAACACATATGTGTGTATACATCTTCTCTTAATACACACAGATGGTCACAATAGATCTCTCTCCTTATTGAAGGATTCTTTATTTTTATTTTTTATTTTTATTTTTTTCTCACTGTGGTCTATTTACTATGAAAAATAATGGTGACATATTGATAGGATGAATGTTTTAAATAAATTTGTTTGAACTATAAAATATTAGGTCTATGATTTATCGATGTGTTTTTATTGTATATATTTGCAAAAGTGCAAACGTGAATAGGGAAACCTAGCATGAAAACGAGGCTGGGTTGCACACAAACGAAATGTGTACAAGGAAGTAAAAACGGATACGAAACTGAGGCTTGGCTGTAAAAGCAATGCGCATGTGTCAAACAGAATGAACTGATGATGTAATAATACAGACGCCCATAAGGGTGGCGCTTGCCCTGATAAATATGAGCAATGGGGCACCTACAGGTTATCTGATGAAGCTGCTGACACTCTAAGAGGCGGGGAAACGCGTCATCAAGGAGATCATCACTTGTTGTTTTGCACTCTGAAACACAGCTGGGAGACCCGGAAGCCGGAGCCGCACGTTCGTGACAAGGCTGACAAGCTCAACAGCCGGGAACCCGCCCCAGGCGTGGGCAACAGAATCAACTCCCCACAGTGGATTACAAAAATGGAACATAAGTATAACTTCTTTGCATCTATTCCAAAAGCTTTCTAACACCTGTAAGCTTCTATATGGCTCAATGACTGAGTATTAACAGGAAAAGTTTGGCTGGAAACTAGCACTTTGCCGTGCATTGGAGTGTGTATGCTGGGAGTGAATTTGAGCTTTCACCCATAGACTAACATTGTCTTGTACCAAAGACTGCTATTAACCTCTGCTTTGCTGAAAATTAACCCCATGCATGCCTAACCCATTCTAAAGTCTGCAAATTATATGTGCTTTAATCTACGGCTGGCCACAACACGGACAGTTACCAAGTACTGCCATAGGCGTGTGCACAGGGGGTGCCGGGGGTGCACAGGCACCTCCTAATGACTGGCACCCCCCCACACAATATCAGCACTTCCTAATGACCGGCAGCGGCAGTGCCCCCTCCCCCGGCCGCCTAGCAGTACCTGCGCTGGGCTGGGCTCCTTCAGCAGTCAGCAGGATTCGAAGTTTCAAAAGGGGGCGTGGCCACGGGGGGCGTGATTAGGCCACGGCCCTGCCTTTTTCTGTGCCCGGGTGAACTAGTGCAGCTGCAGTAGTAGTGAAGTAGTACAGCTGCAGGCCACCTAGCAGTATCTGCGCTGGGCTGGGCTGGGCTGGCCTGGGCTCCTTCAGCAGTCAGCAGGACTCGAGGTTTCAAAAGGGGGAGTGGCCACGGGGGTCCGTGATTAGGCCACTCCCCTGTCTTTTCCTGTGCCCGGGTGAACTAGTGCAGCTGCAGTAGCCCTGTAGCCTACTGTTCTGTGTCAGGCTCACAGGATGGCTCCTGGCTGAAACCTAAAGGTAATGTATGCAGAGACTGGGGAGTGTGCCATTTATTGTGAGGGAGTGGGCTGTGTGTGAGAATGTAGTGAGGAGAACAGGGGGCCTGATTCAGGATCACTCACTAAGCATCAATCTTTTGCTGCCTAGCAAGCGGAACACCGCCCACGAATAACTGGGAAAACTGTACTGTCCCTGCTGTATTGTTACCTGCCTGGCTGATGCGGTGACCAGTGGTGCCGCTGATGGCTGCCTAGTCGCTGTACAGCTCGGCGGGTATTTGTTCCCTGTGTGATAACTGTGCTGTCTCTGCCTATATTGTAACCCACCCGGGGGTCCAGTGGTGCGGCTGATGGCTGCCAAGGCACTGCGCAGCTCAGCGAATATATGTTCCCTGTGTCTTTATCCCCCAGGGTACATCTAGCGTATACATATAATACATACATTAGTCACTATGCACTGTGTAATGTGACTATAGGTCACTACGTGCGAATATTCATCACTGTGCTGTGTAATGTGACTATAGGTCACTATGTGCGAATATTCATCACTGTGCTGTGTAATATGACTATAGGTCACAACGTGCAAATATTCATCACTGTGCTGTGTATTGTGACTATACAGTTATGGCCAGTTACATCGTGGTTTACAACGCGCTTTTGAGGGCTCTGACTCGCGAGTTGCAGATTGCGTTATGTCCTGCGTTATGTACCACGCCATGTAATACATAGTTTAACCACTGGGTGACTAATGCTCCACGTTAAGACTTTACGCTACGGATTTTTGCTAAACAGCCACTTTTCACTACGGATCTTGTCCTTACTTTACGGACAGAGTGTTTGTATTTATTCGCAGAAGCAGCTACGTACGGTCATTTATGTAATTGGTACAGAAGCCATGCTAACCTTTGCTATTGCTGGATGACTACTTAAAACATTATTTGAGGACCTACAGTATCATACTGTACTTTACACTACGGATTTTGTCCTTACTTTACGGACAGAGTTTTTGTATTTTATTCGCAGCCGCAGTGACGTACTGTATGGTCATGAACTGTATGTGATTCGTGCAGAAGCCATGCTAACCATCTGCTATTACTATAATCACAGGCAACAGTGGCCTAGAGGGTAGAGGCACAGCTTCACTATGTCAGTATCAGGAGTTCGATCCTCAGTTGGTTACAATATATTTTCATTTTTTAAACATACTTTTTTTTTTAAACCAATACAGGTACTGTAGTTACAGTATTTGGTGCTTATCAAATTCTTTCGGACTTTTCCACAAACAAAAATTCACAATGGCAGGCCTCCATGTACACGATAGTTAATACCCATACATACTGCGCTACAGAGAACGGTTTTTTTCGCAAAATAGATTTAGCTTTTCAGGTAAAATTCCTTGCTTTGAGGACCGTGTTTCGGGATTAAATTCGCTAACCTTTGCTAAACAGCCACTTTTCACTACGGATCTTGTCCTTACTTTACGGACAGAGTGTTTGTATTTATTCGCAGAAGCAGCTACGTACGGTCATTTATGTAATTGGTACAGAAGCCATGCTAACCTTTGCTATTGCTGGATGACTACTTAAAACATTATTTGAGGACCTACAGTATCATACTGTACTTTACACTACGGATTTTGTCCTTACTTTACGGACAGAGTTTTTGTATTTTATTCGCAGCCGCAGTGACGTACTGTATGGTCATGAACTGTATGTGATTGGTGCAGAAGCCATGCTAACCATCTGCTATTACTATAATCACAGGCAATAGTGGCCTAGAGGGTAGAGGCACAGCTTCACTATGTCAGTATCACGAGTTCGATCCTCAGTGGGTTACAATATATATTTTTTTTTAAACCAATACAGGTACTGTAGTTACAGTATTTGGTGCTTACAGTATCAAATTCTTTCGGACTTATCCACAAACAAAAATTCACAATGGCAGGCCGCCATGTACACGATAGTTAATACCCATACATACTGCGCTACAGAGAACGTTTTTTTCCGCAACAATAGATTTCTCCAAACTCAGACACAGACCGACACCTCAGACAATAAGATGTTGATTGCAGTCATACAAAATACAGTATGTTAATTGCAGTCTGCCTTTTTGTTTCACTGCTAATTGTACATAATTCAAATGCACCTATCAGCTTCGTGAAGGTTTTCCTTTGTCTCTGCCAGCATAAATTCAGCTACAGACACTAAAGTTGTCAAACTATCCAGTTTGTTTTTCTGCATCTAAACCGTGTAGAATTGCTACGGATCGTCTCTTCATCTCTTGCCTGTATACAAGCACGAGATTGTACCTGTACACCTGGACTATTCATTCTGCTGAATCCAAAGTGAAGTTGCTGCTGCGTTCCTGTTTCTACCAAGCTTTACCATCATACTGCCTTCTGCAAGAACAGTACAGTATCTTCTCGCTACTACAGTAGTACAGTCATTTGTACATTTGACTGATTGCTGCATTACAGTATACTGTACAGTAAGCAGCCAGGCTCCTACTGTACGAGGACAAAACGGTCCCTGCGCGGAAGCGCTCAGTTCCCACCTTGTCCCTGAATGAACCTGTTTCCCTTCTTTCCCTACTGTTCAAATGCACCTGGTGCAGAATACTGTATACAATCGCCTGCTGTGTATACTGTATTCAGATACTGCAGACTGCCGCTATGGGTATTGTCCATAAATACTAGAGTTTGTTTCGCAGACTTACTGTATACAGTATCGAGTAGTGATATCGTGATTTTTGATGGCTTACACGTTTAGTGCAGTGCAGTAGAGATAGCGCCATTGAGAATATTGTACAATGTGTTCAAATTGCCTGGTGTGTATGGGCCGCAGATCCCCGACTAGCGATGACAATACTCTATTAGGGTGGGCTACTGTAGGCTGCTAAATACTAGATCTCCATAATACTATTGGTGTAATACTGTAAATAACGTGATTTTTGATGGCTTACACGTTCAGTGCAGTGCAGTAGAGATAGCGCCATTGAGAATATTGTACAATGTGTTAAAATTGCCTGGTGTGTATGGGCCGCAGATCCCCGACTAGCGATGACAATACTCTATTAGGGTGGGCTACTGTAGGCTGCTAAATACTATATCTCCATAATACTATTGGTGTAATACTGTAAATAACGTATTTTTTCCTCAAACGAGGGGACCGGTGTTTTTCTCATGTTAACGGACTGTTTCGCAGGCTCAGTCAGTAATAGGAGCACATGTGATATCGTGATTTTCAGCCATGTTGGGAATCGACATGGCTGCACAGTGCAGTAGAGATAGCGCCATTGAGAATATTGTACAATGTGTTAAAATTGCCTGGTGTGTATGGGACGCAGATCCCCGGCTAAATTTGCTAGGGCAGGATCAACTTTCCCTCCCCCTTACTGCACTTCTGCTTCAGGTACCATAAGTACCATAATGAACAGTGCATGATTCTCTTGAGGATCATACACACTAGACGCTTTTCATCTGAAAATTGCCTGGTGTGTATGGTCCAGAGTTCCCCGACTAGCGATGAGAATACTTTATTAGGCTACTGCAGGCTGCCGCTATGGGTATTGTCTGTATAATGTGTAATAAATCCTGGATTGGGGTATTGTCCGTAATATTGTTGTAATACCGTAAATAACGGATCCTTTCGCATCTTTTTTTTTTTTTTTCGCATACTGTACTTGTAATTGAAGTAGTCACAGCAATAGGATCACGTGGTATCGTGATTTTCCGCCATTTTAGGGATCAACATGGATGCCACATACAGTACAGTGCAGTGCAGTAGAGATAACGCCATTTAGAATATTGTACAATGTGTTAAAATTGCCTGGTGTGTATAGGCCGCAGATCCCCGACTAGCGATGACAATACTCTATTAGGGTGGGCTACTGCAGGCTGCTACTATGGGTATTGTCGTATAATCTGTGCTACTGTAAATACTGGATTAGTCCGTAATACTGTTGGTGTAATACTGTAAATAACGTATTTTTTCGCAGGGGGGGAGGGCGCGGAGTTTTGCGCATATTAATAGACTATTTCGCAGACTCAGTCATACTGTATTTGTGTAAAAAATCCCCTAGCTGTGTACAAAATCCCCTAGCTGTGGGTGTTCGTATTGTAAGTACAAGGGGCGGCAGTACGCATCCTCTGACCTTTTCATACCCACACGATCCACGTCGGCGTGAAGTTGATCTTACTGTATATAGCGTGGCATGCGCAGCGAGCCCCGCGAGGGGACGCGCATTACTTCACAAGTATTACGCGTCCCCTCACGGGTCTTGCTGCGCTCGTCACGCTTCGGGTTCGGTGGCTCGCTGCGCTCTATATACTGTACTGTAAAATCAACTCCACGCCGACGTGTGTAGTGTGGGTATAAAAAGGTCAGAGGACGCGTACCGCCGCCCCTGGCGGGCTGGCTGCGCTCGCCACGCTTCGGGTTGGCGTTCATAATGGGGTCTCGTTAACAATGGTGGTGCATTTAAAATAGTCATTACCCATCAGGGTACTCATCTGGTTGCCTGTACAATTAAAAATCGGTCCTATCGCTTCATATCACATGCGATGCGATTTTTGGTTGTACAATGCCCTGCGATGGAAATCGGGGGCGCCTTGATAATACACAAGTACCCCATTTTTTTTTAATCATGCTACTTTTTGCCAATTTTCAGATTTACAGTAAATCTCCAAGTGTGTATAGTGTAGGCCACCAATGGGAGACACAACACTAGCAAAGTCTCCCGTCTGCTGATTTGACCAGCATGCCAGCGATGATGGATAATTTTTCATCCATCATCGCTGTGTGTGTGTGTACGCCGCGCGGGCTTTCAACTTGCAGACCGCCTCTGCGTCTCCCCTACTCCCGCCCCTGCTCCTTCCCCCTGCTCTGTGTTGTTATGAGCAGGGAGAAGCCACACATTACCGGCTGCTAGGGTTGCCACCTCATCCCTTTAATCCTGGAGACTGTACTGTATTTGGTACTTGTCTATTATCACGGCGCCCATCGCATCGCATACCACTAATTAAGGGAAGGCAACCCTACCGGCTGCACGTCCGGCCCCAACCTCACTCCTGCCTGCCCGGCTGCCAGCCAGTCGACTTGTTGCCGAAGTACCAAAATTTCCATTACTGGTCAGTATTTACAGTACATTACTGTATCTTGTCTCCACAGTTCCTGAGATTAAACATGCCGCCAAAAATCACCAAAGAAATGAGCCAGATCATCGCCAAGATGAAGCAAGATAACAAGACAACACGAGAGATCCAGGCTTGGCTGAAAGAAAGTGGTACTGAAGTTCATTTACAGACTGTGCGCAATCATGCTTCTATGAGGATGCGCCCCAGATACAGAACTCCTTCTCACTGCACATTGTAAGTACAGTACTCTATACTGTATTAGCAGATTCTATAATTACTGTACTGTACATTACTACTGTATACTGTACTGTACCAGGCGGCTTCAAGCTGTGGCCCTCCAGCCGTTGTGAAACTACAATTGCCATCATGCTGTGCCATCGATTTGCTATTAGAGAAAGATACTGTACAGTACAATTATGGCAAGGCATGCCTGGATGTGTAGTTTCACAACAACTGGAGGTCCACAGTTTGGACATGCCTGCTGTATGCTGTACAATCCTTTTTGTCTGTGTTATACTATAGGAAAGTCCAAAAGATTGTAGAAGAATTAACTTGTGGTGATGATGAGTGTACTGCTGGAAAAATAAAAAACATTCTTCATTCGGACTATGATATGGACGTTTCAGTTTCCAGTGTGAAACGGATGCGAAGAAAAATGGGATGGAGATATGGTCGCACAAGGTAATGTAAAATACTGTACTGTACAGTACATCAACCTTAATTTTACAATACTGTATACTGCAAGTCATAAGCATTTAATGTCTCAATGGTCCTAATTTTTCTTTACTTACTGTATCTGTAGACTGCATCCCATGATAAGAGATGTCAATAAAGAAAAGAGAGTGATACAAGCTCAACAGTGGATTGACAGTGCAGAAAAATGTAATGATGTACTTTTTACAGATGAAACTTCTGTTTCTATGGAGAGGTTCTCAAGAATGTCCTTCCGCAAACCTACCTTTATCTCATTGAAACCACTAGCAAAGTTTCCATTAAAAGTCCACGTATGGGGAGGTATATCTCGCAGGGTGCTGGACCTATGTTAGTTTTTGAAGGTACAGTACTGTACTGTACATTTCTACTGTAGTTTTAAACAACTCAGAACCCTGAAATGTGTACATGTTAATGGCATCTTACTGTATCTCTGTAGGGATTATGGATAAGATCTTCTTCCAAGAACAAATAGTCGATCGTGTTTTGGTGCCATTTATCAGAAAATACTATCCATCTGGACACAGAGTATTCCAAGATAATTACCCAAAACATTCTGCTTCTGCAAAATACATGGAAGAGAGAGGAATAATTTGGCAACGCACACCACCAGAGTGAGTATTATTCGAACAGCATTTACTGAACTACAGTACACTACTTATTGTACAGTCGTGATTTTATTATTACTGTACTGTACAGTATGTTAATACAGTAGTACTTAACTTTTGTATGTACTGTACTACGTATACTTTAGGTCACCGGACATGAACCCAATTGAAATGGTCTGGGCACAAATGAAGAAGTTCATCAGGAATGAAGTGAAACCGAAAAATAAACAAGAACTTTTGGATGGGATCAGGACTTTTTGGGAAAAAAAACTGACACGTGTCCAGTGTAATAAGTACATAAACCATCTGGACACCGTCTTGCCTGTCGTCATTGAGCGAAATGGGCATGCAACTGCTATGTAGATTCTCCAGTACTGTATAATACAGTATAAAGTACTGTACCTGTAAAACTGAACCCCTCGCAGCAGTCTCTTACAGTACAGTATTCTGTACTGTACAGTACCTCTCCTTTTACTCGCTGTCCACCTCACAACTTACTGTATTTCCCTCCCTTCAATGTTTACTTGACATACTACACATTGCAGTTTGCTTGGGTCAGAGAACAAGGAAGAACCACTGGCCTGAAAAAAGTAAGTTTATGATCTTACTGTACAACACTCTTACAGATTGTCATGTGTATCTCTCCCTCGCTATTATTTTTTTCTACTCTACCATGAGCAAAATCAAGCGTGTTTGGGCCAGAGAACAAAGGACAGGCAATGAAATGGAAAAAAAGTACGTTTATGATCTTACTGTACATTATCTCTCTCCCTCTCTCCCATCCCCTTCCCCTGCCAACATGTGTCTCCCCCCCCCCCCCCCCCCCGAAATCCTTGTGACCATTCAGTACTAATGCTATTCTTTTTTCTTCTCTCCCCTTATCCACCATGCCACTCTACCATGAGCAAAATCACGCAGGTTTGGGACAGAGAACAAAGGACAGGCAATGAAATGGAAAAAAAGTATGTTTATGATCTTACTGTACATTATCTCTCTCCCTCTCTCCCATCCCCTTCCCCTGCCAACATGTGTCTCCCCCCCCCCCCCGAAATCCTTGTGACCATTCAGTACTAACGCTATTCTTTTTTCTTCTCTCCCCTTATCCACCATGCCACTCTACCATGAGCAAAATGAAGCATGTTTGGGACAAAGAACAAAGGCCATCAATGAAATGGAAAAAAGTACGTTTATGGGGCGAGATTTATTGTGTTTACCGTTTTTTCCGAAAATGCGATTTTTGCTCAAATCGCCCTTTATCGCCGTTTTTTAAAATCAAATTTTTTTCCAGAACTCGAATATTTAATGAGGTGTGTATTCCGGCATGAAAAGTGCGAGAAAGTGCGATGTACAGTAGGGCGATTTTCGGGATGAAAATTGCGATTTTTTAGTCATGAAAAGTTGAAATTTTTTTAAAATGTGCGATTTTGTGATTGAAAAAAAAAAAAAATTGGCGTGAGGTCCCCCCTCCTGTACATAACCAGCCCCGGGCTCATTGAGCCGGACCTGGTTCCAAAAATACGTGGGACAAAAAGCGTAGGGGTCCCCCTGTATTTCTGAAACCAGCCCCGGACTCTTGGACCGGTCCTGGTTCCAAAAATACGGGGGACAAAAAATCTGGGGGTCCCCCGTATTTTGAAACCAGCACCGGGCTCCAACAGCCCGCAGTGTCATGCCACAGCCGGGGGACACTTTTTACACAAGGTCCCCCGGCCGCACCATGAGCACCGTGGCTGGTCAGCCTTGGACGGGGTACCTGGAGGAGTGGGGACCCCCCCAATAAAGCCCCCCCCCAGGCTTCACCCGTCCAGGGCTGAAGCCCGGGGCTGTCACCGGCGTCCCTGGCCATTGGACGCCGGCCTGATAGGGTTAAATTCTCATTCCTAACATTGCTTAATACAGGAGAACTGCAAGTGCCAGCAGACCTCTGGGACCCGCTGGGACTAGTAGTCCACCTGTAAAAAGAATGTTAAAATAAAGCACACACACAGAAAAGTATAACTTTAATACACCCACATCCGCACACCTCACTATTACACCACATTCTTACCGATCCAGGATCCAGCGCTGGTCTCTCTGCAGCAGAGCCGGACAGCCCGCACTGACAGCGGGCTGAACCGGCTTCCTCCGATGCAGCGAACAGCTTCTGTCGCGCTGGCCCAGCGCAACACAGGCTGAGAGGGTCTCCGGCTTACTGTATGTGTCTCCATGGAGACGCCTAGCTCAGCCAATCAGGGCTGAGCTATGCGTCTCCATGGAGATGCATCGCCCAATCACACTCTCAGCCAGTGTCGCGCTGGGACAGCGCGACAGAAGCTGTTACTGTAGCTGCGTCGGAGGAAGCCGGTTCAGCCCGCTGTCTGTGCGGGCTGTCCGGCTCTGCTGCAGAGAGACCAGCGCTGGATCCTGGATCGGTAAGAATGTGGTGTAAAAGTGAGGTGTGCGGATGTGGGTGTATTAAAGTTATACTTTTCTGTGTGTGTGCTTTATTTTAACATTCTTTTTACAGGTGGACTACTGCTGGCACTTGCAGTTCTCCTGTATTAAGCAATGTTAGGAATGAGAATTTAACCCTATCAGGCCGGCGTCCAATGGCCAGGGACGCCGGTGACAGCCCCGGGCTTTAGCCCTGGACGGGTGAAGCCTGGGGGGGCCTTTATTGGGGGGGTCCCCACTCCTCCAGGTACCCCGTCTAAGGCTGACCAGCCACTGTGCTCATGGTGCGGCCGGGGGACCTTGTGTAAAAAGTGTCCCCCGGCTGTGGCATGACACTGCGGGCTGTTGGAGCCCGGTGCTGGTTTCAAAATACGGGGGACCCCCAGATTTTTTGTCCCCCGTATTTTTGGAACCAGGACCGGTCCAAGAGTCCGGGGCTGGTTTCAGAAATACAGGGGGACCCCTACGCTTTTTGTCCCCCGTATTTTTGGAACCAGGTCCGGCTCAATAAGCCCGGGGCTGGTTATGTACAGGAGGGGGGACCTCACGCCAATTTTTTTTTTTTTACACATATTTTAACAAAGAACCATACACAGATCACAATGATCAGTGCATGGTTCTGACAAAATCGCCATGTTTCTGACCAAACCGCCAGTCAGGATCAGGTCTATTTTTTTTTGGAACTTTAGACCATTTATTTTGGCGATTTTCAAATTCGCATCTCATTAAAAAGGCGAATTGTATCTTTTTCAATGGGGAAAACATCTGGATGCGAATTCCAGAGTTAAAAAAAATCGCACTTTTAGAAAGTGCGATTTCGCGGCAAAAAGTGCGATTTACAGTATGCCGCAAATCACCACCCATTAAAAAATCGATTTGGGAAAAAAATGAAAAAACGGCCGTTTTTGCGATAAAAATCGCCAAAAACCCACCATCGATCTCTAATACTGTAAATGTCACCCATGATCTTACTGTACATTACTGTATCTCTCTCCCTCTCTCCCATCCTCTTCCCCTGCCAACATGTGTCTCTCCCCCCCCCCCCCCCCTAAAATCCTTGTGACCATTCAGTACTAACGCTATTCTTTTTTCTTCTCTCCCCATACCACTCTACCATGAGCAAAATCAAGCGTGTTTGGGACAGAGAAAAAGAGAGACCCACTGCCTTGGAAAAAGCTTTCTTGTCACCTACTGTAAAATACTGTACTTTACTTAAAAAACTGTGTTAGGACTGATTTAATTACTGTACTTTTTTATTATTATACAGTATTCTACGTTAAGTCCCCAGACAAACTGCAAACCATCTGTACAGGGTCTTGCCTGACGTCATTGAATGAAATGTAATGTAATGTACAGTACATGCATACTGTAAATAACACTTCTCCTGCACTGTATTGTACTGTACTGTACTGTACTGTACTGTATGTTTTAAGAAAAATGAAGTACTGTAATGTACAATATTTTTGGTCAATGCTGTGTTTTGTCAATAAAGTACCGGTAGTCCTTGCAGGTGCTGAGGTAGCAGGCAGCGGCGGAGAGTTGAGTGCAGTGGTGGGTGTCAGGGTAGCGGCACTGCGGAGGTAGTAGGCGGCTTTGCGGCTGTGAGGGGAGTTGTAGCTTGGAGGTCGCGGCTTGAGAGGGTAGCAGGCATCGTGCGCACTCTGCAGAAGTGTGTCAGTGAGTAATGAGTACACCTGTGTGTCTGTGCTGTGACCTAGGAAGTGTGTCAGGGGGTGCGGGTGCATATACTGTGGTACAGTATTTGGCTTTTGTGTGTGTGTGTGTGTATAATGCTGGGGGGGCGGGGTTCAGTGGGGAGAGAGTGTGAGAGAGAGAGTAGGGGATATAGAGAGACAGTGGGAGAGAGAGCAGGGGATAGATGCACAAATATTAAGTAGCACTGAAATGTACAGTATTAAGGTGGACCGCAGCAGGAATCTCCGATCCCTGCTGCAATCCCCCTCTGCAGCGCCGCCGGCCGCATCCCCCATAGGTTTCTATGGGGGATGCGAAGCTGCCCAATGTATCAGCCCCCCTTTCGGAGCCCTGTCCCTGCGCACAGCAGGTGATACAGTACATCCCGGTGATACTGTATGATCGCATTTTACAATGTGATCCTGGAGGTAATATTCCGCCCAGATCGCATTGTAAATGCGATCAATGATAAATGGGGGCCATAGAGAGACAGTGGGAGAGAGAGCAGGGGATAGGGAGACAGTGGGAGAGAGAGCAGGGGATAGGTGTACAGTGTGAGAGAGAGCAGGGGATAGATGCACAGTGTGAGAGAGAGCAGGGTACAGTATACTGTAGATGCACAGTGTGAGAGAGAGCAGGGGAGTGGGAGTACCTGTGTCTGTTGTGTTCCGCAGTTACTGTAGCTGCTAGGTATAGAGCCAGCCTTCTTCTTTGTGCTGCCAATGGAACCCGGGAGGAAGAAGATGACCACGGGAGAGGTGAAGGGGGTGGGGCTACTGCTGTGCAGGCTACAGCACAGGACGGAAGGAAAGTTTATCTGGTGGGAGGGGGGGCTGAGGGGGTGAACTGTCTGACCCTGCCTGACACAGTGTGCAGCAGCCGGAGCTTGCCACTGACAGGCAGCAACGGCCCTATTGCACTGATACAGAATTGTAGTGGCGGAATGGGAGGGGGCACCCTGCCCAGCCCAGCCAGGCACTGGTGCTGGGAGAGGCAGTGCAGTGTCTCTGGAGATGAGGGGGAACAGAGGGAGGGCTGCTACATAGTGGACGGGAGGGAGGGCGGCAGTGACGTGCAGTCAGGGGAGTCAGTGCCTCACCTGTCATACTGTAAATCACAAAATACTGTAAAAAACAAATACAAAGATTACAGTAGACTGTACAGTACAGTATTTACAGTATAACACATACAGTACTGTACACTGTGTTACTGTATACTGTAAATACTGTAATGTATCTTATTGCTATTTTTTTTACAGTGTATGGGGTGAGATGCTCTGTTGGAGGCAGAGGGATCTATGCCTCGCGCTGTCAATGGAAAAATGTCAGCAGCGGTGGGGGGCTAATTTTGTGCACAAAAAGAGGCTGAAAAGCCCATTGAAAAATGTCACTGCACATCTGCCTCAGTGACAGGTACGTCAGCCTACATCACTGAGACAGATGTGATAGGACCAGGGGCATAGGGAGGGTGCTTCCAGTGGAGCGTGAGCTTCAGCAGCCGGGGGGAGAGAGCAGCGTTGCCGCTGCTGCAGGTCGGCAGAGCCCATGCTCTGGGATGTGTGGCTGCGTGGAAGACCAGCGGGGATTAGTGCAGAGGCTGTCCGGCAGTGTGAAGGAGACCAGGGGAGATTATTGTGTTGGCTGTCCGGCTCCTGCTCACCTTGTAATTCACAGCAGTAATTCCATTAAGGGGGGGGGGATGGGTAGAATGGGACTTGTTTTATAACTTCCCTGTCTCCAAATCTCTGCTGCTTTGCATGGAGTCCAATCTTAAATCCCAGTATACCCGCTGCCAGATGCCCAATGCTGCAAAGGGACAGTGGATTAGTGAGGCAGCCAGCTCGCTCACCTCAACCCCCACTGTGCCATTGCCGGGGAGATGGCAAGTGACATGCTGCGTGCTGGGGTCGGCCGGCTGGCGGGCCAGGGATTGCACTGGTGGCTCCGTTTCCATGGGCGGGGTGATCAACCCAAAAAAAAAAGTAGTCTACTACTAAGATGGATAATAACACAAATAAATAGTACTGCACATTTAAAACAAAATTATTAAATTTATAAATTTTTTAAAAGATAATCAAAAAGTTGATTTGTTGTCCCAATAAGTCTCCCAATTTCACTTCGTATGGCATCTGTGAAAATAAAAAAAAATGAACAGTTTTAGAACAGTAATACAAGTTGAGTACTTTACAGTAAACATTATTACAGTGTTATTGTATACTGTACCTCTATTCTGGGGTGGTGGCGGCCCATGGCCCAATGGCACCTGCCCTCCATCTTGCCTGTGACCTGTTTTATGAGAAAAAATATTTATCTGTAAATGCAGTGAGTTTTACAGTACATTCCTTTACAGTACATTCCTGTACAGTACATTATTTTCTATTCTGAAATGTACTGTAAGTGCACGCAGTTACAGTTCTATACTAATTACTGTACTGAATGTGGTCAATGAGACCTGCTTGATACAGTATCACAACTACAGTATCAATCCATTAACTGTACATGTGTCCAACCAGTTGTGATGTCACTCACTGGAGTACACTACTGCCCGGTTAAGGAGGGCACACAAAAGGTGTGCATGTACCAGCTCCCCCCATTACAGTACAGTATTGTACTTTATACAGTATAAGCTCCTGCATTCAGCAAGGCACAAAAAGGCCAAGAGGAATCATGACTGGCAGATGGCCTGACGTCATGATGTTGCCAAGCAGAGGCTTAGCCCCAGGGGCAGGGATTTGCTGAAAGTCACGGTTTAAACTTAGGCACTGGGGGAGGGGTTGGATACAAGGCACCGTGTGGGGAATAAGGTTGAGAGACAGTGTTGAAAGCCTTAATTAAAAAAAAAGGTTTAAAAATACTGTAAGTTACAGTATTAAGAAGTACAAAACTGTACTGTACCTTGTTGGTCTTCTTCCTCAAACGAGGGTGCAGGAGTTGCTGTAAAAAAAAATAAGCACTGTCAGTTTACTACAGTACAGTATAATACAGTACTGTAATTATCAACCTCTACCCAATGTGAAAAACAAAATACTGTACTGTACAGTACAGATACTGTAAATGGATAAAAATCGCATCCCATTAAATACAGTAGCTGATTTGTATGCTTTTTCATGCGAAAACATCTGGATGCGATTTGTAGTTTCACTAAAAATCTCACATCTGAAATGTGCAAATTTGAGGCAAAAAGTGCTTATGAAATTTCAACCAGTACTGTATACTGTATTAATGTACATACTGTACTGTACTGTATTTTAAAAATGTAGATAATCCAATCCCTCCAATCCGTGTTCCGCCCTTTACATTACACTGAAACTGTCCTGACCAAATTCACTAACGATCTACAGTACTATCGTCTAAATCCAAAGGCCTTTTCTCTATCCTCATCCAGCTTGATCTGTCGGCTGCCTTTGACACTGTTGACCACCCTCTCCTGCTCAACACCCTCTACTCCTTTGGCATCACTGGCACGGTCTTCTCCTGGTTCACCTCATACTGTACCTCTCTGATCGC
Source organism: Crinia signifera (assembly GCF_055691185.1). Lineage (NCBI taxonomy): Eukaryota > Metazoa > Chordata > Amphibia > Anura > Myobatrachidae > Crinia > Crinia signifera. The sequence goes on from NC_139224.1 coordinate 96,633,725, forward strand.
CCCTTCTCCATCTCCACTCCGAGCTCCTCCTCTCCTACTACCCCGCAGCCAGTCGTTGTTCCTTAAATGTCAATCCTTGGCCCTCTCCTCTTCTCCCTCTACACCACCTCTCTGGGCACTCTCATCAGCTCCTATGGTTTCCATTACCACCTTTATGCTGATGATACCCTAATCTACAGTATCTCTACTCCTCCGACCTACAGTATCCCATCACTCCTGCCCAAGGTCTCCGAATGCCTCACGGCCATGTCAGCCTGGATGACCCAACGCTTACTGAAACTAAACATGGCTAAAACTAAACTTCTAATCTTCCATCCCCCGAAAATACCCTTTTCTCCCACTATCTCCATCAGCATTGGTGAAACCGAGATCACCTCCACCGACCAAACGCGCGGTCTCGGTGTCATCATTGACTCCTCCCTCTCTTTCACCCCCCACATTCGTGCTCTCTCCCAGTCTTGCCGTTTTCACCTACGCAACATCTCACGCATCAGACCATTCCTCTCCACTGATGCGACCAAAATTTTCATTCACTCTCTTGTCATCTCCCGCCTTGACTACTGCAACATCCTTCTCTCTGGGCTACCTCGAACAGGCCTTGCACCACTCCAATCCATTATTAACGCTGCTGCTAGGCTCATCTTCCTCTCCCGCCACTCTACCTCCGCCTCCTGGAACAACCTCCCGCCACCTATCAGGCTTTCTGATTCCCTTACCTCCTTCAAGCGCTCCCTCAAAACCCACTTTTTTCGACTAGCCTATCCCTCCTCCTAACCTCTTTTGATCCTCCTATCCTGCCTCCGTTCCCATCTGTTCCTACAGTACTTACAGTACAGTATCCTATTGTTTTTCGTTCGTCCTCCTTTTAGTCTGTTAACTCTTATGAGTAGGGCCCTCCTTCCTCACGTACTCACCCTACCTCTTTACCTCACCTGAGCTCCTGTCCTGTTCTTCCCTTCATCTACTGTACTGTACTTCATCTTCAGTCTCCTCGACAATTTCAACACCTACAGTACTTCTGAACTGATGCTGATTTTAGTTCTACCAGCTACAGTATACCCCTATTTACAGTATGCTGTGTTTTTCAACACACCCTGTACAGTACGTTACCTTGTAATTAGTTTTTTTGTTTGCTACAGTATGTACGGCACTGTGGACACTTTGTGGTGCCTTATAAATAAACGTACTGCTACTACTACTACTTACATGGTTGGGGAGGAGTTTGGTCATACTGCCAAGGTAGACAAGGGGAATGCACTGTGGAAAAAGAAATGTTTGATCATTTTCTGAAACAATAGTAATACAGTACAGCATATTGTACAGTACATACTGTACAGTATTGTACAGTACAGTACAAATACTGTACTGTACAGTACTGAACAATAGTGTCTCATACTGCAGCACATACAGTACTGTACACAAGTGTACTGTACAGTACTGTATGAACACCAATAAAGTCAAAAGAATTGTCATAGTGGAGCACAACTTTCTGTGTACAGTAATGTACAGATGGAGCAGCTCCCATTTCAGCTGCTCCTGGAGACAGAATCTCAGGACAGCTATCCATACTGTAGGCCAGTATTCAATGCAGCAGAAGCAGTTGCAGCAGTGAGTGTTGATGAATGAAGGCATTACACAAGTCAGGAGGCATTGTGCATTAGGTGATAGGGGGGAGGGGGGGGTTAGAATGCATAATTACTGTAGGCACTAAAGGGGGGCATTCTTCATACAGTATGGGTCATTCTGTACAGTATACAGAATGGCACTATTGAGGGAATTTTGTACTGCATACTGTACAGTAGGTACAGTATACTGTATGGCTTTACAGGTGGACTCCACAACTACCTCAATGCTCAACACCATTACTCCCACCTTCCCTCCCTGCTCCACACTACTACTCCTACTGTACCCTCCCTGCCTGCTCCGCACTATTACTCCCACCGTCCCACCTTGTTTTTCACAATTACTACTGTACCTCCCTCTCTACTCCACACTATTACTCCCACCCTCCACCACACTATTATTCACAGCCCTGGTTTCCAAGCAGAGGCACTGTGGGAAAATGTTTTTTATTTTCATATACAGTATTTGTACATACAGTACAGTACAGTATAAAGTATTTATCCAGCTTTGAGAAACTAGATCTTAATCAACATTGAAGAAATACAGTATTTCAGTTTCTCACAAATACAGTATCCTATAAACTACAATACATTAGTGGGGGTTGGTGGTGCAGAGCTTTACCAGATAGAAATGCTAATGAGTTAGTGTACTTGGAGTGGGGAGGCTAGTGTTATTTTTCCTTTGACAGATACAAGATTCAAATGTAAATGTCCTTTTTAGACAATGCAGTCCAGGTGTATAGTGACCCTTAATCACATTATCTGTCTGCACTTAACACTACAGAAAGGAGGGTGAACTTGCATCTCTAGTATGCAGCTTTGAAAAGGGGAATCATCATCACATTTGAAGAAAACTTTCAGATTTTCACAAATACAGTATACAGTAGTAGCAAACAAAGATGGGTCATAGGAAAGACAGACATTAGGTCTACAAGCATTAGGTCGACCACTGAATGTTGACATGCATGAAGGTCGACATGACTGAAGGTCAACATGGGTTAGGGAGACATGGTCATTAGGAAAACTAAATTATTAGGTCGACATGGGTATGGTCAACATTCAAAAAGTTCACCATCGAGTTTTTCATTATTGTTGCCTGAATGTCGACAGAGTCAACATGGACACTAGAAAAGTGCATTGCGTCCCCTCAGCCTCGGCCAACGGCACGCCAAGAAAAGACACAAGTTGGAAAGAAAGAAAAAATACAAAAACTCAATAAACAAATGACAGGACTTACTCTCAGACGGAGCTTGTAGAGGCTGTGGGGGCTGTGTCGGCCTCCATGGGCAGGGTGCCCTGGTCTCCAAGCGGAGGCACTGTGGGAAAATGTCAAAAATGAGAAAATGTGATGTTTAATGTACTGTAAATAAACTTACTGTACTCTTATTACTGTAAATGGGGCGTGGGTGGGTTTACAAAAAGGCGTGGACTGGATTTTATAAAGTGCTGCGGATGCCATACTGTATGTACTTTATAAAATCGACTCCGCACCAAAGTGGATAGGACACATTCCGCTTGAGACGCTTCCACTTGATGGCGACAGTGGACGTGCCCTTTCCCTCCTCCTCCTCTGAAGTCCTGTAGCATTAAAAATAACATTTACAGTATACAGTAGTGTCCTTTCAAACATTAGTGCATTGGGTCAACAACACTACGTCGACAGAACGCAAGGTCGACATGGGTTTAGGTCGACTTTGGTTAAGGTCGACATTTCATTTGGTCAACACAAGCAATAGGGCTACAGTCAAAATGTCATCATGGGTTTTGTCACTGTTTTTTGATGCACGGCGGTTCCCCTTCCCTGTATGCTGCGTGCAGGGCCGGTGGTATGGTACTTGTAGAGTATCACGGCTCCCACGATGTCCATCTCATAGTAAATGCGATCGCATGCGATTTTGCACTGAAATGCATGCAAATGCATTGAAATGTGTAGGAATCATGTTAAATGCCCCCAAATGTCATTTTTCATAGTAAACCACCCCCACTATCAACGCCAACCCGAAGCGTGGCGTGGCGAGCGCAGCGAGCCCACGAGGGGCGGCGTTACGTGTCCAACGACCTTTTCATAACCCCACTATCCACGTCGCCGTGGAGTTTAGAACAGAAAGTGTGGCGAGCGCAGCGAGCCACCGAGCCCAGCGAGCACCGCGAGGGGACACGGATACCTGTACAGATAAACGCTTACCCACGCCGGCTTCACAGGTGTCCGCGTCCCCTCGCGTTTGTGTCTATCCAATTATCCATACCCGCTATAATAACAGTAAATACTGTACTACAGTACTAATGTACTTTAATTTTGTAAATGTCATGTACTGTACAGTACCTCTGCTCAGCTTGGCCCTCAATTTGGCCAGTTTATCTGGCTGTCATCGAAGCAGGTCACTCCACCTCTTCTGCAACGAGAGGATACTCCTATCCCTGTGCAGGACTTCCTCAATCTCCTCCTTTGCGCTCCTATATGCGTTATGTTTATCGGCATTAGTGGCCAAGGACTTGTCAACATGCCGCAGCAAGATCAGGAGCTCCGCATCGTAGAAGTTCCTTTTCCTGTGCGCCATGTTGCCTACAGTATACTGTAATGGTGGCCGCCTTCCACGCATGTCACATGTCGACACAGGTCACATGTCAAACACAGCAAGTCGCATCATTCAAGTTTTTGTCCCTACATTAGTGTACTACAGTACTTACGGAAGCCCTCCACTAAAAACTGAAAATTTCGCAGAACAAATTTGCGGCGCCCATACCTTATCACTATACAGGATGCACAGATTACAGAACCCCTCCACTAAATCCAGTTATTTTCGCAGGACAAAATACGTACAGAACATACAGTATAGTACCGTATATTGAGTACTAAATCCGGTATACTGTACAGTATTAATCGCGGGAATAATACTGTAGCAGCTGCAACGCACAGTTTATTAAATTAAATTAATAATTATGAGGCCTCCCATATACTGTATGAAGACACAGTTTCATTAAAGTTAAGAAACTCATTCACAACATCCAATGGAATAATACAGTATGCTGATGTACTACAGCACAGTATGACATGGCATTGTTCGCAATCTACAGAGTTTGAAAAGTCACTGCAGATTTCTTTACTGTACCTTCCCCCACGATCACTCATTAATTAGTATGCAGAACCACTGTTTACACTACAGTATTGTGACTTTGTGTCTATGAAAACACCTCCCCCAGCTGCATATCTTTTGGTCACAATACAGAGTCTGGAAAATTAATGTACTGTATACTGCAGTATACTATAATAATATAATATAATAATAATATAATAATATAATATTGAATATACAGTACAGTATTGTACATCACTGTACTACTGTACATTACAGAGCTTTTCCCTACAGGATAATATCCGTGACTCGAACTGGGCTACTATTCTCAGAGCTGGGATAATAAACGCAGGACAGACGCGGGGATCAAATTCGCAAAGGTCGGATATTATTCGCACGTGCTACTACAGTATATACAGTACAGTCGAACTGGGCTACTATTCTCAGAGCTGGGATAATAAACGCAGGACAGGCGCTGGGATCAAATTCGTAAAGGTTGGATATTATTCGCAAGTGCTACTACAGTACAGTGTCTCCTGGATTGATTACTTTAGCCTACTGACTACCATGTGTACTGCGTTTTGTGTCATGCGCTGGGGAGTGTTCACTTCCAAAATGGATTCTGCTCAGAGGCAGCGTTACAGCTACGGCGAGCTGATGATTTTGGTTAGCTGCCGGGACCAGCCTCTGAGCACTAACCTGGAGAAGCGTAATGCTTACCGGGATGCGCGCAAGCTAATCCTACGCAGATACTGCCGGCTGCGCAGGATTAGGTCGCTCCAAAGAAAATGGAGCGATCTAGTGACAAGGCAACCTGCGAAGCTAGAGGCCCTGCGCCGTTCTGTCGCAAGTAAGTACTGTACACTACTCCTCAGTGGCGTAAGTTTGTCAAAGTCGCCCGGAGGCAAGATAAATATTGGTGCCCCCTACAGAGGTACACACATGTGGCCACTATAACTTATAACATGTACCCTTTTTACAAACCTATGTGTTAGGGTCAGGCTTGGAGGGGGTTCTAAGTTTAGACTTGGGGGGGTAAAGTTAGCTATAGATTGCAGGGGGAGGATAGGATTATGATGTGGTGCATGCAGACACCCTTGATTGGCAGGGGAAATCAATACTGACAGGGCGCTGCGAGAGGGGAGTCGGATCGGCGGGTGCTGGGGATACTGAGCCCAGGGCCGGTGCAAGGCACCGGAGCGCCCCAGGCGAGTCGGGGTGGGGGCGCCCCGGTGCCGGGGGGGGTGTACCTGTCCTGCGGCTGTGTATATAAAGCTTGCGGCAGCGGCGGCGGCAGCGGGGGGTCCCTGCAGTCAAGAAATAACGAGCGCTATCCGCCTGGCTACGTGGAAGCGCTTCTGTTGTGAAAACACTGGCCGCACGGCGCACGCTGATTGGCTGAATCTCAGCCAATCAGCGTGCGGCCAGTGTTTCCACAACAGAAGCGCTTCCGCGTAGCCAGGCGGATAGCGCTCGTTATTTCTTGACTGCAGGGACCCCCCGCTGCCGCCGCCGCAAGCTTTATATACACAGCCGCAGGACAGGTACCCCCGGGGTACGGGGGGGGGGGGCGAAATGCCACCCTCCAGTGGCCGGCGCCCTAGGCAAATGCCTAGATTTGCCTAGTGGTGGCGCCGGCCCTGACTGAGCCCCCCTCCCCACCTGCACTTGACTGTATCACGGGTGGAGAGAGAAAGTTCCGTGGTGCAATCAGGAGGGAAGGAGAAGAATGGATACAGCTTCTGCTCCCCACCTGTTGGACCCAGCGCTCCATGCAGACCCCGCTGCGGGGCCTGCAGAGACATTCCCTACCAGTCCCTGCAGCCTGTGTGTCGTCCAGTCATCACAGGCTGCAGATGCTACTGGACAGCCGCCGGAAGTTCAGCTCTGCGGTGGCTGTCAGTCACTGCCTGGATCGCAAATAAAGATCCGATCCACTGCAGGTGATGGGGGACCTTTCTCCCCTAACTTTAACCCAGTGGCTGGGTCCCAGCCAGCTTCAAACAGGAGCAGAGCAGAAGGAGCAGAGCAGAAATGCCCCCTTTAAGGCTTGGCGCCCGGCGGCAGGAGCCTCCATTGTCTCCTGGAGTTCCGCCACTGCTACTCCTGTTAGGTACTGTACTTTACATTGAACTCTACTGTACAGTATACTGTATTTAGATTGTGTACTGATCCTGTACCTACAGTACCTACACCAACTACTGTAGGTTGACAAGCATTGTGTCGACACCCCTAGGTCAACCGACAGCAAGGTCTACATGTGTTTAGGTCAACATGGGTCAAGGTGGACCTGTGATTAGATTGACACAAGCATTACAGTATGTCAACATTCAAAAGGTCGACATGGTATTTTCCAGTGTTTTTGGGATCCGCCATGTGCTGACAGGCGAAACTGTATTTCATGCCCTATCATCCACTAGGGCAGGGGTGTCAAACTCAAATTCATCCGGGGCCGCATCAGCAGTTTGGTCACCCTCAAAGGGCCGGTTCTACATCTTCCCCAATATTTGCAGATAATAATTACCCCGAAACACAATTTTTAAGGGCATATCCGCAAATAATGTATTAGGTAATGCAGCACACAGTACAGTATATATATTTTTTAAAATACTACAGTATACAGGTACTGTATACTGTATTTGGCTGTATATTTGGCGCATGTAGGACACTGTCACAAGTACAGTATGTCGCAGCGTCAGGAGATGGCGATGCGGAGATGTCGGAGCCAAGCTGCGATTGCACGTCCCACAGCTCATTGTATTAGGGTTAGTATTGGTACAAGCCCTCCAGCTCCCCGTGCCACCGTCGTAGCGGCGTAGCGCTCTCACGCGTGGCCAGACTTATACAGTACAGTACAGAATGTACAGTAGCTGTGATGATGTCCCTGATCACATGACGGTACAAACATTGTCTGGCGGGAATGCTGTAATAGGTGTGTTGACCAAATGAAATGTCGACCTTGACCAAAGTCGACCTAAACCCATGTCGACCTTGCTTTCTGTCGACCTAGTGTTGTTGACCCAATGCACTAATGTTTGAAAGGACACTACAGTATACTGTAAATGTTATTTTTACACAGGACTTCAGAGGAGGAGGAGGGAAATGCAGGCCATGCAGGCCGATACAGCCCCCACCGCCTCAACAAGCGGCGCCGCTCCGTCTGAGAGTAAGTCCTGTCATTTGTTTATTGAGTTTGTGTATTTTTTCTTTCTTTCCAACTTGTGTCTTTTCTTGGCGTGCCGTTGGCCGACGCTGCCAGCGTCGGCCAACGGCAGCCTAGCGCAGTCAGCGTAGTGTCCCCGCGGCAGCCCTGCGTAGTCAGCGTAGTGTCCATGTCAGGGGGGTGGGGGGGGAGCGTTGCGCCAATGCCTCTGATGCACAACAAAGGAGGCACTTGCCAGTGGCAGTACTAAATCCTGTACTGTACTGGCAAATGCCTCCATTTGAAACAACCACTATCCAGGGCAGCCGTAAGCGGGGCAAGCGCAGCGGTACATTACTGTATGTGTCCTATCCACTTTGGAGCGGAGTAGATTTTATAAAGTACACTATACTGTAGCGGCCGCAGCACTTTATAAAATCCAGTCCACGCCTTTTTGTAAACCCACCCCCGCCCCATTTACAGTAATAAGAGTACAGTAAGTTTATTTACATTAAACATCACATTTTCTCATTTTTAAAATTTTCCCACAGTGCCTCTGCTTGAAGACATGGAGGCCAATACAGCCGCCCCACCCACCACCTCAAGCGCCGCCGCTCCTTCTGAGAGTAAGTCCTGTCCTTTCTTTATTGTACTGTACAGTATTTGTGTTTTTTTTTTCCTTTCGAACTTGTATCTTTTGTTGGTGTGCCGTTGGCCGCCGCTGTCAGCGTCGACCAACGGCAGCCTAGCGCAGTCAGCGTAGTGTCCCCGCTGCAGCCCTGCATAGTCAGCATAGTGTCCATGTCAGGGGGGGTGGGGGTGGAGCATTGCGCCAATGCCTCTGATGCACAACAAAGGAGGTACTAAATCCTGTACTGTACTGGCAAATGCCTCCATTTGAAACAACCACTATCCAGGGCAGCCGTAAGCGGAGCAAGCGCAGCGGTCCTATCCACTTTGGAGCGGAGTGGATTTTGTAAAGTACACTATAGCGGCCGCAGCACTTTATAAAATCCAGTCCACGCCTTTTTGTAAACCCACCCCCGCCCCATTTACAGTAATAAGAGTACAGTAAGTTTATTTACATTAAACATCACATTTTCTCATTTTTGACATTTTCCCACAGTGCCTCCGCTTGAAGACGAGGGCACCCTGCCCATGGAGGCCGACACAGCCCCCACCGCCTCAACAAGTGGCGCCGCTCCGTCTGAGAGTAAGTCCTGTCATTTGTTTATTGAGTTTGTGTATTTTTTCTTTCTTTCCAACTTGTGTCTTTTCTTGGCGTGCCGTTGGCCGACGCTGCCAGCGTCACGGGAGTTTCCAGGGTTGGACCCATCTTCATACCCAATTTACACAGCACTGTGACCCAGGTCGGACCCAGGTCTGCGCCGTTTACACTGAACCTGAGGCTGAGGGGACGCAATGCACTTTTCTAGTGTCCATGTTGACTGTGTCGACATTCAGGCAACAATAATGAAAAACTTGATGGTGAACTTTTTGAATGTTGACCATACCCATGTCGACCTAATAATTTAGTTTTCCTAATGACCATGTCTCCCTAACCCATGTTGACCTTCAGTCATGTCGACCTTCATGCATGTCAACATTCAGTGGTCGACCTAATGCTTGTAGACCTAATGTCTGTCTTTCCTATGACCCATCTTTGTTTGCTACTATACTGTATTTGTGAAAATCTGAAAGTTTTCTTCAAATGTGATGATGATTCCCCTTTTCAAAGCTGCATACTAGAGATGCAAGTTCACCCTCCTTTCTGTAGTGTTAAGTGCAGACAGATAATGTGATTAAGGGTCACTATACACCTGGACTGCATTGTCTAAAAAGGACATTTACATTTGAATCTTGTATCTTGTATCTTGTAGGCCGACACAGCCCCCACAGCCTCAACAAGCGGCGCCGCTCCGTCTGAGAGTAAGTCCTGTCATTTGTTTATTGAGTTTGTGTATTTTTTCTTTCTTTCCAACTTGTGTTTTTTCTTGGCGTGCCGTTGGCCGACGCTGCCAGCGTCACGGGAGTTTCCAGGGTTGGACCCATTTTCATACCCAATTTACACAGCACTGTGACCCAGGTCGGACCCAGGTCTGCGCCGTTTACACTGAACCTGGGTCAGCACTGCTTTTCCCTATGAATGACATAAAAAATGTCCATTTTAGGACTGATAAACTGGCATCCAACTTTCCCTCAATGATTTTAAATAAAAATTAAAAGACATGACAAGTTAGCATTGAAAAATGTTGGTTTGTTTATTTAGTAAAATATTTTTCAAAAAGTTTTATTCAGTGCTCAAGCGCACATACCTGTAGCGGTATAAAGGTGCAGCATCACCCATGTGCTCTCCCCAGCCCCCTCCCCTGCAGCAGCAGACCGAATCTCCCATGTGCTCCCCCCCCCAAAATAATAATAATAATATACAGTAAATGATACTGCATCCAATTATGATTTCTGTGTGCACTGCCCGTATCCTTCCTGGCTGCTGTCTTTTGCCACTGCAGCGCACTGTGGAAAGGCGTCCAGCACTTCTGGTATCCTTTCAGCACTACCGGATGTCCCAACCTGGGTTGGGACCATTTACACCGCCCACGACCCAGGTCCAACCAGTGTTCAACCCTGGTCAGGACCTGGGTAGGAGACCAGTGTTACTGGACCTGGGTTGGCCCCTTTTACACCAAGGCTGACCTGGGTCCGACCTGGGTCCAACCTGGGTTATTCCTTGGTGTAAAAGGGGTATAACTCATTAGCATTTCTATCTGGTAAAGCTCTGCACCACCAACCCCCACTAATGTATTGTAGTTTAAAAAACCCACCCCCGCCCCATTTACAGTAATAAGAGTACAGTAACTTTATTTACAGTAAACAGCACATTTTTTCGCATTTTTGTCATTTTCCCACAGTGCCTCCGCTTGAAGACATGGAGGCCCATACAGCTGCCCCACCTACCACCTCAAGCGCCGCCGCTCCTTCTGAGAGTAAGTCCTGTCCTTTCTTTATTGTACTGTATTTGTGTTTTTTTTTCTTTCGAACTTGTATCTTTTGTTGGTGTGCCGTTGGCCGCCGCTGTCAGCGTCGACCAACGGCAGCCTAGCGCAGTCAGCGTAGTGTCCCCGCTGCAGCCCTGCGTAGTCAGCATAGTGTCCATGTCAGGGGGGGTGGGGGTGGAGCGTTGCGCCAATGCCTCTGATGCACAACAAAGGAGGCACTTTCCAGTGGCAGTACTAAATCCTGTACTGCACTGGCAAATGCCTCCATTTGAAACAACCACTATCCAGGGCAGCCGTAAGCGGGGCAAGCGCAGCGGTCCTATCCACTTTGGAGCGGAGTGAATTTTATAAAGTACACTATAGCGGCCGCAGCACTTTATAAAATCCAGTCCACGCCTTTTTGTAAACCCACCCCCGCCCCATTTACAGTAATACAGTAAGAGTACATTTTTGTCATTTGCCCACAGTGCCTCCGCTTGAAGAAGAGGGGACCCTTCCCTGCCGGGATGCTGCAGGCCCCCCCTCAAGCATCGCCACGATGCTAAGCAGTAAGTCCTGTCATTTCTTAATTTTGTTTTGTGTTTGTGTGTTTGAACTACGTAGTGTAGTTTTTTGCCATGCCATTGGGCGACGCTGTCAGCATCGGCCAACGGCAGCCTAGCGCAGTCAGCGTAGTGTCCCCGCTGCAGCCCTGCATAGTCAGCATAGTGTCCATGTCAGGGGGGGTGGGGGTGGAGCGTTGCGCCCATGCCTCTGATGCACAACAAAGGAGGCACTTGCCAGTGGCAGTACTAAATCCTGTACTGCACTGGCAAATGCCTCCATTTGAAACTACCACTATCCAGGGCAGCCGTAAGCGGGGCAAGCGCAGTGGTCCTATCCACTTTGGAGCGGAGTGGATTTTATAAAGTACACTATTGCGGCCGCAGCACTTTATAAAATCCAGTCCACGCCTTTTTGTAAACCCACCCCCGCCCCATTTACAGTAATACAGTAAGAGTACATTTTTGTCATTAGCCCACAGTGCCTCCGCTTGAAGAAGAGGGGACCCTTCCCTGCCGGGATGCTGCAGGCCCCCCCTCAAGCATCGCCATGATGCTAAGCAGTAAGTCCTGTCATTTCTTAATTTTGTTTTGTGTTTGTGTGTTTGAACTACGTAGTGTAGTTTTTTGCCGTGCCATTGGGCGACGCTGTCAGCATCGGCCAACGGCAGCCTAGCGCAGTCAGCGTAGTGTCCCCGCTGGGAGCCCTGTGCAATTACCGTAGTGTCCCGTCAGGCAGCTCTGCATCTCGTGCACAAAGGGGGTGGGGGTGGAGGGGTGCGGTGCGCAAATACGTCTGTTGCACGACCTTTTGACCTAGACATTGTTTATCTATTGTAGTGTAATACTGAATACTCTACCACTGATCACAGTAGTGTGTGTGAACTAATGTTTCAAAGGACACTACAGTAGAGTATACTGTAATGTAATTATTTTTACACAGGACTTCAGAGGAGGATGGAAAGGGTACGCCCCATACGGCCCCCTCAAATTGTGGCAGCCGGAAGTGTGTGGGAGGCTGCAAGCGGACACAGTAAGTGTCCTCCCGAACTGTTCATACCCCCACTATCCACGTTGACGTGGAGTAAATTTTATCAAGTGTCGTGGACGCAGCACTTTATGGAAAACAGTCCACGGCTTTTTTTTTAACACCCCCTCCTCCCCATTTACAGTAAGAATAATAACTTTATTTTAACAGCACATTTTATCATTTCCCCACAGTGCCAAGCCTAGATGAAGACCAGGGCACCCTTGCAGCACCCCCCCCCCTCAACAAGCGCCGCCGCTCCGTCTGAGAGTAAGTCCTGTCATTTGTTTATTGTACTGTACAGTATTTGTGTTTTTTTTTTTTTTCTTTAGAACTTGTATCTTTTCTTGGCGTGCCGTTGGCCGGCGCTGTCAATGTCGGCCAACGGCAGCCTAGCGCAGTTAGCATAGTGTCCCCGCGGCAGCCCTGCATAGTCAGGCAACCTACAGTAGCAAGCGACTCTCACACAGTGCCGGTAACCGCCACATCCCCTGCGCTGGCGGATGGGCAATCATGCGTGTACAGTACTGTACATTGTACAATACTGTATTGTACAGGGGCCAATGTGCTTTATTATTTTTTACAGGGCCAGACCTGACCAGACCTCATTGGCTGGCCACCCCTCCTCGTCCCCTGTACCCATTCAAGTACACAAGCCCCTATGCATCCATCCGCCAGGAAGAAAGTAAGCATTCCTGTACATACAGTAGGTGTGCGTAGCCCATTTTATTAGTGCATCCATCCGCCAGGAAGAAAGTAAGCATTCCTGTACATACAGTAGGTGTGCATAGCCCATTTTATTAGTGCATCCATCCGCCAGGAAGAAAGTAAGCATTCCTGTACATACAGTAGGTGTGCGTAGCCCATTTTATTAGGGGGTGCACCATTCCAGGGGCATGTCAATCACTGGACATGTCCATCACCGCCTATCATTACACAAGATGCCACACACTTTAATGCCCATTAGAGATAATTACACAAACAGTAATGCCAATTCCACATACTGTAATGCCATGCACAGTAATGTCCATTCCACATAATGCCACACACAGTAATGCCCATTCTACATAATGCTACACACCATACACATTATGCCAGGGCTTGACAAATGTTTGTAAAACAGGGATAATAGAAACTGTGCTCATTCATGCTCATTGCTTGGGGGGCGCACTGCACACACTTTCAGGAAGCACTAAGCACTCTTCTTATCAGATGCCTGCCGGAGCCGCAGCCTCCTTCCTTTTTAAACTGCATTCCCGCCTGCCAGAGCCGCAGCAGCCTCCTTCCCTTTTGAGCCGCTGGCCATATGCTGCACGTCGCACTCTTACTTTACAGTAATAACCATAACTTACAGTATTACAAGTAATAATAATAATAATAATAATAATAATAATAATATAGTAATAACAACTTTATTTATAAAGCATATTTTCTCATTTTTCCACAGTGCCAAGGGTACAAGAGGACCAGGAAGCCTCCGCCCCTCCTCCAAATCCACCACCCATGGATAGAGGTAAAGTACAGTATACTGTAGTAATACAGTAGTAATGCTTACTGTACAGTATTCAACCTGTACTGTATTTCTGTTCTAAACTGTATATTGTTTGTTTCTTTATTTTCACAGATGAATTAAGAAGAGTGGTGATGATGCTCCAGGGCGTCATCAACCAAATATTTGACCTTATGATGCGGATGATTTAATTAATTTTTATTTTTGTTTAAAGTTTATTAAAATATTTATAAAAATCATTACTGTCAGTACATTTCATTAAAGATGGTTTGCAGTTTGTAATTATTACAATACAGTATACTGGTCAGGTGTCAGTACAATACATCTTTCAAAAACTTATTTATACAGTACCATACCATTAGAATCATGTGTGGGGACTTAAAATACAGTATACAGTAATAAAAAAAATTTATTTTTAAACACAGTACATTAATTTAAACAGGACAAAGTCATATTTTAGGTACAATAATTTTAAGTGCTGTTGGTCACAACAAAGCTTTTTACAAGGCAGTGGCTGTCCTTTGTTCTATGGGCCAAACACGCTTGATTTTGCTCATGGTAGAGTGGTATGGGGAGAGAAGAAAAAAGAATAGCGTTAGTACTGAATGGTCACAAGGATTTCAGGGGGGGGGTGGGAGAGAGACACATGTTGGCAGGGGAAGGGGATGGGAGAGAGGAAGAGAGATAATGTACAGTAAGATCATAAACGTACTTTTTTTCCATTTCATTGCCTGTCCTTTGTTCTCTGTCCCAAACACCCTTGATTTTGCTCATGGTAGAGTGGCATGGTGGATAAGGGCAGAGAAGAAAAAAGAATAGCGTTAGTACTGAATGGTCACAAGGATTTCAGGGGGGGGGGAGAGACACATGTTGGCAGGGGAAGGGGATGGGAGAGAGATATTGTACAGTAAGATCATAAACGTACTTTTTTCCATTTCATTGCCTGTCCTTTGTTCTGTGAGTACAGTAGATGCCAGTTTGAAGAGACGTCTCCAGTTTCTGTGCTACAGTAAGCACATCCAGCGTGTAACTCTGGGCATCCGTAGCAATCCATTTAAAGTGTCCTTTATCTTGGTACAATCAGCCTTTGTAAGATCAAATTTTTCCATGAGTCGTGTCACTAAATCGAGGCGCAGATTTTCTGGGATTGCGAATTTATTACGTTGACCATCAAAATTGACCCGATTGCACCAATTCTTATACAGGTCAAAAGAAACATGCTCTTGGAAAATCTGTTGTGCATAACGGTGCATTTCCATCTTCGCTGCTTCAAAGAGAGTGTTGACACCCTCAGCTGTGATGACTTTGAGTGGCATGTCAGGCAAGGAAATCCCCACAGCACACAATTCTTTTGGTATGCTTCTAGGTGTTCTTTCATGTAGAGGTGATGTTCTTTGATGTTGAGGTAAGGTTGCGATGATCATATTTCCAGGGGACAATTGGGATGATGCAACCATTGCAGTGTCCATGTTGTTAGAGGCTTGGGATGGTGCATTGTTTCTGTCAGCCAACCAGTGAGATGTCAGTGGGGTACTTGTTAAGTTGGTCTGACGTTGTTGTGTATCTGAAGCATTATGTGTGGGAGGCAACCAGTGAGATGACACTGGTGTGGTGTCCATGTTCACCAGTTCATTTGGTAAAAAAGTATCTGTGTCCACGCTAGGGCTGGGCAATCGGTTGGATAAAGCTGGTGTCATCTCCAAAACAGAGAAGTGGAAAGATGTGGTTGGTTGGGTCATTTCCAAGTCACAATCCTCTGTTTCAAATGCATCAGGGCAGTCAAATTGTGATTGTACTGGATTAGATGTTGTGGGTGTAATGGGTGGCCCTGTAGCAGCTTGCCATTGTTTGGCTTGAGCAAGCATGTCATTCAGACCTCCTGACAGCACTTTAATTTGTCCTGTCAGTACATGAATTTCCGCTTTCAGTTCATCCACATGTACAGACAGTCCATTGTTTTGGGTTTCCAGGCGGGTCATCTTGCCCAAAATGCCTCTCACCAGCCCTGTGCAGCTACATTGTGGTGGGTTGTGATCCAGAAAGTTAAGTTTCCTACGGGACGGTGATTGAGATTTTTGTTCAAGAGGTGTAATGTGAAGCTCCAAAGGGTGCAAGTCATTATCTACGGGAACTGACACATCTGTCACTGTGTTAATGTCTTGCTGTGCATCAGTGTTAATGTCTTGCACCAGACATTCATCGTGAAATTCTCCTCCAGTCACGAACAAAGACTTGTTCTTGGCCTTGGCATTTTTCCGTAGTTTGACAACAGGAATATTTTCTTTTCCTGCTTTCTTCTTAACGATATTATTTTTAATGTGTGGCACTTATGCAGCCATTCTCTTGGGACATGCAAGTGAAGGTTCTCCAGAATAGAATTTTTTTGTTTTCACCATCTTCAGTAGGCAGTGCACTCTACAATACACAACAATAAGATTCAAGTTAATACAGTACATACAGTACAGTACCTGTACAGTACAGTACATTAGTTACTGTACAATACAGTAGCATACAGTATTGTACAGTATTATGGTATTACAGTCGTGAAAATTAGGTACTTGTGACTTATCTGGGCGCCAGATGTTGAAATTGTATGCCAGTACCCTAAGCATGCGATTTGATGCGATTTGATGCGATTTCCCTTGAAATTCCTTTGAAAAGAAAATCGCTGTTGCATTGTATGCTATTGTATTGCATGCAATGCGATTTGATGCAATTTTAATATGTACAGGCACCCAGATGCCTGTTTCATATGTGAAATGGCCCCCCAGACCCCATTTTTAATTGTATTCCCACCCTGATGGCTAAATGCCCCCATTGTTAACGCCACCCCACTATCAACGCCAACCCAAAGCGTGGCGAGCGCAGCGAGCCCGCGAGGGGCGGCGGTACACGTCCTCCGACCTTTTCATACCCCCACTATCCACGTTGGCGTGGAGTAGATTTTATATAGTGTGGCGAGTGCAGCGAGCCGCCGAAGCGTGGCGAGCGCAGCGAGCCCCGCGAGGGGACCCGGATACCTGTGAAGCCCGCGAGGGGACAAGTATAGCTGTGAAGGTATCCACGTCCCCTCGCGGGGCTCGCTGCGCTCGCCACGCTTCGGGCTCGGTGGCTCGTTGCGCTCGCCACACTATATAAAATCAACTCCACGCCGACGTGGATTGTGGGGGTATGAAAAGGTCGGGTTGGCGTTGATAGTGGGGTGGCGTTAACAATGGGGGCATTTAGCCATCAGGGTGGGAATACAATTAAAAATGGGGTCTGGGGGGCCATTTCACATATGGAACAGGCATCTGTGTGCCTGTACATATTAAAATCGCATCAAATCGCATCGCATGCAATACAATAGCATACAATGCAACAACGATTTTCTCTTCAAAGGAATTTCAAGGGAAATCGCATCAAATCGCATCAAATCGCATGTTTAGGGTACTGGCATACAATTTCAACATCGGGCGCCCAGATAAGTCACAAGTACCGAAAATTATGTGACCGTACTGCATAGACATGAGCTTTTTTTTTTCAATAAAAGGGATGAAGCGATAAACAAAAGTACAGTACGTTAACAGATGGGGCTTAGACAGACAGACTAGGAGGGGTGGAGGACTCCTCTAAGTTTCTTAAAAACGCTCTGCTGTACAGGGGCAGCCATATTCTAGCAGGAGCAGGGAGAGCCGGGACTGATGCACTGTTGCGGCAGGTACCATCGGTGGCAATATGCTGAGCGGTAAGGGGTGGGGGAGCTGGGAGAGCAGGACCTGGGCAGAAGGCAGCGGGTAACAATAGCCCCACAGCACAAATCTGCTTGCTACTGTAAGCAACTTCCTTACCACAGCTGGGGCTGTATGCTGTACTTACGCCACTGTGCACACAGTTTTGGCCATTGGCATACCGTAATGCCCATTACACATACAGTACTTTATGACACACACCGTAATGCCAATGTACAGTACAGTATGTAGAGTAATGTACAAAAAAGTTTAAAAACAAATAAAAAAATACAGTAAACTGGTACAGTATTCTGGTTCTCCGGATACCTGTAATCTAGTATTACTGTAATTACAGTACTTACAATACGAACACCCACAGCTAGGGGATTTTGTACACAGCTAAAGGACTTTTTACACAAATACAGTACAGTATACTGTATGACTGAGTCTGCAAAATAGTCTATTAATATGCGCAAAACTCCGCCCCCCCACCTGCGAAAAAATACGTTATTTACAGTATTACACCAACAGTATTACGGACTAATCCAGTATTTACAGTAGCACAGATTATACGACAATACCCATAGTAGCAGCCTGCAGTAGCCCACCCTAATAGAGTATTGTCATCGCTAGTCGGGGATCTGCGGCCTATACACACCAGGCAATTTTAACACATTGTACAATATTCTAAATGGCGCTATCTCTACTGCACTGCACTGTACTGTATATGGCATCCATGTTGATCCCTAAAATGGCTGAAAATCACGATACCACGTGATCCTATTGCTGTGACTACTTCAATTACAAGTACAGTATGCGAAAAAAAAGATGCGAAAGGATCCGTTATTTACGGTATTACAACAATATTACGGACAATACCCCAATCCAGGATTTATTACACATTATACGGACAATACCCATAGCGGCAGCCTGCAGTAGCCTAATAAAGTATTCGCATCGCTAGTCGGGGAACTCTGGACCATACACACCAGGCAATTTTCAGATGAAAAGCGTCTAGTGTGTATGATCCTCAAGAGAATCATGCACTGTTCATTATGGTACTTATGGTACCTGAAGCAGAAGTGCAGTAAGGGGTAGGGAAAGTTGATCCTGCCCTAGCAAATTTAGCCGGGGATCTGCGTCCCATACACACCAGGCAATTTTAACACATTGTACAATATTCTCAATGGCGCTATCTCTACTGCACTGTGCAGCCATGTCGATTCCCAACATGGCTGAAAATCACGATATCACATGTGCTCCTATTACTGACTGAGCCTGCGAAACAGTCCGTTAACATGAGAAAAACACCGGTCCCCTCGTTTGAGGAAAAAATACGTTATTTACAGTATTACACCAATAGTATTACGGAGAGATCTAGTATTTAGCAGCCTACAGTAGCCCACCCTAATAGAGTATTGTCATCGCTAGTCGGGGATCTGCGTCCCATACACACCAGGCAATTTTAACACATTGTACAATATTCTCAATGGCGCTATCTCTACTGCACTGCACTGAACGTGTAAGCCATCAAAAATCACGATATCACTACTCGATACTGTATACAGTAAGTCTGCGAAACAGACTCTAGTATTTACGGACAAAACCCATAGCGGCAGCCTGCAGTATCTGAATACAGTATAAACAGCAGGCGATTGTATACAGTATTCTGCACCGGGTGCATTTGAACAGTAGGGAAAGAAGGGAAACAGGTTCATTCAGGGACAAGGTGGGAACCGAGCGCTTCCGCGCAGGGACCGTTTTGTCCTCGTAGGAGCCTGGCTGCCTACTGTACAGTATACTGTAATGCAGCAATCAGTCAAATGTACAAATGACTGTACTACTGTATAGTGTACTTACTGCTCCAGCGAGAAGATACTGTACTGTTCTTGCGGAAGGCAGTATGATGGTAAAGCTTGGTAGAAACAGGAACGCAGCAACAACTTGACTTTGGATTCAGCAGAATGAATAGTCCAGGTGTACAGGTACAATCTCGTGCTTGTATACAGGCAAGAGATGAAGAGACGATCCGTAGCAATTCTACACGGTTTAGATGCAGAAAAACAAACTGGATAGTTTGACAACTTTAGCGTCTGGAGCTGAATTTATGCTGGCAGAGACAAAGGAAAACCTTCACGAAGCTGATAGGTGCATTTGAATTATGTACAATTAGCAGTGAAACAAAAAGGCAGACTGCAATTAACATACTGTATTTTGTATGACTGCAATCAACATCTTATTGTCTGAGGTGTCGGTCTGTGTCTGAGTTTGGAGAAATCTATTGTTGCGGAAAAAAACGTTCTCTGTAGCGCAGTTTGTATGGGTATTAACTATCGTGTACATGGCGGCCTGCCATTGTGAATTTTTGTTTGTGGAAAAGTCCGAAAGAATTTGATAAGCACCAAATACTGTAACTACAGTACCTGTATTGGTTTAAAAAAAAAAAAAAGTACGTTTAAAAAATGAAAATATATTGTAACCAACTGAGGATCGAACTCCTGATACTGACATAGTGAAGCTGTGCCTCTACCCGCTAGGCCACTGTTGCCTGTGATTATAGTAAAAGCAGATGGTTAGCATGGCTTCTGCACCAATCACATATAGTTCATGACCATACAGTACGTCACTGCGGCTGCGAATAAAATACAAAAACTCTGTCCGTAAAGTAAGGACAAAATCCGTAGTGTAAAGTACAGTATGATACTGTAGGTCCTCAAATAATGTTTTAAGTAGTCATCCAGCAATAGCAAAGGTTAGCATGGCTTCTGTACCAATTACATAAATGACCGTACGTAGCTGGTTCTGCGAATAAATACAAACACTCTGTCCGTAAAGTAAGGACAAGATCCGTAGTGAAAAGTGGCTGTTTAGCAAAGGTTAGCGAATTTAATCCCGAAACACGGTCCTCAAAGCAAGGAATTTTACCTGAAAAGCTAAATCTATTTTGCGAAATAAAATGTTCTCTGTAGCGCAGTATGTATGGGTATTAACTATCGTGTACATGGCGGCCTGCCATTGTGAATTTTTTTTGTGGAAAAGTCCGAAAGAATTTGATAAGCACCAAATACTGTAACTACAGTACCTGTATTGGTTTAAAAAAAAAAAAAGTACGTTTAAAAAATGAAAATATATTGTAACCAACTGAGGATCGAACTCCTGATACTGACATAGTGAAGCTGTGCCTCTACCCGCTAGGCCACTGTTGCCTGTGATTATAGTAAAAGCAGATGGTTAGCATGGCTTCTGCACCAATCACATACAGTTCATGACCATACAGTACGTCACTGCGGCTGCGAATAAAATACAAAAACTCTGTCCGTAAAGTAAGGACAAAATCCGTAGTGTAAAGTACAGTATGATACTGTAGGTCCTCAAATAATGTTTTAAGTAGTCATCCAGCAATAGCAAAGGTTAGCATGGCTTCTGTACCAATTACATAAATGACCATACGTAGCTGCTTCTGCGAATAAATACAAACACTCTGTCCGTAAAGTAAGGACAAGATCCGTAGTGAAAAGTGGCTGTTTAGCAAAGGTTAGCGAATTTAATCCCGAAACACGGTCCTCAAAGCAAGGAATTTTACCTGAAAAGCTAAATCTATTTTGCGGAAAAAAACGTTCTCTGTAGCGCAGTATGTATGGGTATTAACTATCGTGTACATGGAGGCCTGCCATTGTGAATTTTTGTTTGTGGAAAAGTCCGAAAGAATTTGATAAGCACCAAATACTGTAACTACAGTACCTGTATTGGTTTAAAAAAAAAAAAAGTACGTTTAAAAAATGAAAATATATTGTAACCAACTGAGGATCGAACTCCTGATACTGACATAGTGAAGCTGTGCCTCTACCCGCTAGGCCACTGTTGCCTGTGATTATAGTAAAAGCAGATGGTTAGCATGGCTTCTGCACCAATCACATACAGTTCATGACCATACAGTACGTCACTGCGGCTGCGAATAAAATACAAAAACTCTGTCCGTAAAGTAAGGACAAAATCCGTAGTGTAAAGTACAGTATGATACTGTAGGTCCTCAAATAATGTTTTAAGTAGTCATCCAGGAATAGCAAAGGTTAGCATGGCTTCTGTACCAATTACATAAATGACCATACGTAGCTGCTTCTGCGAATAAATACAAACACTCTGTCCGTAATGTAAGGACAAAATCCGTAGTGAAAAGTCGTGGCAGCCACTGTTTTGTAGAAGAGATTTTTACGCATGCGCTGTACTGTTTGGGAAAAGTGACATCTGGTGGTCAATGAGTTTAACTGCAGGTTACATTTACAAGATCACGTTACGTTATAACGCGATCTATAATGGGACTATAGCGCAAGGAGCAGGCGCGATCCATGCGCGATTTGCATAGCGCACTTTATGCGCAACGCAGCCACGATGTACTTAGGCATAACTGTAGGTCACTACGTGCGAATATTCGTCACTGTGCTGTGTAATGTGACTATGGGTCACTACGTGCAAATATTCGTCACTGTGCTGTGTAATGTGACTATGGGTCACTACGTGCAAATATTCGTCACTGTGCTGTGTAATGTGACTATGGGTCACTACGTGCGAATATTCGTCACTGTGCTGTGTAATGTGAATATGGGTCACTACGTGCGAATATTCATCCCTGTGCTGTGTAATGTGACTATAGGTCACTACGTGCGAATATTCGTCACTGCTGTGTAATGTGAATATGGGTCACTACGTGCGAATATTCATCACTGTGCTGTGTAATGTGACTATAGGTCACTACGTGCGAATATTCGTCACTGTGCTGTGTAATGTGAATATGGGTCACTACGTGCGAATATTGGTCACTGCACGCTGTATAATGTGAATATGGGTCACTGCGCACTGTATAATGTGAATATCGGTCACTACGCGCTGTGAAATGTGACTGTGGGTCACTGCGTGCTGTGTAAGGAGAATATGGGTCACTGCACACTGTGTAATGTGAATATGGGTCACTATGTGCTGTGTAATGTGAATATGGGTCACTGCGCGCTGTATAATGTGAATATCGGTCACTAAGTGCTGTGTAATGTGACTGTGGGTCACTGCGTGCTGTGTAATGTGAATATGGGTCACTGCGTACTGTGTAATGTGACTATAGGTCACTACTTGCGAATATTTGTCACTGTGCTGTGTAATGTAACTATGGGTCACTACGCACTGTGTAATGTGAATATGGGTCACTATGTGCGAATATTGGTCACTATGTGCTGTAAATGTGAATATGGGTCACTACGTGTGAATATTGGTCACTACGCGCTGTGTAATGTGAATATCGGTCACTAAGTGCGAATATTGGTCACTACATGCTGTGTAATGTGATTATGGGTCACTGCATGCTGTGTAATGTGATTATGGGTCACTACATGCTGTGTAATGTGAATATGGGTCACCATGCAGCCATTTTCCCAGTGGTCTTTACCGCTGCTCTGCCGGACCGATGATGAGGTAAGTAGAATTAAATGGGTGAAGGGTGTACAGTGTGTGGGTCCCCCAGCGACACTAATGTGACATCATATGTAATAGCCATTACAATGTGTGGTATAATATGTAATGGGCATTATGGCATGTGTCATAATGTGTACTGGGCATTCTGGCATAATGTACAATGGGCATCACGGTGTGAGGCGTAATGTGTAATGGGCATCACGGTGTGAGGAGTAATGGGCATAGTGGTCTGAGTCAATGTGTAAGGGGCATCATAGTGTGAGGTGTAATGTGTATTGGGCATCACAGTGTGAGGTGCAACATGTAATGGGCATCACAGTGTGAGGTGTAATATGTAATGGGCCTTACAGTTTGTGTCATAATGTGTAATGGGAATTACAGTGTTTGGTATAATGTGTATTGGGCATTACGGTGTGTGGCATAACGTGTGTTGGGCATAATGGCATGTGGTATACTATGTAATCCCTATTATCCCTATTTTACAAAAATTTGTCAAGCCCTGGCATAATGTGGAATGTCAATTACTGTGTGTGGCATTATGTGTGATGGGCATTATGGTGTGTGGTATTATGTGAAATGGGCATTATGCTGGGTGGCATTATGTGGAATGGGCATTACTGTGTATTGCATTATGTGTGATAGGCATTATGTTGTGTGGCATTATGTGTAATGGGCATTACGGTGAGTGGCATTATGTGTAATGGGCATTAGGGTGAGTGGCATTATGTGTAATGGGCATTAGGGTGTGTGGCATTATGTGTAATGGCCATTACAGTGTAAATTTTCGGCGCGCACTGTGCCTGTTTCTGGTGTGTGTGATGGGAATAATTAATCCTGAAGCCCATATACATAAAAAAGTCACCTATTTAGTTTGCATTGATGCCCAGTAGGCGGTGATGGACACACCCAGTAGGCTTTGATGGACACGCCCAGTAGGCGTGATGAACACGCCCCTCCAATGGTGCACCCCCTAAGAAAATGGGCTGCGCACGCCTATGAGTACTGCATATTTCCTTGTGCAAAAAATACGTAGCACACCAAGGATCAAGATGCTTTGAATTTGCACTATTTGCTATATGTGCATCATTAGTCTTTTATTTTATATATATATCTCACCGGCCGGTGTTCTCAATTTTAAAATTGATTAATTATTGTGATAATTGTATAAATAAATTTGTATTTTGATTTTTACCAAAAATTATGGGTCTATAGTGTCTCTTAGCGCCGTCTACTTTGTATCTATTTGATAAAAAAGGAAGCAGAAGAGGATGAGATGCCAACCTGAACTAGGTAATATGTGAGTGTACTACTGTTGGCAACTGGTGTGGGCATATGTATTGGCAGCGGTTTTACTGTCGGCAACTAATGTTGGCCTATGTATAGGCAGTGGTACTACTGTTGGAAACTGGGGTGTGCATATGTATAGGCAATGGTGCTACTGTCAGCAGCTGGTGTGGGCATATGTATAGGCAGTGGTACTACTGTCAGCAACTGGTGTGGGCATATGTATAGGCAATGGTACTACTGTCAGCAATTGGTGTGGGCATATGTATAGGCAGCAGTTCTACTGTTGGCAACTGGTGTGGGCATATATATATATAGGTAGCGGTACTACTGTCGGCAACTGGTGTGGGCATATGTATAGGCAGCGGTGCTACTGTCGGCAAATGGTTTGGGCATATGTATTGGCAGCGGTACTACTGTCGGCAACTGGGATGGGCCTATGCATAGGCAGCGGTACTACTGTCAGAAACTGGCGTGGGCATATGTATAGGCAATGGTACTACTGTCGGCAACTGGTGTGGGCATATGTATAGGCAGTGGTACTACTGTCAACAACTGGTGTGGGCATATGTATAGGCAGCAGTTCTACTGTTGGCAACTGGTGTGGGCATATATATATATATATATATATATATATATATATATATAGGTAGCGGTACTACTGTCGGCAACTGGTGTGGGCATATGTATAGGCAGCGGTGCTACTGTCGGCAAATGGTATGGGCATATGTATTGGCAGCGGTACTACTGTCGGCAACTGGGATGGGCCTATGCATAGGCAGCGGTACTACTGTCAGAAACTGGTGTGGGCATATGTATAGGCAATGGTACTACTGTCGGCAACTGGTGTGGGCATATGTATAGGCAGTGGTACTACTGTCGACAACTGGTGTGGGCATATGTATAGGCAATGGTACTACTGTCGGCAACTGGTGTGGGAATATGTATAAGCAGCGGTTCTACTGTTGGCAACTGGTGTGGGTATATATATATATATATATATATATATATAGGTAGCGGTACTATTGTCAGCAACTGGCGTGGGCATATGTATAGGCAGCTCTACTACTATTGACAACTGACCCCCCAGTAAAGCCCCTGGTCATGACTAAAGGTGCCCACACACTAGAATGATTTTTTCGCCGATTGGCTGATTTCCGATAAATCGGCCGATATATAGTCCGATGTTTCCCGATTTTGATCTGATGCGCGCTCCCGTGGAACTTTTGCTAAATCTTCTGATCTTACGTGCTGCATGAAAGATCAGAAGATTTAACAAAAGATCCATAGAAACGCACACGGGATCTTAAGAAAAATCTTTGGTAAAGATGTGCACTTGCCTGAAATCTTTTGTCCAGGACAGGCAAAAGATTTGGAGGCTAATCTATGTGCAGATTTTAAGATTGCAGATCTTTGTAGTGTGTGGGCACCTTTATAGATAGATAGGTTGAACTCAATGGACTGGCGTCTTTTTCAACCAAAATTACTATGTATTATATTTAACAATATAGGGGAGTAGTCATTTATCCACAGTAATTGACCATAGATAGTGGATTCCCTGAAGGCTATCCAGGTAGCCCCCAATGCATAATCCACATAATCTACAAAAACACATAGACCCTGATACTTATCCCTATCCCAACGGTTATCTCCTGAACACTGGACATTTGTTGGCAGATAAATAGACATTGTGCTATTAGCCTGTTTTTATCTTGTGAAAAGTTAGCATGTGTACTGTAATTGGATACCCCCATAGTATCAAACATTCCCCTGTACAAAACAGATACAATACTGTATTAATAGATTTCTACTTTAGTAAATACTTGATAAGCACAGTAAATATGTCCAGCCTTGGTTTTGTTTATATGTAAGAACAAAGTTTCCATTGTATGTGTTGCAATGATTTCTGTTGCATTTCTGTAATATTTGCTCAAACAAAGATAAACAGACTGATCCGATTATCACAAAACCAATAATAATTAGGCAACCCCTCGTTTACTTTCCTTTTCAAACAACATAAAGTGGGGGATGATTGTATGTAAAAGAAGATTCAGGCCTCTGTAGTCATAGGTATATAAGCACTGTTCCTGTTGTTGTGGTCACTTTGGTTCTGAAGCAGAAGCAGCAACAAGTGTGAGAAGACAACGTTCTGTGAATGGTATTGCAGGATGTCTCTATTAGGATTCATTGTTCTTACATGTGCTCTATGCTGTAGTGCAGCATCGGCCCTGGAGACAGGTAAGCCAGTTACTGAGTCATGCAGACTTTCTGTATAACAGCAGAAGGGTCATTGTGTTACTGTATTTCAGCAGAAGGGTCATTGTGTTACTGTATAACAGCAGAAGGGTCATTTTGTTACTGTATAACAGCAGAAGGGTTATTGTATTACTGTATAACAGCAGAAGGGTTATTGTATTACTGTATAACAGCAGAAGGGTTATTGTATTACTGTATAACAGCAGAAGGGTCATTGTGTTACTGTATAACATTTATCATTTGTTACTTCCATAATTGTGTAATACTCATAGTGAATCACTAATATTTATGTATTATGTAATATTTTTGCATTATGGTGCCCTTTATTTTCCACAGCATCCTTAAGGCCACAAGTTTTATTGAGAAATAAAATGATAATTACATTAATTCTGTTTATGTTCACTTTAATTATGTAGTGAGGGACAATATTTGCTTCAGTTTGTCCACATATTTATTGATTGGCTGCGAGAAGAGCTGGTTTTACCAGTTACATTGACCATTTGAGTTGGTCCTGGACCATCAACCTGAGCAACGCTGCACCCCTAAGCCAACCCCCAGGTACCATGGTACACAGTTTGAGGCCCACTGGCCTAATGTATAACTGATCTCAAGAGAAATAATAGTAAAGTCCAAGTGCTTCTGGTATTCTAGCTCCGCCCTGTTGCATCACATGGCCATTGCTATCCATTGTATCCTAGCAATGGCCATGTGATGGGACAGGGCGGAACGAGAATCCCGGGAACACGGCATGCGGACACCGGCGTTCTCCAGTGGACACACACTGATAGCTGCTAGATAAAGGTAAGAGAGCCCACCGCTCTGCTCTTTCATTTGCACAGCACTTATGCACTTTAAGCACATGTCCTGATGAAAAGACCGCACAGGTCTTGAAACGTTGACATGACGCTGCATGGATAATTTATTTGCTTTATAAATATGGTTTGTACCTTTCTACCTGACTGAGTGCCGCCTGTTTCTTGCGGACCATAGGTCCCGGGATCATACCTATATATATATATAGATTTGTGTGTAGACCGCACTCACACTTAATATTATGTGTGTATACTGCGGGGTGCCAGACAAGAGATACACGTGATGTACGGGTATCCAAATAATAGTCCAGGGTGTATCCACACCTGTTTAGGTGTGGAATGTCAGGCACTCACCTAATAATAATAATAAGTCCAAAAGGTCAAGTAAAATCCAAAGGTTGTGCTGTTTTATTCAACTATCCAATATAGTCATATTGTCACAAGTGGTTATAGAATATGCCCGACGTTTCGGTCCTTGGTAGATGGACCTTTCTCAAGGAGCTTTTTAGAAAAAGAGACTCGCAATCAACGGAGATCGGGAAGAAAAACACCCA
The DNA here is from genome assembly GCF_055691185.1 of Crinia signifera. Lineage (NCBI taxonomy): Eukaryota > Metazoa > Chordata > Amphibia > Anura > Myobatrachidae > Crinia > Crinia signifera. The sequence goes on from NC_139224.1 coordinate 96,661,714, forward strand.
TGGTGCCTATATATCTCTAACCCCTGAGGAAGTCCCACCATAAGGATTTGAAGGGACGAAACCGGTTGGGTAAACTACCTCTCCATCCCCCACTGGCATCATAAATCAGATAAGAGCTATATCTATTTTTGCCAATGTATGGGTCCATCCATTTTTTACTGTACTCATGCATGTTTTCTTTTAACTAATGTACATTGCCCTTTTTTTTAAAATAAATGTTTGATTGTGTATAAGCAATATTACGCTATATTCTTTTCCCATTTTGGGAGACTGTCTTGGCTTTGAGGGATCGGGACGATAACCATTGGATAACACCTGGATGTACATGCTCCAAGTGTGAGTTGTTTGGTTTTTTCCCTTCATAAAGCCTTTTTCACGAGGTGATTAGCACGTGGATCATTTTAAATATTCCACTAGGTGGCGTTGTTCACCAATTATATATATTTTTTCATGCACAAGCACTTATAAATATTATTCAACTAAGTCCCCTTAAAGTGAATATTTGTAATAATACACTCCCCCATCGACTTTTCCTATGCCTGGAACGCCTTCTTGAGACGTGTCTACAGGTAAGAAAGCGAGGGAAGGAGATCGCTGTAAAGCAAGATATCACTACATGAGAATTCCTCACTCACTTGATGGTACGCATATATTGATTAACTAAGAGGGATTATTGATACACTGAAGGCGCAGAAGTCATACCACGTTCCTATTTTTACCTATTGGTCTTATGGAAATTAGGCCAACTTGATGACATCTGACGACACAGTTTGAACTCTGGAGTGTTTTCAATAATTTTTAAATAGACATTTTTTGCGTTTTTTGCACACTGCACTGTGCACTTTATATATATATTTGTAAATCACTGGTTAACACTTAGTGAGTGGCAGCGCTGTCTGTGCACCACACACCATATATATATATATATATATATATTTGTAGTACGGTCCGGCACTCCCTCTTGGTCGGCAACTGCCCCGGTGCCTGTCTCAGCAGTCAATGTAGTAGAAGAAAAAGACTGGCACTCGTAGGTCTTTTAAAAGTTGTATTAAACAAACAGTGGAACAACCAACGTTTCAGGGCTGCGCCCCTTTGTCAAGGTGTGTGTGAACAAATTGCAATAAAACAGTGCTTACCTTAAATAGGAGTGAGTGATTAGAAGGCAGCGTGATGTGCTGGGCCAGGCCTGCTCCATCTGCGGGTCGTAGCGCCGGAAGTGACTCACAGGAAACTGTCACTGACCTGCAGAGGCGAAATGCTATGGAGCGCAAGCTCCAGCAGCGCCGGAAGAGTCAGGAGGGGATGATGGAACGCAAGCATAGTTGCTGCCATGGCGACAGGACGCTGCAGTGAGGCCCGGTGGGCGGCACTTAGGCTCCAGCAGCACACGCAACCTAGGGTGAAGACAACAGTGAAAACGGATTGTTACAAACCAATAAGTGCATAAAAAAGTTTCATATAAAAATACATACAAAATCGGGCACAATTTATCGATATTGAAGTGTAGTCATAGTGTTATAGTAACGTGAAACACGTAAGGTACTGTGTGCAGCTGACTATAGGAACACTGGGACCTCCATATGCAAATGGATGATACTCCTGTAAGGGCAACGAACAACCCGTGGCGAAACATTTTGCGCAGGAGAAGCACAGATTATGCGACCTGAGACATATGGCAGTCGATCACATCCCAGAGAGCCTAAGAAGAGGAGATAGGGGCGGTAAACTTCTACGCCTAGAAACGAGATGGATTCATCGCTTAAAATCAATGAAGCCATGGGGACTGAATGACAGACTGCCACTAAATGTTTTCCTATGAGCAATGTCTCGGGGGATAGAGTACCCGATGCATGAACCTACTCCACAAATTAGAAAAACGGGCCTGTATCGATTGTGTGCTTTTCCTTCTCTCCGCTACTTCTTTCTATCCCCTTGATTTTCTTCCAGTGTAATGTTAAAATGTATAAGGCAGGTGTATCAGACTTCAGGCGCCTATATAGTGTGCTTTTCCTTCTCTCCGCTTCTCCTTACTGCCCTGTTGATTTTCTTCCGAGTGTAATATCATATATGCATATACAGTAACTGTATTGCAGCAGTATCACTTGTCCTTCCACCTAGGGCCACAGTTAGCGTATTCACGCTTAGAGTGTGCTTTTTTCTTCCCTCCGCTACATCTTACTGTCCCTTTGATTTTCTTCACTGTGTACGATAATAATATGCAGCCTTCCAGCCAATGAGACTGAATGACGCTTTCACGCGACCAGTGTGCGTTTCTTTCTCTCTACTTTACTCTTACTGTCCCTGTGATTTTCTTCCTATTGTATCAATATTTTATGTATATCCACATCATAATGTGGGTAGGGACCACATACACAGTATCGGCAAAAGCATACCGACCTGTGTGGTCCAGTCCCCCTTACTGTCCCCTTCCACGTATGTGTATCCGGAGGAATTGGACTTCTATGAATTAGCACTTGTCTCCCACAAAAAGGAAGGAGAGAGCGTAGTTAAGCTCAGAGTGTGAAATTTCTTCCATCTTACTGCCCCTGTGATCTTTGTCCTAGTGCACGATATTAATATGTAGGTAACCATGGAGCTGCCCTCAGTGTACTATAGCCACAGGTGTTTCTGCGCCTCCAGGGTGCGTCTCGTTCCCCCCACTATACTCTGTCTTCTCCCTGTACTATCACATTATGGGATTACACATCCCCTGATAGGAAGCAGTGATTAATTAATACCACTATGATCTCACTGCCCCCATGTACTTCAGACCCGCGCAGCCCTTCCACTGTCCCTTCATCCTATCTCCATCTTGTCTTTTCCCGTTAACATTATGAATAGTCGACACGGACAGTGTTGACAGGAGTATCATCCATTTGCATATGGAGGTCCCAGTGTTCACGCTGGACCTATAGTCAGCTGCACACAGTACCTTACTTGTTTCACGTTACTATAACACTATGACTACACTTCAATATCGATAAATTGTGCCCGATTTTGTATGTATTTTTATATGAAACTTTTTTATGCACTTATTGGTTTGTAACAATCCGTTTTCACTGTTGTCTTCACCCTAGGTCGCGTGTGCTGCTGGAGCCTAAGTGCCGCCCACCGGGCCTCACTGCAGCGTCCTGTCGCCATGGCAGCAACTATGCTTGCGTTCCATCATCCCCTCCTGACACTTCCGGCGCTGCTGGAGCTTGCGCTCCATAGCATTTCGCCTCTGCAGGTCAGTGACAGTTTCCTGTGAGTCACTTCCGGCGCTACGACCCGCAGATGGAGCAGGCCTGGCCCAGCACATCACGCTGCCTTCTAATCACTCACTCCTATTTAAGGTAAGCACTGTTTTATTGCAATTTGTTCACACACACCTTGACAAAGGGGTGCAGCCCTGAAACGTTGGTTGTTCCACTGTTTGTTTAATACAACTTTTAAAAGACCTACGAGTGCCAGTCTTTTTCTTCTACTATATATATATATATATATATATATATATATATATATATAAATATATACATGTGGTTGTATTAGGCGGCACTCTCGGTTTTTTAAAGTGAAAAAAAAACTCCTTTACTGGTCCGACATGTTTCGGGCAATGCCTGTCCTCAGGGATCAATGTTATACACAATGTGACACAATTTATACACACACTCAAAGAACCCGCCCCCAACACCTTTACATTACCTGGCGCCCGTTCACCTGTGGTAGTCCTCGTGTGCTCCGTATCCCAGCGTCCTTCCCCTCGTCGCCAACCACCTGTATACCCAAGGCCGACCAGCCAGAACAGGAGGGCACCGGGTACTCAATATACTCATTCGGCAGTGGAGTGCCGGGCCCACAACCATATATATATATATATATATATATATATATATATATATTTATATCGGTGAAGAGAAAACAGCGGCACTCTGGGAATTTTTTTTGAAAAAGTATATTTTAGCAAAAAAGTCCAACGGTGACGAAACGCGTTGGGCGTGGCTAAGACTCCTGTCGTGGTTGACGTCTGTGGCTATTCGCTTCCAGCAACGAGTGAGAGGTCCCGAGGTCTTGTGGTGTAACGTCCCTGGATACAAGCTTACAAGTGCGGCGGTGAGAGCGGTCTGCCTTGGATGCTGGTTCCTGATACCATCTGACGTTCCCCGACTTCTTCCATCTTATCGGTTGATGTACCCCATATTGCTGGCAAGCTGATTGTCCTAATTCTCGATGTATGTGAGCATATGTACTTGAGTAAATCTTATACCTTCATTATACTCACTAGTGCGCTTTTTTCCTTTCTTCCACATATATATATATATATATTTTTTTTATATATATATATATATATATATATATATATATATATGTATATATATATATATATATATTTATACTAGGTGATTCATCGCGCCCTACAGGCGCTCTTCACACCGGCGTAAGGGGCTGCGCCCCCTTAATTTGTGAACGTTTGTATTGTGAGAAATATGGTTAGAATTGTATGAAAGATGCCCTGTATTGCAACTTGAGTTATAGGTGAAATGTGTTAAATAGAGAGCATATGATTTGGAAGGGGCAGGGCCGGCGCCACCACTAGGCAAATCTAGGCATTTGCCTAGGGCGCCGGCCACTGGAGGGCGGCATTTTGTGCCGCCCGGGTACCTGTCCTACGGCGCTGTGTATTTAAATCTGGCGGCGGAGGGAGCGGGGGTCCCTGCAGTCCATTAGAAATCACGAGCGCTATCCGCCGGGCTATGCGGAAGCGCTTCTAGTGTGAAAACTCTGGCAGCATGGCGCACGCTGATCTCAGCCAATCAGCGTGCTGCCAGTGTTTTCACACTAGAAGCGCTTCCGCATAGCCCGGCGGATAGCGCTCGTGATTTCTAATGGACTGCAGGGACCCCCGCTGCCTCCGCCGCCAGATTTAAATACACAGCGCCACAGGAGGACAGGTACCCCCCCCCCGCACCGGGGCGCCCCCACCCCGACTCGCTTGGGGCGCTCCGGTGCCTTGCACCGGCCCTGGGAAGGGGGTGTGTATTGTTTTGTTTAATTAAAAAGCGGTTACAGAGAAAGATGTACATTGATAGTGTGGAGGGTACAGTGACATTTGTGGGTGTGTGGGGGTGTGTGTGCGTGTTGTTGAGGTGTGTGTGTGTGCAATAGTATAGTAGGGTGTGGGACACTGTGCAGCTTCTGCCAGTTGGTGAGGGTCCAGCGTGGCAGCACAGGAGTACAGGACGGTGGCCCTGAGTCAGTGTCTCCTCCTACTGGGTGGGAGTTAGGGTGCATGAGAGCAGGAGGCTGGGCTATAAGGCATGATAGGGGTATGTGGGCAACACAGCGTCAGTGACTCCCCAGTGGTGGAAGTTACGGTTCAGGAAAGCAGGAAGCTGGTAGTGATAGGGGTGTGTGGGCATACGGGGGACTAAAGAGGAGGGTGGGGGACACTGTGCAGCTTCTGCCAGTGGGTGAGGGTCCAGCGTGGCAGCACAGGAGTACAGGACGGTGCCCCTGAGTCAGTGTCTCCTCCTACTGGGAGGTTAGGGTGCATGAGAGCAGGAGGCTGGGTGGTAAAGCATGATAGGGGAATGTGGGCAACACAGGGTGAGCGGGTCCCCACTGGCGGAAGTTACGGGGCAGGAGAACAGGAGGCAGGGCAGTGATAGAGGTGTATGGGCATGAGGGGTAGTAAAGGTTTTTGGCTGTTGCTGAGTAGGGATAGGCATTGGTGCAGACGCCATCGATGGTTGGCATTGATGGCGATTTTGCACCCTGCCATCGATAGTAGTAACATATTACTTGGATAACCATCGATTGTTGTAGCTATCGACAGGGCCGGCGCCACCACTAGGCAGCTTTAGGCATTTGCCTAGAGCGCCGGCCACTGGAGGGCGCCAGCACACGCTGCCAATTGAGTTGAGGTGACTGGCGAGGAGCAAGAACTAAGCAGCGGGATAGCCGCCGCTGAGGGGAGCCGCTGCAATCAAGTCAGCCCTTAGCCAGTGCTGGCTGCGGAGGAGGCTAATAGGTAAAGCTGAGTACGGGCGAGTGAGGACTGGTGCTGGGGGAGGCAGGCATAGTTGGGGGGCTGCTGCTGCTGAGAGTCTGGGGCGGGCTCCGTGTGAGCGTGGCTCAAGGCACCTGCTTTGGCAGCGCACCACAGCGCAGGGAGATGCCTGCACTGCTGCGCCCAAGGAGAGGGAGTGATACGCCGGCGGCTGGGGTTGAGAAGCCGGCAGTGGAAAGCGGGATGTGGGTAATGAAGGGTGAGACGCAGCCAGCGCTGCTATGATCAGCTGAGAGAGCGCGATATGCTGGTGCTGCTGTGCACTTGCAGGAGGAGGGTGCCGGACGGGGTACTGTGTGCTGAGGACTGCTGCTGCTGACCTCCCCCCTTTAACCAGAGCCATAGTCAGTGCCTCTGTATAAGTTATACAGGCACTGACAGAAGGTTTTATTAACTATATATATATCTAAAAATTTTGTGTGTGTACCAGTATCAGATATAAGTGGATTATTGGAGGTGTATATATGTACAGTATATTTCCCCCCTGTGGTGACTATGGATGTGGGGGGCGTTGCGACGTGGGTTTGGTTTATTCATATTACCAGGAGGGGGAGGGGGGGTGGTGCTGGGGCAGTTTTGCCTAGGGCATCTACTTGCCTTACACCGGCCCTGGCTATCGATGGTCATCCATTATATCTGACTGAATAGCCCCTGGGTCAATCAGAACTTGGTGGCGGGACTTCTGGGTGTGGGGGGTGGAGCTATGCTCCGTGCCCCGGCACCTTAAAAAAATGTGAAACTTGATCGGTTCTCCTTTGCCATCGATGTAGGGAAACCATCTGGTCCTCCCACATCGATGGCAAAAGTATTCAACATCGGCCATAAACCATCGATTATTTGAAATCATTGATGGTCGATGGGCATCCCTAGAACTGGAGGAGGGTGTGGGACAGTATGCAGCTCCCGGCAGTGGGTGAGCGTCTCCTCCCACTGGGAGGGAGTGAGAGTGCATGAGAGCAGGAGGCTGTATAATAGTGGTATGTGGGCAAGACATTGATAAAAGTTGTGGCGCTGGTGCATAGGACCGTGGGGGAACCTGCAGCGCGGCAGCCAGGGCCGGATATCCCACCTAGGGGCGGCACCTGCTTGTGGCGGTACAGGATCCCCCATTGTCACGGGGGTACGTGAAATGCGGGAGCGGGGTCGCGGGGGTCCGCTGGGGGTGGAACTGCCGGAAGGGGGTCAGGGGGGTCTGCAAATTGTGGGAGGGGGTGTGTGCGGGGATCTGCGATTAGCGGGAGGGGCGGGGGTCCACAAATCGTGGGTGTGGGTGGGGGGGGGCTTGAATCGCGGGAAGGGGGGTCTGCAAATTGCGAGAGGGGGGTGCAGGGATCCGCGATTAGTGGGAGGGGTGGGGATCCGCAAATCATGGGAGGGGGCGCGGGGGGGGCATGAATCACGGGAAGGGGGGTCCGCAAATTGCAGGAGAGGCGTTGTTGGGGTCAGTGAATTGCGTGAGGGGGGGTTGTGGAGGTCCATGAATCGCGGGAGGGGCGCGGGGTGCCGTGAATCAAGGGAGGGGGGCGCAGGGTGGTGGCGCGGGGTCCGTCAATCGCAGGAGGGAGGGTCGTGGGGGGCTGCAAATCGAAGGAGGGTGGGGTGCAGGGGTTGCCGTGAATTGCGTGAGGGGGGACGTGAATCGCGGGAGGGGGGTCCGTGAATCGCGGGAGGGGGTCTGCAAATTGCGGGAGGGGGTGTTGGAGGGGGTGAATCGCGGGGGGGTTTCTCGAATCACGGGAGGGGGGGCGCGGGAGGTACCAAGGGGGTCCGCAAATTGCGGGAGGGGGCGCTATTGGGGATTCCGTGAATCACAGGAGGGGGCGGGGGTCCGCATATCGCAGGTGGGGGTTGCCTAGAATTACAGGAGGGGGGTGCCAATTGCGGGAGGGGTCGGTGGTCAGCAAATCGCATGAGGGGGGGTCGTGGGGGTCCCACGAATCACGGTAGGGGGGTCACGGGACTCCTGCGAATTGCGGGAGGGAGGTCGCTGGGGTCACGCGAATCGGTGGAGGGGGCGGGGGTCTGCAAATCGCATGGGGGGGCTAGAAATGCGGGAGTGGGGGCGCGAATTGCGGGAGGGGGTCGCAAATCACAGGAGGGAGGGTCACGGGGGTCACGGGGGGTCCCACGAAACGCGGGGGGGTCCCGCGAATCGCAGGAGGTGGTCACGTGGGTCCCGCGAATTGCGGGTAGAGGGGGTCGCGGGGGTCCCGCAAATTTCGGGAGGGGGGGTGTGGGGGTCCCGCGAATCGCGGAGGGGGGGTCGCGGGGGTCCCGCGAATCACTTGAGGGGGGGTCGCAGGGGTCCCGCGAATTACGGGAGGGGGGGTCACGGGGGTCCCATGAATTGCGGGAGGGGACGGTGGTCCGCAAATCGCGGGAGGGTGGGTCACAGAGGTCCCGCGAAATGCGGGAGGGGTCGTGGGGGTCCCGCGAATCGCGGGAGGGGGGGTCGTGGGGTCCCGCGAATCGCGGAGGGGGGGTCGCGGGGGTCCCGCGAATCGCGGGAGGGGGGTCATGGGGGTCCCGCGAATTGCGGGAGGGGGGGTCACGGGGGTCCCGCGAATTGCGGGAGGGGGGTCGCGGGGGTCCCGCGAATCGAGGGAGGGGGAGCACGGGGGTCCCACGAATCGCGGAAGGGGGGTTCACGGGGGTCCCGCGAAATGCGGGAGGGGTCGTGGGGGTCCCGCGAATCGCGGGAGGGGGGGTCGCGGGGGTCCCGCGAATCGCGGAGGGGGGGTCGCGGGGGTCCCGCGAATCCCGTGAGGGGGGTCATGGGGGTCCCGCGAATTGTGGGAGGGGGGGGGGTCACGGGGGTCCTGCGAATTGAGGGAGGGGGGTCGCGGGGGTCCTACAAATCCCGGAAGGGGGGTTTGCGGGGGTCCCGTGAATTGCGGGAGGGGGTCGCGGGTGTCCGGGGGTTTGCTGGCAAAGGGGGGGGTGCAGGAGTAATGGTTGATGGTGGCTGTGGAGTAATGGTGGATGGTGGGCGTGTACTGTAGCCCTGGCTGGACGGGGGGAGGTGATGTCAAGGGGGTGAAACGTTATACACATGAAAATGTTATACACATAAAACACTGGTCTTTTCCCTAGGGGGGGGTTTGTGTATGCCGCTGGGCGGGAACGTTAGCTACACAGGGGATGAGTGACATATCTGGCTAAATATATAAGAGATAAATATATAGCAGTGGAGGGACCGGCACTCCTAGTTTGTCTAAAGTCAGCTGCTGGGGTGCTCTCTCGTCAGGATGAATACATGGGCAGAAAAGAGGTGCACTCCCCCGGACTCATCAAACAAAACTGCCAGACACAGATACTTGTGCTAATGTTTTGGGGTTTGACCCCCTTTATGAAAGCAAAATACGTGCTTTGATACAGGGGGTCAAACCCCGAAACGTTAGCACAAGTATCTGTGTCTGGCTGTTTTGTTTGATGAGTGTGACCGGGGCGCATTTTGCCCTATAGAAATCAGGCAGGGCGCAGCGCCCCACTAAAACAGCCTAGCGGGAACACTAGTAATGGACATCATGTGTGACCTTATGTGTAATTGGCATTAAGGTACAAAATTTTACATACAAATGAAGTAATTGACAAGAGATTTTCTAAATCTGATTAAACCTTACTCTCTTCCTTCTTTTTTTTTTTTGGCTTACTACTGGTCATACTAGAATCTGTGTAGTTACAGATCTTCTCTTGCCTTTTTCCAGTCCCACCAGGATTTAACCCTTCTATCATTATACTTCTTCCCAAGTGTTTCCATCTTATAATTATACTCTATTTTACCTATTACTTTCTGCAGAGTGGGGGTTTGTTCTTGTTTCCATAATTGTGCAGTTGTTGCTCTTACTGCGCAAATTATTTGATTTAAGAGATATTTTTGTGTGCTGTTCAGGTTTGGTGGAAGTATATGCAGTAAGATCATCTGTGGAGATAGCTGCACTACCGAACCCACACTCTGCAAAATAAAACTTTCAATCTCCACCCAAAAACTAGCTTCTCACAGGACCAAAATATGTGTATTATGTCCCCTCTTTTTTCGCATCTCCAGCATATGTCTGGTTGATTTGGAAAAAAGCTATTAATCTTTGCCGGAGTATAATAGGTCTGATAGAGTATTTTAAAGAATTTCTCAATCTGTAATGTAGAGTTAGACATCTGGTTTACTGACATGAACAATTGTGCCCATTGTGCCTCTTCCCAAGAGAAGTTAAGCTCCCTTTCCCACTTCAATTGCCATCTTGTTTTAATTTCTTCTCCTTCTCTCTCTTGTTGGAGTGTTTTAATCCAAAAAGTTATTCCTCCCTTCTTTTTTAATCCCGAAACCTGGCTTAACCACTCTTTTGGGAATGTTTTTAGGTTCGATTGGGTCTACATTCAGTGGAAGAGCTTCAGATTTGTTTGTATTTAATTTATAATATGAGACTTTCACAAATTCTTCTATGATATCTAGTAATGCTGGGAAAGATTCCCTGGGGTTTGTAATAAGAGAAGGATATCGTCTGCATAGAGTAGTACTTTATGCTGAGAATTATCCACTGTTGGACCAAAAACCTCTTGGGCTTGTCTAATTAGTTCCGCCAGTGGCTCTATTGCCAATACATATATTATGGGAGACAATGGACATCCTTGTCTCGTCCCATTTGAGATCCAAAATTTATCCGATGTAAACCCATTGCAATACACAGTTGCAGATGGGATAGTATACAGAGTAAGGATAGCTTTGAGGAAATTGCCCTCCAGTCCATACTTCTGGTGGACCCTTTCCAAAAAGATCCAATGCAAGCGATCAAATGCTTTTTCTCCGTCTAGCGACAGAGCCACTAGTTGGAACTCACTTCTTGCCGCATACTCCATTATGTGGATTGCTCTATGAACATTATGTGGGCCTTGTCTGTTTTTGACAAAGCCAGCCTGGTCTATATGTACTAGATCCCTTAGAATTGGTGAAAGTCTGTTAACAATCAATTTGGCGTATATTTTAATATTGGTATTAAGTAAGGCAATTGGCCTGTAGTTTGAGGGGGTTGTAAGATCCTTTCCATCCTTCCCTATCATAACAACTCGGGCTTCGAGCATCTCTTCTGGGAATCTGCCTAATTTATTTCCCTCCAGAAATGTCTGGAGGAGGACAGGGGCAATTTCTTTCTGATAGGTTAAAAAAAATTGTTTATGAAGCCATCTGGGCCCGGGGTCTTGTTTGGTTTCAAGGTTTTGATTGCCTCTATGACCTCTTGTAGGGACCAAGGGGTATTTAAATTTTCTCTCTGTTGTTCAGTGAGTTTAGGTAGATTTACTTTGGCCAAAAACCAGTCAATATCACTAGGGGTAGGTTGGGGGGTATCTTCATCTGTAGCTAGGTTATATATTTTCCCCAAGTAATTTGAGAAGATATTCGGCATGTCCGCGGGGTTAGTTATTTTCTCGCCTCTATGATTATATAGCGCTTTTACTGCGTTTTTAATTCTAGCTTCTTTGATTTTTTTGGCCATGAAACTCGTGGCTTTGTTGGCTTCGCCGTAATATTTTTTTTTTTTTATTCTTTTTATTGCGTGATGCATTGCAACATTAACATGTCAAGACATTGCAGTGTTTATAAATTAATCATACAATATTGCAAATTAACTGCAAACATTTTCATTATTTTGTTGTTTAACAATATCCAAAATTCAAAAATTCAGAAATGCCCTCTGCACATCTCTCCAATAAAAGGCAGTATATGAGTAACCATGAGAATTTTTGGTAGTTATTTCTTTGTATGTTTATGTGTGTGAAGGCCCCATCCTCCCAAATCCCTCAACCGCGAATAACAATATGAAGACCCCTTTCCCTTTGTACAAGGTTTATACGTGAATTTCCAGCTCCTATACCACTACTATTGGGGGATCTCCCAGCAGCCTCCTCGTCTCATACCACTCTGTGTATTGCAAGGTGTTTTGAATTCTCTTTTGAAAGTCTGCTGGTAGAGTCACAATGTAACTTTCCCAAGTTTCAAAAAAATTTTGGGTTCGTTTTTCTTTATCTAAGGTTGTTTCCAACCAATCCATCTGAAAGATGTGATGGAGCTTAGTTTTAAAGAGAGCAAACGAAGGAGGCTGCGTGGATATCCAATCGTGCAAAATGGTTTTACATGCCGCTGCCTGTACAGCCAGTACAAGTTTTTTGCATTCCTTAGTTACCCTCTGTTCTGTAGGAATGATTCCAAATATGGCCCATTCTGCATTAAAGGGTATATAGTTTATCAAATTATCTAGCGTGAATCTCCTCACTTGTAGCCAAAAGCCTCTTGTAATTGGGCATGTCCAAAGACAGTGTAATAACCCCGCCTCTGCCTCTCCGCAGCGAGGGCAGGATCCATTTGATGGCATCCCCGCCAGGAGCTGTCTATGTGGTGAGAAATAAGCTCTATGAAAAAGATTTAAAAATTGCTCCTGGTATTGAGCAGCAGGTAGCATGCGGCAAGAGTTCACCAAATTTTTAAGCAATATTTCGCATGATAGGTCGGGGAAATCTCTTAGCCATAGCTTCATACCTGACCTCGTGTCCTTGTGTACTATGAGTGGTCTGAGGTAGTTGTAGTGTAAAGAGATGGCTTTTTCGATTATGGGCTTAGCTCTCAAAACCCCATCTAAGTCATTGTACCAATCTTTGTCAGAGAGATGTTTCACTATTATTTTGGCATAGTGGCTCATTTGGAAGTAAGCTAGGGGAAAGTTGCTCAATATTGGGAATTTCTGGTAAGCCTGCTGAAAGGTTAATACTTTATTTGAGGAAGGGTCGCATATGTCCTTCAAACTGGAAATTCCTTCTCTGTCAAACAGGGTAAAGGGGAACGCAGCCTCTCCATGCTGGAAGGAAAAGAAAAAAGTAGCGCTTACCAATGAGGAATTATCAATGTAAAAAACATTTATTACACATAAAAAATAATAACATGTACGTATATGACAATTGGATAAAAATATAAGATAAAAATTATCTCGCTATCACACCACCACTCTAGGATGACTCTAGGATGACCGGGGCATGGTCTGAAATTACTATGTCTTTTAATGCTGTGGATTTGAGTTTGCATAGTAATGAGTTGGACATGAGTATACAGTCTATTCTAGACAAAGATCCGTGGGCCCTGGAGAGGTGGGTGTATGAGTGATCTGTTTGATTCAAGAGGCGCCAAGGATCACTGAGTTGCAGTGTTTCTCTAAGTTCCTGCATTTCCTTCCAACCCGGGGAAGCTTGCCTCGCTACTGGCGGGGATCTGTCTATCACTGGGTCTGAAACCGCACTAAAGTCTCCCCCAACTATAAGTGGGTAACAGGTTCTGGATGCTAGGATATGGATAAGTTTACGTAGGAATGTACCTGTCCCCACATTGGGAGCATATACATTCACTAGGGTGTAGTTTGTGCCTTCTATAGTTACGTCAACTAAAATATATCTCCCATTGGGGTCTAGTATTGTGTGTGGAATGGTGTATTTTAGATTTTTATGAAACAGGATTGCAACCCCTCTCGATTTAGATTTATATGGGGCCGATAAACATTCAGCTATCCAGGGGGCACGTAGTGTGGAGGTTTCCTCCGCCACCCAGTGTGTCTCCTGAAGAAAGGTAACTGCTGGGTGGCTTTTGCGTAAGTGGGTCATTACTTTTTTCCTCTTTATGGGCGTGTTGAGACCTCCCACATTCCAGGAGACTAGAGACAGATTAGGCCTTTTAGGCGGCGGAGCCATCTCCGCTCGCCGTAATATTTTTGTTTGAATCTATCGAGTTGGCAATTTATTTGTTTCAAATTTACTGCTTCTAGTTCATCCCTTGCCTTCCGTAGGTCTTTTAATATTTGTTCATTGGTGGGGGAATTTTTATGGGTCTTTTCAAGTGCTTTAATTCTATCTTCTAATTCTGTGACAAGTTGTATTTCCTGTTTTTTTAACCTAGAACTAATCTGAATAATTTTACCCCGGATAACTGCCTTTAATGCGCACCATAAATTGGCTGCGTTGGTCTGCTGTGCATTATTATAAAACAAAAATTTGTCTATTGCTTCCCTTAGCACATTTTTAGTTTCTAGTGAAGAGAAAAGCGCATTTGGACATCGCCAGATTCTAGGGGTCATATTAAAGGTATTTTGTTGCCAGCTAACTGCTAGAGGTGCATGGTCCGAGCAGGTAGCGGGCAAAATGTCTACTCTTTTTATATTCTGGAGGGTGAGCCTATCTGCAAACACAAAATCTATTCTTAAGTACGTTTTATGGGCGTTTGAAAAAAGATAGAATCTCTGGCGGTCGGATTTAGGACACGCCAGGTATCATACATTTCGGCCTTATGCAGAACCTCGTTGAAATCTTCGGCTTTTTTCTTGATCTCTCGGGAAGACTTCAATTTTCCGACGTCTGATTTATCTAATCTTGGGTCTCTTACCATATTGAAGTCTCCCAATACAAATCTTGATCCCTCTGCTACAGCGTTAAATTTTTTCCAAAAGGTTTTTATGAAAGTAATTTGGGAGGTATTAGGGGCATAAACTGAGGCTATTGTAGTTTTTTTATTGTTAAGTTTGCCTTTTAATATTATAAATCTCCCTTCCTTATCTATTACTTGTATATCTACTTCGAAGTTGAGGTCTTTTTGGACGAGGATGGCCACTCCTCCCCTTTTCCTTAGTGCACTAGTGCACTTTGGGGGTTATTCTGATTCACTCGGAAAGGCACAATCACTCTCTAATGGACAAAACCATATGCACTGCAGGTGGGGCTGATGTAACAGCTGAAGAGAGAGTTAGATTTGGGTGTTCTATTGTTTCTGTGCAGGGTAAATACTGGCTGCTTTATTTTTACACTGCAATCATAGATATCAGTTTGAAGTAAACCCCCCACCCAAATCTAACTCTCTCTGCTCATGTTACATCTGCCCCACCTGCAGTGCACATGGTTTTGTCCATTAGAGAGTGATTGTGCCTTTCCGAGTGAATCAGAATAACCCCCTTTGTTCCTTGACGTGATAATAATGGAGTTTTAAGATCACGTCTCGTGCAAATCGGCTTGTATTGATTTAGGTTTTGGTAGTCTATGTATCCTATCAATAGTCAGATGTTCTTTTGACACTTCTGGGAGCATTTTTTGAAATAGCTCCAGGGCAAATTGGTTTAATTGGGCATCGGGGATTTTTTCTGGCACACCCCTAATTTTTAAGTTGTTTCTCCTTGCTTGATCCTCCTTATTTATTAATTTATCTTTTAAGGCAGAGACTTCTCCTTGGACACTTTCATGTGCTACTTTTAGGTTGTTATAAGCTTCCACAATAGTTTCTAGCTTTCTCTCTGTTTGATCAGTCCTTTCGCCCAAGGCCACAACTTCTCTTGTTAAGGCTTGAAACTGATTTATAATTTCAGCTGAAAGGTCACTTTTTAAATCTGTAATTAATTGCGCCATTTTTCTTAAAGTGATAGGCTCATCTAAGCTTTCCTCTTCTTGTGATAAGGAGATGTCACTTACTCTTTGGGGGGCTTTCTTTTGCGTGCTTGCGGATATGGAAGGTCTCTCTTTTGCCTTGTTTGGGGGAGTTTGGGCCATTTTAAAGATACTTGCTGGTGTATTAGCCGCTGGTTTTTTTTTTTTTTTTTTGGCATTATTGATGGGCTCTAGAAAAGGAGCTTTTGACATACAAGTTCAGCAGATTGTATATATTTTTTGTACCGGAGGGCAGCAATAGCTCCTGTGGGAGGTAAACAAGAGAAGGGGCTTTAGTGATTTTTAGAGAGGGTGGAAACGCCACATCCTATTTATTGTAGCATTATATGTCTCTCACAGGGGGTCCCACCCTTGCTTCTCCTGTGCTTAATTGAAAATAGGGAGAGGCACGGAGCAGGACCAGCATTGCTTATTTTAATTAGCAAGTTCATGCAGGGCTCAAGTGGTTTGCTGTATCTTCTAGATAATTTTAACTACTTCATACAGATATCTCTACTTCATACCAATCTTCCCCCGCTGCGTCCCTTGCCTCCAGGCGTCTGTGCGGGCTAGTCGTTGTGGCGTGATGGAACCTCCGCCGGCCTGGCGGGATCTCCGGCCGTCTATGCCGTTGTTTACTCTGGGTCACGTGGCCAGCTTTCTCCTCAGGCGTTCTAGCGCGGCGAGTTTTCAGTCGGCTACTGCCGCTTCCCTGTTACAGCGGGAAGTGCTCTTACTCGTGGTGTGTCTGCTCGTGCTCCCTGGGCTGCGGTCGGTCACGTGCTGCCCCGTCTATTCTGCCAGGCCACCTCTCCCGTCCAGTGCTCACACAGCCTGTGGGTGATCTCTTGCATCTGTTAAATTTCCTGGCGCGCGGTCTCTGGATCTCGCTGGCTCTGTCAGAGCTTGCTACTTTCGTGCGCACCGTCCTGCGTGCTACGTCTTCAGTCCTGCGTCCTCTCCCCGTCGTGACGCTTCCGACACGCCCCCCTTCTCCAGACTGTATATGATTAGCGTGTCCAAGCGCCGCAATCTACTTTTTTACGTACATGTTTCTATGGTTTTGTTAGCATTTTCTTCTCCTTTCGCCATAAGTGAGATCCAAGAATTCTAAACTAGTAGTGCTAAATTTATATGTGAAACTTAAATTAGAATTATTAATATGTACTGTGGCAGAGACAGCATCTGTCCACATGAAAGTAATAGCAGAACCAGGTGTATAATCAGCAGGACCTGAGATTTCCTGGTATAAGGGTTTCCAGGGCAGAGTGATCTTGCTATTGATGGTGGATAAGCCACCCAAGCAATAGGTTGGGTGTGGGCTATTTATAGGGACCATTGGAGCCCTTGCAAGAGTCTGCTATGCTGGGATTACCTGAATGCTACTGCCTGTATCCATGCTTGCCTTTGGAATGAATCTTCTATGCTTTGACCTGCATCAGAAAAATGGGAAGCGTGGTAACACCATGGGGGAAATTTACTAAGAATACGAATAAGATTTTTCTTATTCGTATTCTTAATATGAATGCATACGGCTGTTTTAGCCGTAAGCAAATTCGTGTTCCGGAGAGGAATTTACAAAGCAGTCAAATACGGCTGCTTTGTAAACCCGGATGTTGTATTTATTCGTATTAATTTGTATTAGCAGCCGTATATATGGCCGCTAATACGAATTAGTATAGGCAGTCTGCACAGATCAGTCAGATCCGTGTAGACTGCAGTGTGTAAAAAAACAAAGAAAAATAAATAAATAATTAAAAAGAATGGCATGGGGTCCTCCCCATGGCCGTAACCAGCACCAGGCTCAAAGAGCTGGGGAAAAATATGTGAAGGGTTCCGCTGACTTTTTAAAACCAGCCCCAGGCTCCCGGGATGGGTTTGGTTCCCAACATAAAGGGGACAAAATGAATAGGCATCCCCCGTATTTTAAGAACCAGCCCCAGGCCCAACCAGCCAGCAGGGTAATGCCACAGCCAGGGGGAGACTTTTATACAAGTCTTCCCGGCCAAAGCATTAACCCTCTTACCAGTCAGCCTGGCCAGGGGCCCTGCGGGAGTGGGGACCCCCCAATAAAGGGGTCCCCCCTCCAGGACTTACCTAGCCAGGCTGAAGTCTGGTGCTGTCCCCGGTACCCCTGGGCATTGGGTACCGGGCTGGTTAAAGGGTAAAAATTTGAATGAAAAACTATTGTCTAAAACAGTGGAACTATGAAGCCCCCCCCCCCCCCCCGCATGCTGGGACTTGGAGAACCACAAGTCCCAGCATGCGGGGGCATTAAAGGGACCGTTGGTACTTGTAGTTCCACAGTAATAGAAATAGTTAAAAAAACAAACTGACACCGATGAAAAATAAAAGTTTAATACATACATAGCCCACACATACTGATACTTATCTTGAGCCCGTAGGTAGCCCTGGGTCCGGGGGTCTGCTGATCCTGGGTCCGGGGGTCTGTGGATCCTGGGTCCGGAGGTCTGCAGATCCTGGGTCCTGGGTCCGGCGATCCTGGGTCTGGGGTCCTGCAATCCTGCATCCAGGGTCCGGCGATCCTGGGTCCAGGGTCTGTAAAAATCCTTTGGGGGACATGTGAACCGAAAAGGACCGATCTTCGACGGAGGACCTTGGTAAGTAGGATTTACTTCCACAGGTCCCCAAAGGATTTCTACGGACCACTAGGCAGGTCTAGGCATTTGCCTAGGGCACCGACAACTGGAGGGCGGCAGTTCGCCCCTCGCCCCCTGTGCAAAGGGGGTACCTGCCGGCTTCTGACAGGAGCCTGCAGTGGTGTCCTTGCCGCACGGGTACCTGCGGCGCTGTGTATAAAGCTGGCGGCGGGGGGTCCCTGCAGTGAATAAGAAATAACTAGCGCTTTGCGGTGGTGCGGGAAGCGCTTCTGTTTTAAAAACACTGGCCGCACGCTGATTGGCTGAATCTCAGCCAATCAGTGTGCGGCCAGTATTTTCAAACCCGGCAGCGCTTCCCGCGCCCCCGCATAGCCCGGCGGATAGTGGTAGTTATTTCTTATTCACTGCAGGGACCCCCCACCACCGCCAGCTTTATACACAGCGCCGCAGGTACCCGTGCGGCAAGGACACCACTGCAGGCTCCTGTCAGAAGCCGGCAGGTACCCCCTTTGCACAGGGGGCGAGGGGCGAACTGCCACCCTCCAGTTTTCGGCGCCCTAGGCAAATGCCTAGACCTGCCTAGTGGTGGCGCCGGCCCTGACCATAGAACCCATTACACATGATGCTGCACACATAATGTCCCTTACACATGATGCTGCACACATAATGCCGCTTACACATGATGCTGCACATATAATGCCCCTTACACATGATGCTGCACACATAATGCCCCTTACACATGATGCCGCACACCATAGTACCCATTACACATGATGCCACACACATAGTACCCATTATACACGATGCCGCACACCATAGTACCTATTACACATGATTGCGTGCACCATAGTACCCATTACACATGATGCTGCACACATAATGTCCCTTACACATGATGCTGCACACATAATGCCGCTTACACATGATGCTGCACATATAATGCCCCTTACACATGATACTGCACACATAATGCTGCTTACACATGATGCTGCACATATAATGCCCCTTACACATGATGCCGCACACCATAGTACCCATTACACATGATGCCACATACATAGTACCCATTATACACGATACCGCAGACACTAGTACCTATTACACATGATTGCGTGCACCATAGTACCCATTACACATGATGCTGCACACATAATGTCCCTTACACATGATGCTGCACACATAATGCTGCTTACACATGATGCTGCACATATAATGCCCCTTACACATGATACTACACACATAATGCCCCTTACACATGATGCCGCACACCATAGTACCCATTACACATGATGCCACACACCATAGTACCCATTATACACGATGCCGCACACCATAGTACCTATTACACATGATTTTGTGCGCGCTGTTGTTGTGCGTGACGTCAGGGGAGCACGCCGGGCGCTGGCACCACATGATTAAAGGGGGGGCGGGCTGAGGTGAAAGCGGGGAGAATTGGAGCGGAAGTTGCAGGGGTGACAGTCATTGACAGCTGGGCAGAGAGCAGGGGGCTGCCCGGCTGTATTCAGAGCACTGCAGGTCACGGCTGTTTGAAATAATACCCCTTTCACAACAGAAAATGCAGGGATTTACCCGGGAATATGGTCCAAGGATCATGCAAGGACATTCCCAGGCTGACCCCTTATACACCAGTCTAGTCCCTGCATTTTCTAGTGTGAGGGGGAGAGACAACCACTCCCCTCTCCCTACCCCCCTTTAACCAACCAGCTATATCTTCGGAACCAACTGACCCATTTACATGAGACCAGTATCATATTGAAGAACTTTTGAGTTGGCTTTGAATGATTTTGGTCCCGTGAAACTGGGCTGTTTGGTTCCAGAGAAATCTGCCCTCAAAGAACATAAACAGTCATGAAATTACATTTAAGAAATGAAAAAAAAAAAAACGGTTTAACCTCAATATCCCTGGAACCAATTAACCCATATGGATCCAGCCTGGTATCAGATTGAAGGCCCAGCGATTTGGGTTCGACTGAGATCAACCTCGAGCTTCAGTGATGCCGAAGGGGGAACTGGCAGCCGTTGAACAGGGTGGGGGTCAGAATTAGCGGGTCCCATGTTATCCTATAGGGAAAACGTTCCAGCTTTGCCTAGCAGTATCTCCGGTTCCCAGGGGACTAGAGACACGGGGCTGGGCTCGTTGGAAAGCCCATTCCCTCAGCTACAAAATGGGCTAATGGGTGGTCCTGTGCACCCCCGGACCACCCCCTAGATTCGCCTATGTTGAGGGGCAAAGTTCAACAACCCCGCTGAAGTCTATAACTACCTGCAATGTCCCTTTTTTCCGGTTAAGTAGTTCTCTTAAAGTGAAGGCCTTAACAGGTATTTGTAATCCTCAGGGTCCTCAATGCAATGATCCGGCTAATCAAGTTCAACTACAGGTGCTCCTTCTGCAAGTTCCATAGCTGTTCTAATGACTCAGTGTCAGTAATTCTGCCATCAAACAGAGTGCTGCTTGTCAGTAATTTCAATGGGGGTTCCCCTTTGTCCTTCCGGTTAAGTAGGAGGGTATAATACAGGTATTACTTGGGCACAGTCCCTATCTCTTCTCAGTGGATCTGCCTTGGTAATAGGGGTATTCTCCCTTCTTTATATATTAGAGTCTCCAAGTGGGTTATGTTTTAAGTGGCAACAGACTGCTTCCAAGGAGGAGTGGGTAATGGCCGCCCCAAGTCTCAAACGTGTGGTGAGTGTGGGGCGTATGGGACTCACTAAATCTGCTCACTTGTCTCCTTTCTACCCTCCGGCTGCAAGACGCTGCCCATTCACAGCCGCCCTCTGTACAACCTCCGTCACTTGTGGCCTCGTCGTGCCGCGGCTGCACCCAGCGCCGCAGCTCTCCTCCGGTCACCGATGCTTGTTATATGGGCGCCTGCCATAACTCTATGCATGGCGAGCCTGCCACCACTAGTCCCAGGAACTCAAACACTGCTCCACTACTTCTCTGGCCTCTCTCTGCACAAACGTCCAAACGTCTTGGGGCAGTCCATTCTTCTGTAATGAATAGGGAACTTTCTGTTCCCCTTTCTTAACAGAGTCCCATTTTACCTAAGTTAAACATTATATATCTATATAAATATCACACCTGGACCCAGGATCGCGGGACCCCGGACCCAGGATCAGCAGACCCCCAGACCCAGGGCTACCTATGGGATCAAGATAAGTATCAGTATGTGTGGGTTATGTATGGATTATACTTTTATTTTTCATCAGTGTCAGTGTGTTTTTTTAAATCTATTTCTATTACTGTGGAACTACAAGTGCCAGCGGGCACTTTAATGCCCCGCATAATGGGACTTGTGGTTCTCCAAGTCCCATCATGCGGGGGAGGCTTTCTGGAACTCATAGTTCCACAGTTTTTCATTCTATTTTTTACACTTTAATCAGGCCGGTATCCAATGCCCAGGGGAACCAGGGACAGCACCAGGCTTCAGCCTGGCCAGGTAAGTCCTGGAGGGGGTGGACCCCTTTATTGAGGGGTTCCCACTTCCCCAGGACCCCTGTCCAGGCTGACTGGTCGGTAGGGATGAATGCTTTGGCCAGGGGGACTTGTATAAAAAGTATCCACTTGGCTGTGGGATTACTCTGCTGGCTGGTTGGGCCTGGTTCTTAAAATACAGGGGACCCCTATTAATTTTGTCCCCCGTATTTTGGGATCCAGCCCTATCTGGTTAGTTTCTGATTTTTTAAAACCAGCCCTGGCTCTTTGAGCCTGGTGCTGGTTACGGCCGTGGGGGGACCCCACGCCATTTTTTTTTCTTTATTTATTTTTCTATTTTTTTTACACTGCAGCCTGCATGGATGACTGATCCATGCAGGCTAAAGCCAAATACCCCAGGAAATTGAGGTCTATTTTCCTGGCGTATTTGGCAGGCAATTATCAGCAGTTTGCCGATAATTAGCGGCCATATTTTAATACGGCCGCTTAGTAAATTAGGAATCACCATTCTATTCTAGGTGAATCCTTATTCTATTCTATTCGTATTTCCCGATGGTGTATACATTCGTATTTGTAAATACAAATACAATTGTGCCATAAATACAAATACAAATATGCGTATTTTTGGCATAGTAAATGCCAAAAATACGAATAGGCCTAAATTTTTTTTGTATTTTACTATGAAAATACAAATTATTTAGGCGTATTTGCCTTAGTAAATTTCCCCCCATGAGTCACTAAACTGGGTGAAACCACCAACCCTAGTGACGCCTTTGATGCTTGTGCTCCAAAAAACAATTCTATACACATCCCTATCACATCTTTGAGTCCATCGTAATAATAGACCTGTGCCCATTGGGATACACAGCTAGTCACACTCTGGTGACCCCAAACCAGCTGGTGAAGATAACTAACTAATGGCCAACCGACCCAGCTGGGACTACTGGTTACTTTACAGCAGGACCTCCAGGGTCTGCCGCAGCGCAATCTCCCGGCGGTCAACCACCTACACGCTGATAGTGGGACCGTCTGAGCAGTAACACAAGCCCGGATATCGATCAGTCGAGGCTGCAGAAGCAGGATCTCTTGACATTCATCAGGGGCGGATCCAGGATAACATGACAGGGGGGGCACCATGATAAAAGAGGGTTTAGGTGGGGGAGGGGCGGTGTTAGTGGTGCCAATGTACATGCTAAGAGAGCGCCAGAGAGAGGGTGGGAATGGGATTACGCAGGCCCACCATGGCGACAAAAGTGAAGGATGTAGTTGTGCGCGCGCCGAAGGCTCGCTCCGGAAAAGGAGGTCTGGCCACTCAACAGGGGGCGTGTCCTTGAGTGTAGTGTATAACACCATATACAACTTCTACACATTATGCAACAAAATACTAGACCCCATTATACTTGCCCCTTACACATGATGCCAAATGGAATGAGCCAAAATTCACATAATGCCACATGGATTGAGCCAAAATTAAAATAATGCCACATGGATTGTGTTAAAATTCACATAATGCCACATGGATTGAGCCAAAATTTACATAATAACACACGGATTGAGCCAAAATTCACATAATGCCACATGGATTGAGCCAAAATTCACATAATGCCACATGGATTGAGCCAAAATTCACATAATGCCACACGGATTGAGACAAAATTCACGTAATGCAACACGGATTGAGACAAAATTCACATAATGCCACACGGATTGAGCCAGAATTCACAATATGATTCATAAACAGGGACATTGTCCACCATTAAACATTTACACCATAATGTCCATTTACGTTAAGTTACACGCCATTATGTCCATTATGTATTATGCCAAAACACCATAATGCCTATTAAAAAGCATGCTACATAAGTGCTGCTTACACTGCTGTATCTACATGCTCATTGCCAAGGGTTCCATGCTCATTGCCAGAGGTTCCATGCTCGTTGCCATGTGGGATTACATGCTCATTGCCAAGGGGGAATACATGCTCACGGTAAATGGGGGACAGCCGCCGCCAGGCAGAAGTGACAGCCACTGACAGTGGCAGAGCCTGGCTGTATTCAGAGCACTGATTTTTAGGACAGGAGAAAAAAGGGACTGCTGTGTGAGGAACGCACTAAGAGAGCAAATTTTTTTTTTTTTAAATGTAACTTTTATTTATTGAATCATTAATATTCCCAGAATTTACTATGCGGGAAATGGGATTTGCAGCGAAAAGTAGGGGTAAAAAAACTTTTGACATACAAACATATATTGTGTTCAAAGAGAGAAATAGTGTTTTAAAATCACATTTGAATCCACTTCGAAAAATGTTAGTCTAGTTTCTGTCAGTGACGTTGTGCAACATATGATTTTCTCGCTTTATGGGTAACCGTTTATAATGGTGTAAAAGGCTTCTACTGATCTGTTGTGTCAATACAGATTTATAGGATTTATATGATATCCAATAAAGATCTCAGAAAGGTTTCCAATCGATATGTTATGTTTGTCAGTTGAAATGTATTAGAAATAATGTGATGTTAGTGTAACTCAGATATCCCAGGTGTCAATTATCACACCTAGGGTGAGACAGGTGGTGACCCTCATTGGGCTTTAAACCAGCCAAACATCAGTACACTTGAGGGCAGCAAGGGATAATCCAAGCCTGCAACAGAATATATAGGATACGTCCACCTGAGCGCACTAGTACACTTGAGCAGTATATCCTCCCAAATGTACTAATATATTCACACAGATACCCTTGATTCTATGTGTAATTGACTATTCTGCTTCTCACAAATATTTGAGAATTATTTCTCTCCCCCTTGACAAATTTTCTGTGTGTCATAATAAGCTTCACTCTGTATATTACACTGAAAATCAGTGCATTCCCATTAACCACCAGTAGATGGCATTAAAGAATCATTTATAAATAAATGGTATAAAATAAAGATATTTCCAATAAGATCCCTATCTGATGAAATCAGTGCAATATAATTAATCACCTATAGGTGGCACCAAATGGTGGACAAATAAAACATATTGCAACCAGAACACAAAACATTTCTGAGATCTTTATTGGATATCATATAAATCCTATAAATCTGTATTGACACAACAGATCAGTAGAAGCCTTTTACACCATTATAAACGGTTACCCATAAAGGCAGAAAATCATATGTTGCACAACGTCACTGACAGAAACTAAACTAAAATTTTTCGAAGTGGATTCAAATGTGATTTTAAAACACTATTTCTCTCTTTGAACACAATATATGTTTGTATGTCAAAAGTTTTTTAACCCCTACTTTTCGCTGCAAATCCCATTTCCCGCATAGTAAATTCTGGGAATATTAATGATTCAATAAATAAAAGTTACATAAAAAAAAAAAATGTTTGCTCTCTTAGTGCGTTCCCCACACAGCAGTCCCCTTTTTCTCCTGTCCTAAAAATCATTGTATACTTGACTGCTGGGAACAGCACCCCCACCACTGATTAGATGACTTGGGGCCTTTCCTAAAAATACTACATTTATTCGGTGTGCAGATGTGCAAACAAGCTCCCTAGTGGAGCCAGTACCACTGTATTCAGAGCACCGCAGGTCCCTGCTATTTGAAACAATACCCCTTTCACACCAGAAAATGCATTCCCAGGTTGGCCCCTTTTACACCAGCCTAGTCCCTGCATTTTCCGGTGTGAGGGGGAGAGAAAACCACCCCTCCCCCCTTTAACCAGTTATCTCATTTAACCGGCTATAACTTCTGAACCAACTAACCCATTTACATGAGACAAGTATCACACTGAAGAACTTTTGAGTGGGCTTTGAATGAGTTTGGTCCAGTGAAACTGGAATGTTTGGTTCCAGCGTAATCTGCCCTCAAAGAACTTGAACAGCCATGAAATTACATTTCAAAAATAAAAAAATCAGTTTACCCGCAATATCTCTTGAACCGATTGACCGATATGGACCAGCCTGATCTCATATTAAAGGGCCAGCAATTTTGAATTGAATGAGATCAACCACAAGCTATTGTGATGCCAGGGGAGAACTGGCAGCCGTCAGAACCGGGTGGGGGTCGGAATTGACGGGTCCCATATTATCCTATGGGGAAAAAACTTTACTGTTTTGCCAGGCGATATCTCCGGTTCCCGGGGGGGCTAGAGACATTGGGCTGGGCTCGTTGGAAAGCCCTGGCCCTGAAATAAAATGACTGGGGGGGCATGCGCCTGTGTGCATGTGCCCGGGTGCCCCCCCCTGAATCCGCCACTGGCATTCATCCAAGCCCATGTACTGGACGGCAGTGTGCTCTCTAGTCTTGGAGAACACCAGCACAGTAAGGAAGTGGTTTGTGCAACCAGCAGCATTACCCCGCCAGGCCGTATGAGTGTGGGAGCTGCAGACCGCTGACACAAATGGTCTGATTTGGTGTCCCACCTGATAACAATTCTTTCAACATCCTACACCCCACATTTATATTCATGTACTATCACCAACAATATGAAAGGACTCAGTGCTTGGACTAATCACAAATATTAATTATACTAATGAATACTTCAATAACCTAATTAGGATTCAGGCTATAGCAGCAGTGTGCATATTTTATACATATCAGTAAAATAACATGATATGAAAAATTGTCAAATAACAGCAGCAATTGTAACTCTGTTAAAAAGAGTATAATCATAATAATATATCAGGTATACCCAGATTATAATTGTGTGATAAACTGCAAAAATTATAGCAGCAACAATAAGCTGCCCAATACTAGTAGCAAGTAACTCTGGCCCTTATTCTGGTTGGTGCGGTAATATCCGCGTGCGTTCGTGCCGCCGATGTTTTGTTTCTGCGCATGTGCAGAGGCGTCTCTGCGCATGTGCGAGCGGGACGCACAGCCACATTCCACATGAAATGTGTACACTACGAACAGGGGGTGGAGAGGGGTGTGAAGGGCTGTTTGGGCTCATTAACATATGCATACGCCCCGCGTTTCATGGGCGTTCCCATGCAAACGCTGGGCGTACGTATGGTAATGCGGCCGTGACGCACGTGTAGGGGGCGGACATATGACATTGCCGGATGTCAGCTGCCCGCCCAGATCCCTGCTTTTGCACGGAGAAATGCCCGTGTGGTCTGAGGTTGCGGGAGCTGCCTGGCCACTCGGTCCTGCATTCGATGGTCTGCGACCATCGAATGATGGGGGAGGTTCCCTGAGATGGAGGAGGTGTATTCATGAGAAATACACGTGTGGTCCGTTCGGACAGCTTCTTACCGCGTACGGACGGAGTTGGCGATCCGTATGGAAGGCGGGGTTTAGGACGCACGGTGCTGGCCGCATATTCGGATCCGGCCGCACCGATCAGAATAAGGGCCTCTGTGAGAGAGAGTAATATCACTATAATATACCAAGTATACCTATATCAGAATTGTGTGATAGACTGCAAAATTTGGCAGCGACAATACTCTGGCCCTTATTCTGATCGGTGCGTACTTTCCCGAATTCTTACGGTGCGGGCCGCACGCAACGCTATGCGGACATCGTCCGTAGAAACGCCCATTGAGCCCCCGCATTCGGACGGACTCACTCTTTAAGAACAGGGCGTGTGTACGGATGACATACAAACCTTGCGTGTGCGGTGGACACGTACAGATTCTGCACGGTCTTACAGCGTAAGCACGGTCTTACCGCGTCAGAACGGACGGGAAGCTGGCCGTACGCACCGATGCGGAGTATTTACGCTAAATACAACACTATTTCTCTGAGCACACACAGCGATCACATGATCCACTTATGCAATTAGGCAACCTCATTTAAAAGGGATTGTTATCTATTTGAATCAATTAAATCCGAATATATTCTGAAACACATTACTACTACATTCATTACACACATTAACCCTTACAGCATGTGAACATAACATACATCTATATACAGTATGTACATTTTGCTTATTTAAAAGATTATAAACAAGTTACACATATACTTTTCCATTTAAAAAAAAAACACACAGACAACTTAGAACTGTAATAAACAATTTATTAACGCTACAAAACTTTGATTTAAAAAAAAAAATATATAAATTAAATTGCGCCATCCAGCAGCTGGTCCAATTCAGCCAGGAGCTGGCGCATGTGGCCTCGGATACGTAAGAGGGCCCCACGGAGACCCTCTTGTGCTTGGGCTGGCTCATCTGTGGACATATTAAAAATGGTAAAATTACTAATGATATTCATGCATACATTTAACATAGTCATACCTAAATTTTAAACATGCACCGTGACAGGTGTGTGTGTATATATATATATATATATATATATATATATATATATATATATATATATATATATATATATATATATATATATATATATATATATATATATGTATGTATATAGACACATATATAACTATATATATGACACATACAGCCATACATACATGCATACATACTACATGGAAAGCCTGTTTTTTCCCCTCTACCCTTTACTCTGTAGAACACCTCACAGTCATAGTGCTCCTTCTGAATCCAAACCCACCCATGACTAAGCTCTGAGAAGCATGTCACGCACTGCACCAATCCCAACTCATCCAAAAGCGCTCAGTGTCTGTTATATGATGGAGCGTGGCATGGGACTTAGTCAACTCTCAGGAATGCTCAGTACATTTGTGCAATCAAGCATGGCTTGCCTGCTGATGGTCTGCTCCAGAAATCATTGTCATAATGCCAGTTAGGTGAAGCTGCAGCACTAACCCACTCCCATGCACAAAATCATTAGTAAGACAAAATCAACACACAATTATGGTGCCAAACATACATGCAGACCGCAGGGGGGGTTTAGCTAGAGAAGGGCCCAGGGGCACTGACCACTTGTTACTCCATTCTAAGCCACGCCTGTCCATACTCCATTTATGCCATACTGAATCTAGTTTAGTAAAATTAATCACCTGTAAACTCTACTCACCTATATGAGGCTACAGATTGTACGCTTGCAGCAGGGCAGGGGCGGATTGGGAATTAAAACCAGCCCGGGAAATATCTCAAAGCAGCCCTGATGGTGGCGGGAGAGTTGTTGCGCGCCGGAGGCGCGCCCAATTTTTTTCTGGGGGCGTGGCCTATCAATATGGGGGTGTGGCCTATTTTAACGAGCTGCTGGCTATGTCCCCAGCCCCTCAGGCTGCAGAATAGGTGCATGCCTACAGCGTTTATTCTGCAGCCTGTGGGGCTGGGGAGATAGAGGGGGGGGGGGGGGGGATGCAGAGTGGCAGGGGATGCAGGGAGGGGAGTCACAAAGTGGTGGAGGATGCAGGGAGGGAAGACAGTGATGCCCATTACACATTTACCACACACCGTGATGCCCATTACACATATGCCACACACTGTGATGCCATTATATATATGCCACACACCGTGATGCCATTATACATATGCCGCACACAGTGATGCCTTTATTCATATGCCACACACCGTGATGCCATTATACATATGCCACACACCGTGATGCCATTATACATATGCCGCACACAGTGATGCCATTATTCATATGCCACACACCGTGATGCCATTATACATATGCCACACACCGTGATGCCATTATACATATGCCGCACACCGTGATGCCCAATATACATATGCCAAACACCGTGATGCTCATTATACATATACCGCACACCGTGATGCCCATTATACATATGCCTCACACTGTGATGCCCATTATACATATGCCAAACACCGTGATGCTCATTATACATATGCCAAACTCCGTGATGCCATTATACATATACCGCACACCGTGATGCCCATTATACATATACTGCACACCGTGATGCCCATTATACATATGCCACACCGTGATGCCCATTATACATATACCGCACACCGTGATGCCCATTATACGTATGCCGCACACCCTGATGCCCATTATACATATGCCGCACACCCTGATGCCCATTATACGTATGCCGCACACCCTGATGCCATTTTACATATGCCGCACACCGTGATGCCCATTATACATATGCCGCACACCGTGATGCCCATTAATGCCCAATGTATATGCACACCCCACACACATACTGTATATGCACCCCACACACACATGCTGTATATGCACCCCACACACACATGCTGTATATGCACCCCACACACATACTATATATGCACCCCACACACACATGCTGTATATGCACCCCACACACACACATGCTGTATATGCACCCCGCACACACACATGCTGTATATGCACCCCGCACACACACACATGCTGTATATGCACCCCACACACACACATGCTGTATATGCACCCCACACACACATATGCTGTATATGCACCCCACACACACACATGCTTTATATGCACCCCACACACACGCTGTATATGCACCCCACACACACATGCTGTATATGCACCCCACACACACATGCTGTATATGCACCCCACACACATATGCTGTATATGCACCCCACACACACACATGCTGTATATGCACCCCACTTACACATGCTGTATATGCACCCCACACACACATGCTGTACATGCACCCCACACATACTGTATATGCACCCCACACACACACACACTGTATATGCACCCCCCCCACATACTGTATATACACTGCCCAGCATGTCCCCTGGACATATTAACATGTCACATCCTCCCTTCCCAGCATAAATCACATACCTTAGAACTATGCTGGTGTGGCTGGCTGTAGTGGTGCAAGCTGCTCCCCTGTCCTTGCCTGGCTGCAGGGCAGGCTCCCCCAGTCACAGACACATGGCCATGTGTGCAGGTGCAGCATGCTCAGAGTCAGCAGAGCATACGAAGAGCTGCCTGCATCCTGCTTCTAAGAGGAAGGGGAGGGAGGTGGGCGGCACTGAAGACGAGTGCTATTTTCGTTGTAACAGACAGAAGGATGGAGGGTGATGCTGCTGCCTGTCATTTACCCTGACAGGAGGAGCGGGGAGTAGAGGGAAGTGCTGCAGTGCCAGCAGGAGAAGGACGGCAGTGGCACTGAGAGGAGCTGAACCGCAGGAGGAGCTGTGTGTGTGTCCACGCATGCACAGTCAGCAGCCCTCCCGCGGCCATGTTAAATGCTGACAGATCAGCCCGGCCGCTGCTGAAGAGATAGTGATCGCGCGGCCCAGCCAGGGGGGGAGAGCGGCCGGGTTTAGTGTCTAATAGACCGGCCCACCGGGATATGACCCGGTTTCCCGGTGGGCCAATCCGCCCCTGCAGCAGGGACATGTAACCCTTACATGAGCACGCCATCCCTTTCTTCCAGGATACAGATTAACTACACAGGTTCGGTGGCACTTAAAATCGACCTGAAAGCCATCCCCACAACCTGTGTCATTAATATGTGTCCTGGATGAAAGGGATGGTTTGGCCACCCTATCTAACCCCTATGTGTCTGTTGGTACCCAGTTTGTTTTATCACTTTATAGTATTTAAAAACACAATTGAATCACCAGTGCTACATAGCAAATAGTAGATGACAAAAGGGATACTGATTCTTTATCTATACATACCAATTTCGGGCGCCTCCACCACCTCACAGGCCTCCTCTTCTTCTGGGGCCTCCTCTTCTGGCACCTCCTCCTCATCTGCCACCTCGTCCTCCAATGGCACCACCTCTGCCTCCACTGCCCACACCTCCTCCTCCACTTCTTACCTTTCCTCTGCCTCCACTTCCTCCGCCACCTCTTCTTCAATTTCAACCTCCTCGGCCATAGCTGCCTCCGCCTCCTCCTGGGCCTGGGACACCTCTGACTCCTCTCGGGCCTGTCTTGCTCGTTCCCGTGCTGTGTTTGTGAAAAAACAAATAAGTGCCAATTAGGGGTCATTTGTATTAAGCCTTATCAAGCTATAAATCCAAAGGTTATAAGTACTGATAAATGTACAACCAATCAGCTCCTTAGTGGCTTTTAGAAAACACAGGCTGTAACATGGCAGTTATGCTATGACATTTGGGCCATTTGTAGGAAAGAGAGGGGGTGGACCCGCAACAGCTATAGTTTAAATATTCATTAGGTGATTGAATACTCTATACCAGCATAGGAAACCACTTCTGGCTAATGCTAGTGGTTATGGTGCTGGTGGTGCGCCCAGCGTTCAGTAACTAGACTGAAAGTGGGTTTTTTTTTTGCCTTTGCAAGGATGCAAAGCAAAAGACAGCAAACGCTTTGTGGGCGCACTCTTGTGATAAATAGATAGTGTTAAGTATAATGAAGTTAATTTAAAAATTAGCTTTTATTATGAACTCTTGTTAAAAAGAATTTGGCGCATTGACAAATTTCAAAGAAAAGGGGTTATTTTAGTTAGGTTTTGTTGTGTGATTGTTTATCATATATTCACATATTAAATATCAAATGAAACAAATTTCAATCACACTTTTATATATCATTTATTGCATGTAATCATCTCAGGTACATGAACCAGAGTGACCGTAGGCTGCAAATTGAGATTAATCCCCAAAGAGAGATTATTGTTTATGGGGGATTTGCTACCCCACGTCAAAAAAATATATATACACAATTTATAGCCTGAATTGGCTAGTTTTTTGGGAACACAAGCAGTAGGCGGCTCTGAAGCCACTGATTTAGTGACACCAGGACCCCACACAATATGATACCACACCTGGACTTCACCAGGGGTCACCCACCTGGGTACTGTCCAGGCCCTTCACTGCTTGGCTTCCAAGTTCGGAAGGATATTGGGCAGACCAGTGAGGTATGGTGGTATACTATATGGGGACTTAGGTCACAAACAATGGCTCCAGTCAACCGCTTGTGTGTCCGGGATTACTACTGACAGGACTGTGCCCGCGGTTGAAGTGGCGCGGCGATTTGCAGGTAGATAAGTCAATACATAAAGTCACACTGCACTCCCCAAATACATCCGGATTGTATCGGAAAAAAATACACTGTGGGTAAGCGTTATATCGCATAGTGCTCTTTGTAAGTCAGTACACCATTGAATCACAGTTTATGATGAAGTTCTAGCAATGTTATCCATATATTGCGCCGAAATTATAGCGATTTATCCACACATGCTGCCGGATACCAGTTCACTGTTGGTGTTATTTAGCACGGTTGCTGGTAGATTCTGGCAGTCAAAGAATAGATTCCACAGTGCCTAGTAGCTTTAAGTAACTTGGTATGTAACTTATGCCTATTGTTGACTAGGGTGAGGTACTTGGAATACACCAGAATATGCAATTGGATATGTATGTAGCCAATAGGTTGGTATGGGGTGAAGAACAAGAGACAATGTTGCACTTGCATGAAGAAGCCGTCGTAGGCGAAACACGTGTCCAGCCGCCCCCCACGTCATCGGAGAACCAGCAGCGGGATTACTCCAGACCGGCTTTCCAGTCGAATGTTCACCAACGGCTATCAACGCCGGGACCTCATAGCCTGCACCCGCGGCTAACTACGCTGAGACCCCACAGCTGATACCCGCATTCACGGATGTTATCCAGCATCACTACCGACAGGAGACTTAATTCACCTGCCGGAGCATAAGCAGGTTCAGGTACGGGAGCAGACCTCGGACCTCCACAGTGTCTGAGCCCTGCTCCATCTTAAGCCATTACACAGTGCCCTATTATCGTCTGCAATTGCAGCCAATATCTACTAACACTGAAGGATGTGTCTTGTTATATAGTATCCTTTTGTATATGTGAAAGTGCAACATTGTCTCTTGTTCTTCACCCCATACCAACCTATTGGCTACATACATATCCAATTACATATTCTGGCGTATTCCAAGTACCTCACCCTAGTCAACAATAGGCATAAGTTACATACCAAGTTACTTAAAGCTACTAGGCACTGTGGAATCTATTCTTTGACTGCCAGAATCTACCAGCTACCGTGCTAAATAACACCAACAGTGAACTGGTATCCGGCAGCATGTGTGGATAAATCGCTATAATTTCGGCGCAATATATGGATAACATTGCTAGAACTTCATCATAAACTGTGATTCAACGGTGTACTGACTTACAAAGAGCACTATCCGATATAACTCTTACCCACAGTGTATTTTTTTCCGATACAATCCGGATGTATTTGGGGAGTGCAGTGTGACTTTATGTATTGACTTATCTACCTGCAAATCGCCGCGCCACTTCAACCGCGGGCACAGTCCTGTCAGTAGTAATCCCGGACACACAAGCGGTTGACTGGAGCCATTGTTTGTGACCTAAGTCCCCATATAGTATACCACCATACCTCACTGGTCTGCCCAATATCCTTCCGAACTTGGAAGCCAAGCAGTGAAGGGCCTGGACAGTACCCAGGTGGGTGACCCCTGGTGAAGTCCAGGTGTGGTATCATATTGTGTGGGGTCCTGGTGTCACTAAATCAGTGGCTTCAGAGCCGCCTACTGCTTGTGTTCCCAAAAAACTAGCCAATTCAGGCTATAAATTGTGTATATATATTTTTTTGACGTGGGGTAGCAAATCCCCCATAAACAATAATCTCTCTTTGGGGATTAATCTCATTTTGCAGCCTACGGTCACTCTGGTTCATGTACCTGAGATGATTACATGCAATAAATGATATATAAAAGTGTGATTGAAATTTGTTTCATTTGATATTTAATATGTGAATATATGATAAACAATCACACAACAAAACCTAACTAAAATAACCTCTTTTCTTTGAAATTTGTCAATGCGCCAAATTCTTTTTAACAAGAGTTCATAATAAAAGCTAATTTTTAAATTAACTTCATAATACTTAACACTATCTATTTATCACAAGAGTGCGCCCACAAAGCGTTTGCTGTCTTTTGCTTTGCATCCTTGCAAAGGCAAAAAAAAACCCACATTTGGGCCATTGTAAGCATCACAAACATTAATCCTACACAATTACATATTTTATCACCAAAACAGGGTGTCAAACAGGAAGTAGCACACATATAGTGTATGCCATGTTTAACTCATGATCAGGCTGGTTACCTTATTGGCTTAAATAATGTCATGTAAGCAATCATGTACAAATGGCCATTTAATGTATAAACACTCACATCTCGCAATACTGGCCCTTATATGCTGGAGCAAATCCGGCTGCCGACGCCTCAGGTCTGACCACCGCCGCTCCAGCTGAGCGATGGTCCGCCGCACCTGTGTGTGGGCGTATATGCGCCGGCGGGCCACCGCATAGGCATTCCGCTTCTGGCGGTTAGTGATAAATGGGCCCGCCCGCCCCAGCCTGGTCTCCATAACGGAGACCAGTGTCCTCAGCTCCGCAGCTGAAAACGGTGCTGCTCTTGCCATAGGCCGCCATCTTAGCAATGGCACAATTCAAGCAATCATGTCCTGTCATTGGTTGATCAGAGTGATATTTGGTATTAACTTTATTGTTCATTTTGACAATAACAGCGTGTATGCGCCACAATAGACGGCTAACCCATTGCATTGCAAACCCATACTTGCTGTACCTGTGCATAGTTGAGCAGACCATGTCATTACTTACTATCTCCTAAACAGACAGTGTAAAATAAGTTGGGAACCCATTAGATATAATCTATTACATTCACCAAACATGGGTATAAGCAACAGGTGAAATAGTCTGCATCACTAGCCACTTACACCTAACTCCACAAGGTACTAAACAGCTTTTTTATAGTGAAAGCTATGCATCAGAAACATAGCAAATAGTGGCAGACCTTTTTTCCAATATTAGGCCATGGTGCCATGTGTACACTTACCTTCTACTGGCCCACACTAGAGATGTGGAATGAAAAGTAGCTAGCATCAAGGCTGAATTTGGAGACCTTTCACATGTGATTTGGATGCTAGCACTGATTACTATTGCCTAAGTGGTGGACTGGATTTACATATGGAATGGGTATTGTCATTTGTACTCCATACCAAACAAGTGCTCAGTACAGATGTACATTCACATATACATTTCATGTCTGACCTCAGTTTTATTTGGTCATTGGTGTACAAATCTGCATTTACCTACTAATTCACACTTACTAAGTTTGCCAGGTTTTTATACAAAATTTTACCCCAGCAAGGGGCGTGGCCTATGCGCCGCACGGTCGACGCTGCCGTACGGAACGCGGCCATACGGAACGCAGGGTGTCGCTGATGTACGCCAATTACAGAAATAGGATATAAAGGTGTGTTAGACAAATGCAATGTGGTTGCAAACATGGCTGGCTCAGATACAGAGGAAGACCAGGTGTTTCAGGACCTGTTTGGCAACATGGACTCCAGCACCACCTATGTCCCCATCAACCCAGACCAGCCATTGGGAGAACAGCAGCCAGATGGGCCATCTACATCAGTCCAATCGGCAGCTGGCCCATCTTCAGCCTCAACAGAATCATTGGGAACACAGCAGGTGGCTTCCCAACAGAGTAGCCTGCCTAGCACTTTGAGTACAGCGACAGGTGGCCGTGGCCGTGGCAGTGGCCGTTGCAGTGCCGGTGCCAGTGGCCGTGGCCAAAATAGGGCAACAGAGGAACCAACCACCAGAAACATGGCATTCGAAGCGCAGGAGCTTGCCATCCTGGTGCCCCGCGCACGGGATTGGATCGAGTGTCCACAGGACAGGTTGACACACACAAGGAGATGGAAGATCTGGGAGGACATAACGGCGGAGATTAATGCGGTGGCTCCACAAGTTCGTGAGACGGAGCACGTTAAGAAGAGGCAAGTTCATGTGTGTTACATTTGAGCAGTACAAGACCAGTAATGTTTACATTAGATGTTAGATGGAGTAGGTCAATGGCCGGTCACGTTGCTTGGAGGCACAGACATGTTTGCCATTTCATTTAATTGATAGTTATTGTAGGGTGAGTGTGAGTGTATATTCTAAGGGTTGGTTTTCAAACTTAATTTAATGTAAGTTTGGTGTCATGAGGCACATGTTGTCATCTGTTGCAGATTGCAATGGGTGCTACAGCAAACATGAGGAGTGACATGTATTAATAAATAAACTTTGATTGCAGGTGTGGCATGACTTCAAAACGAACCTCAAGAAGAAATTGACCCAGCGGTGGGAACACAGCCACACCTCTGGGGCTGGCCCCATGCCATCAAAGCTGAAGCTCACCCCCCTGGAAGAGATGGCAGAGTGCTCCGGGGGGTGAGCACCATGGACAGCGAGGCCCCAGCGGAAGTCATGGCTTCTTTGCTTGAAGGTAATTATTTGCCATGCCATAAGTAGCTGGTTCTAATTTTGCATGGAATGTGTTGTAATTGTAATGTTCTCTTTCACCAGCATCCCCACCGCTTGGTCAAGAATCTCTTGAGGAGGTTGAGGAGTCTGTGCCACCTGCCACCAGTACCAGGCCCATGCAGCAGCAGCAGCCACTGACCGCGGCTGAATGTAGCAGCTGGGGGCAGGTGCTTGGCCATATTCAGCAGCAGGGAGAGTCGGCATCAGAGCGAGGAGGTCTTGCAGGGTTTGGTCAGCAGCCACCAGAGTATTGCTGCCAGCCTGCAGGTGCTGGCTGATCAAGCCCTGCGCCAAAATGACCTCCTCCTCCACCATAATGAGCTTATGGTGGAGCTAGTTGCCAGCAATAGGGTCCTATTGTCAGCCGTTTCTGGTGCATTCCCACCATCAGCACTCCCTGCTGCCAGAGGGGGAAGACCATCCCCCCCTCCCCAGCATCTGCTCCACCTGGCCCACCATCTCACCGTGGCCGTGGCCGTGGCCGAAGAGCTGCTGCACGTGGCAAGGAGCCTGCCAGGGGCAAACGTGCCCGCAGATGAACTTGTGTCCGCATTAATCTCCACCCTTATGTCTTCCCAAATCTTTCATTGAGCTGTGTGTGTGTCAGCTTCCTGTGTCCAATTCCGTGCAGAGGGTCCCCACATTTGCCCTCGTTTCGAATATCATGTTTGGTTCCCCTGTTGCCCTGTTTCGGCTACCATTACTTTGTGCTGTACTTGAAGTGTTGGTGCTATACTTTTGTGGTGAAGCCACCTGATGTGTTCCTAATGATTCTGCTGTGGCTATGTATGTCTAGAATACATGTATTTATTATATATTATTTACTTTTATTCCTGCAATGGTACCTTTTAATTTGTGACGGTTTCTATTTTATTTTATAAGTTGATGTAATAAATGTTTATTTTTTTCCCCCCAAATGTGTGGTTTAATTGATACATGTAGAAGTGACATGTGTATTTGTATTATTAATATTAAGTTGTGTTCATTAGTTGCAGTGTAAAAGTGTGTGAAAAGTGCAGCATATATGTGTCCATTTAAGCTGCAATGGTTCCAATTGAAGCAGTGACAAGCGTGTAATTAACAAGTAATGAGTAAAGGAGGTGATTGTATTGTGTTCAGCTGACATTGGTTGAGGTGCGGCCGTCCTGATTAGGCGTTCCGATTGCCTAGCGCATGACCGAGTGGTGTCCGCAAAGCAATACTTGCTTATGGACACCGCATATTTCTTGCCTTTTTGTTCGCGTGCATTCGGCGTGCTATCCGAATGCACGCCTACCAAAATAAGTGCACTCCCCCGTGTCCGCCCATGTTTCCGCCCAGTTTAGCCCACTTTGAAATTACGCCCCTGTGTAGTTCCGAATGACGCCCATAATACGCCCATATTTCCCGAGTGATTGCGGTGCACATTTTTGTACGGTATTAGTGAGAACAAGTACGTAGACCATGCGTGGCACATGCGCATAGCATTCCCCACGCATGCGCAGACGGCTAAAAAACGCCATCCGAAAGTATTCGGAAATGTACGCACTGACCAGAATAAGGCCCTCTGTGAGAGAGAATAAAATCACAAGAGTATACTTGGAGATTAAAAGAGCAGCATCCCAGCATAGCTAAACATAGGCATGCCCACATGTAAAATCACGAACACCCACTAGGCAGCACTGATCACATTATAACCAGGAAACAAACATAAAAAAACTGTCTGGTATAAAAGCTTACAGCAATCAATCACCAATTTAAGGTGATAAAATTCAAACAGATCAATCATTTAACCTGCAAAGTGCCAGGCATAAGACCCTAGAAGTGGGAATTCTGGGATAAGCTGCCAGATATCAATCAAGCAGCCCTAGTAGCTCTGTGAGAGAGTGAACCCCAGTAAACGGGACCCAGAAGAATAATAGCACAGGAGACATATATCATTGGATTTAACCCAGACACTATTTAACCATGTACCAAAAGTGGGTGGTTACACTACTGTGTAAACCCTTGGGAGCGCTTGGATTGAGTTGCTGACTCAATAGGAGCAGCTGCTTGAATAGGGAGGGTCAGTCCCTACATATAACAGAAAAAAAGACAACGCAAAAAGCAGCGCTCATGAATGATGAGTGAATCAGATTTGAAAATTCATGTAACAATTTATTAAAAAACAGTTTTAAAAAATATATATAGCAGCATGTAGATCAAATATAGTATTTTGACAAGTGTACACTATTGCAATAGGATTTATGGTAGCGAAAAAATGAGGGGGGGGGGGATAAAATCACAATTAATAACTGGTGCCCAGATCTCACGTGTGTCTGGATGACCCCGTCCGGGGTAGGGAGGATTGAAGAACCCGCACTGTCCACTTATGAAGTACAGTCCCAATGATATGTGGAGTCCAAGAAACGGCGATTTGTAATCCTGAAAGCACACAGAGGGAGTGGCTGATGTTGTGATAGCCTACCTCCAACCTCGTGGCCGGGTGTCCAGGTAAATGATGATGAAATTGAGCCGTAGACTTCCAGGGGTTGTGTGAGAAAAATTGTGGTCAGATAATTGAGCAGGTGAAACCTCCAAATGGTTGTCCAGGATCCGGCACCAGTGTTACCAACGCGTTTCGCTGTCCAAACGTCAGCTTTGTCAAGGTATGCTGCTGTATGATCTGAACCTATATTTATACCCAATGCATTATGGGATTCATTTGCATGATTGATCTGATTCACTCATTATGCTGACATAATAATCAATAAATTCTTTAAATATATGGTGGAGACAGACCTTAAAAACATAACAATCCATAAATAATATAGAAAAACAAACAATTTCATGTAAAAAAACGTAATTAATTGAATTTGACCTCTATGGACTATTTCCGGGTCAAATGGGTGACCTGATCTTACATTCATTCAACCTCTTATTCTTATACTTTAGTGACATGCGAGGGCGATTTGACCCTATATATGAAGATAATTATATTCCTCAGACATGTGAGATGTTGATCTCACTATTATACATCAAGATTCAATGAACAAGTACATTTAATCCCCGTTGATCGGGGTTTTAAACCGGAAGTAGTTCCCCTAGTGTTGTGCCATCTCCCTGGTAACGTTCCCGCGTCACCGGAAGTGACGTTCCGTTGTATATGTTGTGAGTTGATTTGCAAGAAGACAGTATCAGTTTACACTTTCACATAAGCATATATATCATTTGGATTACTATACCTTGTCACCACCAGCAATAAACCACATGAGTTATAAGCTTTTTCTGTGGTAAAATAACGTATGGGTATAGCGCTGGTGGGACTACATTACCCATAGTTCCCTGTACCGGAAGTGATGTTCCGTTTTTATGTATGCTGTTTTCATTCCATTGTATATGCTGTGAGTTGGTTAGCAAGAAGACAGTATCACTTTACACTTTCACATAAGCATATACATCATATGGATTATTATACCTTGTCACCACCAGCAATAAACCACATGAGTTATAAGCTTTCTCTGTGGTAAGATAACATCTGGGTATAGCGCTGGTGGAACTACATTACCCATAGTTCCCTGTACCGGAAGTGATGTTCCGTTTTTATGTATGCTGTTTTCATTCCATTGTATATGCTGTGAGTTGGTTAGCAAGAAGACAGTATCACTTTACACTTTCACATAAGCATATACATCATATGGATTATTATACCTTGTCACCACCAGCAATAAACCACTATGCTACCAAAATAAGATCATGCGTGCCTGAGTGGAGATCATAATCCTTATAAAAGGACTCAGAATAAACCCTGTGAAATCTTCATCTCCCTCACCCCTTCCTCTCAGAAAGATCAAATCCAGAACAGCATCATTATAGTGTAACAAGGCTAAGGGAAACCATTTTAATCCCTATCAACATTACTTCTATCTTTCGTGCATTGGCACGTCACAATGGCCCTTATTCTGATCGGTGCATACTTTTCCGAATTCTTTCGGATGGCGTTTTTTAGCCGTCTGCGCATGCGTGGAGAACGCGACGCGCATGTGCCACGCATGGTCTCCGTACTTGTTCTCATGAATACCGTACAGAAATGTGCACCGCAATCACTCGGCCAATATGGGTGTGTTATGGGCGTCATGCGGAATGACACAGGGGCGTAGTTTCAAAGTGGGCTAAACTGGGCGGAAACATGGGCGGACATGGGGGAGTACACATATTTGGGTAGGCGTGCATTCGGACAGCACGCCGAATGCACGCGAACAAAAAGGGTAGAAATGTGCGGTGTCCAAAAGGTTACTCTTGCTTTGCGGACACCACTCGGTCATGCGCTAGGCAATCGGAACGCCTAATCAGGACGGACGCACCTCAACCAATGTCACCTGAACCCAATACAATCACATACTTTACCCATTACTTGTTAATTACACGCTTCTCACTGCTACAATTGGAAGCATTGCAGCTTAAAGGGAACATTACATGCTGCACTTGTCACACACTTTTACACTGCAAATAATGCACACAACTTAATATTAATAATACTAATACACATGGCACTTCTGCATGTATCAATTAATACAGACATTTGGGGGGCCAAAATAACATTTATTACAGAAACTTTGGTACAAATTGCAAAAACATAAAAAAAAAGGTACCATAACAGGACTAAAAAGAAATAATACAGAATAAATAGCCACAGCAGAATCATTAGGAACACATCAGGTGGCTTCACAACAAAAGTACAGCACCAACACTTCAAGTACAGCACACAGTAATGGTAGCCGAAACAGGGCAACAGGGGAACCAAACATGACATTTGAACCGCGGGCAAAAGTGGTGACCCTGGGCACGGATTTGGACACAGGATGCTGACACACACAGCTCAATGAAAGATTTGGGCAGACATAACGGTGGAGATTAATGGGGACACAAGTTCATTTGCGAGCACGTTTGCCCCTGGCAGGCTCCTTGCCACGTGCAGCAGATCTTCGGCCTCGTCCACGGCCAGAGTCAGATGGTGGCTCATGTGGAGCACATGCTGGTGAGGGGGTGGATGATCTTCCCCCTCTGGCAGCAGGGAGTGATGATGTTGGTAATGCACCCGAAGCGGGTGACATTAGGGCCCTATTGCTGGTAACTAGCTCCACCATAAGTTCATTATGGCGGAGGAGGAGGTCATTTTGCCGCAGGGCTTGATCAGCCAGCACCTGCAGGCTAGCAGCAATAGCTTGGTGGCTGGCACTCATAGCTTGCTGGCTGGCACTCATAGCCTGCAGGCTCGCAGCAATACTCTGCTGGCTGGTGGTCAAACCCTGCAGCACCTCCTCGGCCCTACGCACCCGCTCGAATGCAGACTCTCCCTGCTGCACAATACTATCCAGCACACGGCCCCACATGGACAATTTAGCCGCGGACAATCCCGGCTGCTGCTGCACGGGCCTGCTACTGGGGCCAGGTGGCACAGACTCCACAACCTCCT
Organism: Crinia signifera; assembly: GCF_055691185.1. Classification (NCBI taxonomy): domain Eukaryota; kingdom Metazoa; phylum Chordata; class Amphibia; order Anura; family Myobatrachidae; genus Crinia; species Crinia signifera. Next base: position 96,703,887 of record NC_139224.1, read on the forward strand.
CAAGAGAATCTTGACCAAGCGGTGGGGATGCTGTTGAACAAGAAATTACCAATTACCACACATTCCATACCAAATTTTAAACATCTACTTATGGGCTGGCAAATAATTACCTTCAAGCGTAGAAGCCATCACTTCCGCTGGGGACTCGCTGTCTATAGTGCTCACCCCCCGGATCTCCTCCACTGCAATACAGCACTGGGCCATCTCTTCCAGGGGGGTGAGCTCCAGCTTGGATGGCATGGGGCCAGCCCCAGAGGTGTGGCTGTGTTCCCACCGCTGGGTCAATTTCTTCTTGAGGTTGCCTTTGAAGTCGTGCCACCTGCAATCAAAGTGTACATATTAATACATGTAACTCCTCATGTTTGCTGTAGCACCCATTGCAATCTGAAACATAATACAACATGTGCCTACTGACAACAAACTTACGTTACATTCATTTTTCAAACCAACCCTTAGAAGATACAAAAACAGTCACCCTCCAATAACTATCAATTCTATGTCATGGCCAACATGTCTGTGCCTCCAAGCAACGTGAACACCCATTGGCCAACTCCATCTAATATTGAATGTTAACATTACTGGACTTGTACTACTCAAATGTAACACACATGTACTTGCCTCTTCTTAACATGCTCCGTCTGACGAACTTGTGGAGCCACTGCATTAATCTCCGCCGTTATCTCCTCCCAGATCTTCCATCTCCTTGTGTGTGTCAACTTCACCGCTGGGCACTCAATTAAATCACGTGCCCGGGTCACCAGGATGTCAAGCTCCCGCGGTTCATATGCCATGTTTCTTGTGGTTGGTTCCTCTGTTGCCCCACTGCGGCCACGGGCACGGGCACTGCCACTGCCACTGCCACGGGCACGTCCACCGGTTGCTGTACCTGAAGTGCTGGGCTGGCTACTCTGTTGGGAAGCCACCTGCTGTGTTCCCAATGATTCTGCTGATGCTGAGGATGGCCCAGCTGCTGATTGGCCTGATGTTGATGGGCCATCTGGGTGCTCTGGGTTGAGGGGGACATAGGTGGTGTTGGCCTCCATGCGGGACAACAGATTCTGCACCACCTGGTCTTCCTCTGAGTCTGAGCCTGCCATGTCTGCAACAAGTGTTTGCCTCTCTAGGACAACTTTAAATACTATTTCTGTAATTGGCGTTAATCAGCTGCAACCTGCGTTCCGTACGGCCGCGTCCCGTATGCCAGCGTCAACCGTGCGGCGCATACGGCCCGCCCCTTGGTGTTGAAAAATATTTCCAAAAAACCTGGCAAACTCAGTAAGTCTGATTTATTAGCTACATGCAGATTCCTACACCAATGAGCAAATAAAACTGAGGTCAGACATGAAATGTATATTTGAATGTACTTCTGTACTGTGCACTTGTTTGCTATGTAGTACAACTGACACTACCCATTCCATATGTCAATCCAGTCCACCACTTAGCCACAAGTAATCAGTGCTAGCATCCAAATCACATGTGAAAGCACTCCAAATTCAGGTTAGATGCTAGCTACTTTTCATTCCACCTCTGTAGTATGGCCCAGTAGAAGGTAAGTGTACACATGGCAGCATGGCCTAATTTTGGGAAAAGGTCTGCCACTATTTGCTATGTTTCTGCTGCATAGCTTTCATTATAAAATAGCCTTTTAGTACCTTGTTGAGTTAGGTGTAAGTGTCTAATGATGCACACTATTTCACCTGTTGCTTATACCCATGTTTGGTGATTAGATAGAATGTGTTTCCATCTTATTTTACACTGTTTAGGATGGGTGTGCGATGCAATGGGTTAGCCGTCTGTTCGGGCGCATACACGCTGTTAGTGTAAAAATGAACAATAAAGTTAATACCAAATATCACTCTGATCAACCAATGACAGCACATGATTGTTTGATTTGTGCCATTGCTAAGATGGCGGCTTATGGCAGAGCAGCACCGTTTTCGCCTGCAGAGCTGAGGACACTGGTCTCCGTTATGGAGACCAGGCTGGGGCGGGCGGGCCCCTTCATAACGAATAGGCAGAAACGCTCTGCCTATGCGGTGGCCCGCCGGCGGATCTACGCACGCACCCAGGTGCGGCGGACCATCGCGCAGCTGGAGCGGCGGTGGTCCGACCTCCGGCGCAGGGAGCCAGAGAGGCTTCAATCCATAAGGGCCAGCATTGCTAGATGTGAGTATTTAAACAGTAAATGTGGATTTGGACATGATTGATTACCTGACATTATTTAATCCACTAACTTCACCAGCCTGATCATGAGTTAAACATGGCATACAATATATGAGTGCTACTTCCTGTTTGACACCCTGTAATGGTCATAAAATATGTGATTGGGGAGGATTAATGCTTGTGATGCTTATAATGGCCCAAATGTCACAGCATACCTGCCATGTTACAGGCTGTGTTTTGTAAAGGCCACTGAGGAGCTGTTTGCCTGTACAATTATCTGTACTGATAACCTTTGCATTTCTAGGTTGATAAGGCTTAATACAAATTACCACTAATTGGCACTTTTTTTACTTTTCACAAACACAGCCCGTGATTGAGCAAGACAGGCACGGGAGCAGGCAGAGGCGTCACAGGCCCAGGAGGAGGGCACTGCTGAGATGGCCGAGGAGGTGGTGCCAGAGGAGGAGGAGATTGTGAAGGAGGAGGTGGTGCCACAGGAGGAGGAGGTTGTGGAGGAGGAGGTGGTGCCACAGGAGGAGGAGATTGTGGAGGAGGAGGTGGTGGCAGAGGAGGTGGAGATTGTGGAGGAAGAGATGGTGGTGCAGGAGGAGGAGCTGGTGGTGGAAGAGGTGGCACCAGCTGAAGAGGAGGATGAGGAGGCCTGTGAGGTGGCGCAGGCGGAGGAAAGTGGTATGTATACATAAAGTTTAATTATTCCTTTAGTCATCTTCTATTTGCTTTGTAGCACTGGTGATTAAATGGTTTTTTGCAATACTATAAAGTGATAAAACAAACTGGATAGCAACAGACACACTTTGGGGTTAGATAGGGTGGCCAAACCATCTCTTTCATCCTGGACACATATTAATGACACAGGTTGTGCGGATGGCTGTCAGGTCGATTTTAAGTGCCACTGAACCTGTGTAGTTAATCTGTATCCTGGAAGAAAGTGATGACTTGCTCATGTAAGGGTTACATGTCCCTGCTGCTTGCATACAATCTGTAGCCTCATATAGGTGAGTAGAGTTTACTGGTGATTGATCTGTGTAAACTAGATTCAGTATGGCATAAATGGAGTATGGCCAGGCGTGGCTTAGACTGGAGTAACAAGTGGTCAGTGCCCCTGGGCCCTCCTCTAGCTAACCACCCCCTGCGGTCTGCATGTATGTTTTTCACCATAATTGTGTGTGGATTTGGTCTTAGTAATGCTTTTGAGCATGGGAGTGGGTTAGTGCTGCAGCTTCCCCTAACTGGCATTATGACAATGATTTCTGGAGCAGACCATCAGCAGGCAAGCCATGCTTGATTGCACAAATGTACTGAGCATTCCTGAGAGTTGTGTAACTCCCCTGCCAGGCTCCATCATATAACAGACACTGAACTTTGTTTGCAGAATTGTGATTGGTGCAGCGCGTGGCATGCTTCTCAGAGCTTAGTCATGGGTGGGTTTGGATTGAGAAGGAGCAGTATGACTGTGAGGTGTTCTACAGAGTAAAGGGTAGAGGGCCAAAATCAGCCTTTCCATGTAGTAGGTATGCATGTATGTATAGGTGTATGTCTCATATATATAGGTAGATATGTGTGTATATATATATATATAGTTATATATATATATATATATATATATATATATATATATATATATACACACACACACCTCTCAGAATGCATGTTTAAAATGTAGGTTTGACTATGTTAAATGTATGCATGAATATCATTAGTCATTTTTCATTTTGAATTTCCTCCACAGATGAGCCTGCCCAAGCAGAGGAGGGTCGCCGTGGGGCCCTCCTTAGACTCAGAGGCCTGATGAGGCAAATGTTGGAGTTAATGGACAAAATCATTGATGGGGAAATGTGATTTTTTTTGTTGTGGACAGTTCTGTTATAATAAATCGTTATTTAAAGTTCAAAGTTGTCAGTGTTTTTTTCTAACATGCTAAAGTATATGTGTAACTTGTTTAAAATCTTTAAAATAAGCAAAATGTACATAGTGTATATAGATTATGTTAGGGTCACATGCTGTAAGGGTTAATGTGTGTCATGAATGTAGTAGGAATGTGGGTCAGTATAGATGAGCATTTAATTGATTGAAATTGATAACAATCCCTTTTTCAGGAGGTTGCCTAATTGCCTAAGTGTGATCGCTGATGTATCGCTGTGTGTACTCAGTACAAAAATGTGATCGCTGTGTGTACTCAGTACAAAAGTGTTGGATTGAGCGTAAATACTCCGCATCGGGGCGTACGGACAGCTTCCCGTACGTTCTGACGCGGTAAGACCGTGCTTGTGCGGGAAGACCGTGCAAGAATCTGTACGTTTCCACCGCACACGCACGGTTTGTATGTCGTCCGTACACACGCCCTGTTCTTAAAGAGTGAGTCCGTCCGAATGCGGAGGACACGTGGGCGTTTCTACGGACGACGGCCGCACGCCGCCGAACAGCGTGGCGGGCGGACCGCACCGTAAGAATTCGGGAATATCCGCACCGATCAGAATAAGGGCCAATATATGTTGTGTGTGTGTGTACATCCAATATTTTTTAACCTCTGATATTTTCACAAGACCACAGAAGAAGGCCACCCTGTGGGATCACATATGCTAAAAAATCCACACAGAATAGCGCCCTCTCTTCTTTTTACTTGAATTAAACCAATAAAAGTTAAATTTTAATCAATTGATGCCCGAATATTCTACACTTAAGAATATTCTCTCTTTTTGGTGTGCATCCATCGTGCAACTCTTCCTCTCCTTAACTTTTGTCTTATCTTCTTTGCCCGGATAGCACCCCCCGCCTAGCCATACCCAAAAAGGCGGCTCAAAAATAAACATAATCCTTAAATAAATACAGAAAGGATACAGATCAAAAGTGTGTGCGGACCTCCAATCCCTCTCCCCAACTCCCTCCGTATTACTTGCAGATCTCCATAATGCCTGGCAATGTACCCCAATTACACCAGGGAAAGCCCCATTATGACAGGAAGAGTCAGCATAATACATTATGACAGTATGATTGTTATACGTTATGCTAGGCAGTGCTCCCGTTATGCCAGGCAGAACCCCCATTTCACATTATGCCAGACAGAGCCCCCTTATACTGGTTATGCCAAGCAGAAATTCATTACATGTTACACAAGACAAACTCGCAAATGGCGCCAGGCAGAGCCCCTGTTGCGCCGAGCAGAGCCCCCGTTGTACCAGGAAGAGCTCCTGTCTTATGTTATGCCAGGCACAGCCAGCAGTATACGTATGTTATGTCAGGAAATGACCCTATTTACGCCAGGTAATGCCCAGTTATGCCACATAGAATCCCATTTTCACCATGAAGAGTCCCCATTACACCAGGCAGAGCTTCTGTTACACCATGCAGAGCCCCCATTACATGTTTCGCCAAGTAGAGCCCCTATTACATCATGAAGGCACTTTGGGACAGGTAGAGATGGAAAGGAGAGGAGGGGAGGGAGAGTGAGGGGAGAGAGGAAAAGGGAAAGAGAGGGGATAAGTTATGACCTGTGGTCAGCAGCTGCATAGGTCTTTGTTTGGGGCTGGCACTTCCCTGCATTAAGCCTCACCCCCTAAATCCCCATGAATTGTGGAGTATGTCTATTTCCTCCATGCAGCTGCAGGCTTCCTGCACCCTCAAAAGAATGGACAGGAAGGAAGGGTAGGGGCGGATTGGGAATTAAAACCAGCCCGGGAAATATCTTGAAGCAGCCCTAAAGGGGGTGTGTGGTGTCGCTGCGCGCCGCTGGCGCGCCCGATTTTTTGGGGTGGGCGTGGTCTATCAATATGGGGGTGTGGCCTATGTCAACGAGGCCCCGCCCATTTTTGCCGCTGTGGGGGCATGGCTAGTGGTTCTCTGAGCTGCTGGCTATGTCCCCAGCCCCTCAGGTTGCAGAATAGGTGCATGCGTACAGCATCTATTCTGCAGCCTGTGGGGCTGGGGAGATAGAGACAGGGGGAGGGTGACAGGGGGTCTCCCAACTGTCGTACCCCCCCCCGCCCCGTGGGACTTTGAGTATGGGCCACCTCCCTTGAACACATTATGCACCATAACATGAGGGCCCTATTTTCTATAAAAAAAACCTGTACACCTTATGCCACACAGTATGAGCCAATATTCACATTATGACACATGGAATGATCCAAAATTCACAAAATGCCACACAGAATGAGTTAAAAAAAGATAGGCTAAATTTAACATTATGCAACGGAATGAGAAGACACAGGGTGAATAAATGGCGGCACTCAAAGACTGATATACTGTAAACTGGTTGATTTTGTAAAAGCATATAACAGTGCATCATACTCCGACGATACAACCCCGTTTTCAAGGTGCAGAAAGTGACAACCATTGTCACTTTCTGCACCTAAAAAAACGGGGTTGTATCCCCGAAACGTCAGAGTATGATGCACTGTTCTATGCTTTTACAAAATTACCCAGTTTATATGAGTCTTCGAGTGCCACCATTTCTTCATCCATCTACCTTAAAAATCTGTATTGTAAGGCACCAGAGCAGACTAACATTCAAGGAGTGAGTGCCGGGCCGGATATCGGATATATATATATATATATATATATATATATATATATATATGTAAACCAATAACAGGCGGCACTCCAAGGATTTTCAAATGAATTTTTATTGATGGAACAAAGACACCAACGTTTCGGGGCTCTAGCGCCCCTTTGTCAAGGTGAATGAATACAGTGAGCAAAGACTGTGTGCAAAGTCTTACCTTAAATAGCGTGAACCACCGTCCCTCCCTCCGTGCAGCTGGCGCCGGTTCCCGTTTTCGCCTCCACAGTGAATAACCGGAAGTTGTCAAATGACCGCTTCCTGAGACTGGAACGCAAGCTGCGCGATGAACCGCACGCTGTCTCTGTATCACAGAGTTGCCATAGTGATGCGTTGTGGGCTGTAACAGGGAAGCCGGCCGCTGCAGGGGGGGACAAGAGAGTGAAGAATTACATACAGTGTATATTATTAAAACAAAGTGTACATATTAAAAAGCATCGTGTGATATAAAATGGTGAAAAAAACACAATAAAGAAGACATGATCAGACATCCTAATCATGAAGATAGTGGAAAACAATATGTAAGGAGAAAATACGATGCAAGTTATAATGTGAACATGATATAAATATGTAAATAAAAAAGGACATGTAATAAAAGGGACCAGTATAGTACTACTGCAGGAAAAAATAGTGTCAATCAAATCAATAATTATATGCTTATTATATTAATGTCTATTCTCGACTCCAGAGTCTTTAGTGTCCCTTGCTGCAACCCAGTGGATTAAAGAAATACTGAGAATGGTAATTTGTCATTTAGGCCAAAGGGTTTGACTGCATTCAGCCGGTGGATCCAAGTTGCTTCTAGTCGCAGTAACTTTCCTTCTCTGTCACCTCTGCGGATGGACGCTGGTACATGGTCTATAGCCATGTGTTTAAGGTCTGACAGTTTATGTTTGGCCATAACAAAATGCTTGGCCACTGGAAGGTCAGTGTTCTTAGAGTTCCCGGTGAGGGCCTTCTTAATTGAAGAACGGTGATTAGCCACGCGTTCCCGCATCGGTCTGTTGGTCTTGCCGACATATATAAGCTGACATGGACATTGGATTACATACACAATGTATGCCGACATGCAATTGAGGATGTGGTTGATATGGTACTTTTTGTTGGTCACGGGATGAATGAATATCGGGCCAGTTAACATATCAGTACATGTGGTACACTTAATACATTTATAACATCCGTTATTTTTGGTAAGGATGTTAGTTGTGGGAATCTTGTTCTTCTGATCAAATCCTGTAATGTCACCATGTACTATCACATCCTTTATATTGCGGCCCCTCTTGTAGCATAGCATCGGCCGTTTGTTCTGAAAGCAGGGCAGTTGTTTATCGGTTTTTATAATGGGCCATAAGGCTCGAGTAGCCCTGGGTAAAACTTTGCTAGTGGGGGTAAGTTGGGTAACAAATGGAATCACTTCATCCTGGGTTTTAAGGTTCTTCTTTGACTTGGTGGTCAGCAATATGGATCTGTCCATCTGAAACACCTCCATTTTTTGATGCTGTAATTGTTTTTTTGGATATCCACGGTCTTCAAATTTGTTGACAAAAGTATCCAATACCTGAGGTAATAATTCAGGTTGGCTCGTTATCCTAGCTGCCCTGATCATCTGGGATTTGGCTAGAGATTTCTTGAGCGACAAAGGATGGAAGCTATTAGACTTGAGCGTGGTATTTCTGTCTGTTGGTTTTATGAATAGTTCAGTTTCAATGGACTTATCCTTGATCTTGACACATACATCTAGGAAGTTGATGGAACTGCATGAGTATTGATATGTCAACTTGATGGACGAGGGTCTTTGATTGATGTTTTCAATCAGTTGTTGCAGTTCTTGTTCACTACCCAGCCAAACCATGAATAAATCGTCTATATATCTACTGTAAGTCATGATTTTGTTGGCAATTTCAGTCTCACTGAAGAACATGTCATGTTCTTGCTGGAACATGTAGATATTGGCGAAAGATGGCGATACTGGGCTCCCCATCGCGCAGCCGGTTTTCTGGCGAAAGAATTTACCTTCAAAGAGGAAATAGTTTTTAGTGAGTGTTAACTCCATCAATTTCATAAATAAGTCCAGTGAGATGTCTCGCATATTGTTGGACTCCAAGAAGGACTTCATCACTGCTAACCCATGCTCCTGGGGAATGCTGGTGTAGAGGCTGGTCACGTCCATGGTGACCAGCCAAGCCTCCTTCGGTATTGCGTTTATAGTGGCATGGGTATTCAAGAATGCAGTGGTGTCCTTGATGTATGATTTTTTAGATGAAATGATGGGTTGTACTATGGAGTCCAGAAATTGGGATATCGGTTGGTAAATAGACTCAGATGCGCTGATGATTGGGCGGCCAGGGGGGTGTAGCAGGGATTTGTGAATTTTGGGAACTGTATAAAAGATGGGTACCCAGGGTGACTTCTGTGTCAATGCAGCACGCATTTTCTCTGAGATTACAGCATCCTCATGTGCTTTAGTGAGTATTTCATCTATCTCAGATTTGTATCTGTCAGTGGGATCATCCTTTAGTCGTTCATATACATGCTCATCCATTAGTTGTCGATAAGCTTCTGTCTTATAGTCTGCCAGATTCTGAATCACCAGGCCACCCTCTTTATCCGCAGGCCTGAATACGACATCAGTGTATTCACCCATTTGTTTAAGGGCGGCTTGTTGAAATTTGCTCAGGTTTTAGTGCGTAGGATGCGGTGCCTGGGCATACCTGGAGACAGACTCATCCAGTAACCGTAGATATGCATTTATGGAAGCATTATTGGATGGCGGGTCAAATGTAGAAGTACTTCTGCTTTTTAGGAAATCTTGATATACTGGTGGCACAGTCGGGAGGGCAGGGGGCTGGTGCTGGAAGTGTTCTTTTAATCGGAGGTTCCTCCCCAGCCGGTATAATTCTGTTTTCCAGCCTAGTTCCCTGTGTTGAGTGGTGGGTACGAATGATAACCCATGATTGAGTACTTGTAATTCGGTGTCACTGAAGGTTCTATTGGATAGATTGTAGACTATGGATTCGGCGTGCTGGCCGCTTTTTTTGACGCCCCGCGAGTGTTGGCCTCCCCGACGGCAGGTCGGCCGCTTGCCTTTCTGTTGGTACTTTTCTTGCTTGTGGATGGACCTAAAGGGTCACACACTTCTGGGGCATCAGATTCAACTTGAAAGTCACTGTCACTGTTTGATGAGTGCAGTGGATTCCTTGAGGCGGCACTCCTAGCCCGTCAGAAGGGTCTAGTTTTTGTGTTGCGGTTGAATGTGCGATCATTGGCGGTTCCCGTGAGCCATCTGTAAACCATATTATGTTCATAGTCTTCCTTGACTATGTGGTACTTGTTGCGTTTGAATTGGATAAGTTGTTTTTGATACCCATCTATTTGGGCTTGCAATTTGCCGACCCAGTCTTGGCTGGTGTCGGCTATAAGCTTGGTCTTATTTTCCAATTCAAATGTGGCTGCTTGGTCCCTTGCCAATAATAGCTCTCTGCCGGATTCCTCTACCACAAGAACCATGAGGTCGTGGCTACATTTATTGAGTATTCCTATACATTTTCTGCAAAAGTCGACATTGTGTCGACCTATTGTCGGAGTATTTCGGATTCTAAAACCACGGGGGATCATGCCATCCCGCAGGTAATCCGATAGTGACACACCATGTAATAGAAAGTCCACTTCACATTTTTTGATTTTGTGCCACTGGCGATAAAGGTGTTCCGGATTAGGCCCTTCTTCTATGTTAGATAGACTCTGTGTGAATAATGCCTTGGCTGTGTCTTCTTCAGAGTAACTGAAGTGCTCACGCTTATCTAGCGTGAGTCCCTGGAAACCAGGTATACTTGCAGTTGCAGCCGACACAGGTGCAATGATAGAAGTCAGGTTTCTGTCCATACTTGCAGAGGCATGGGGGCTGGTGGAGAACATGGTTGTAGATTGAACCACTGAACTGTGGGTGCTATAATGGCGTGCAGGTTCCTTGTGGGTCCCAGGGATAGACGTGAGTGAAAAGGATGGGTGGTGGGTGATTCACCGTAATACGGCAAGAAATTGCCTGATGCACGGGGGTGCCCTGGCTCCGGGGAACTCCTTGAAGTTCACTTGGATAACAGCTGGGTGCGGTCCGGCACTCTCCCCTCTCCATACACAGGACCTCGGTGCCCTCCAACCAAACGATGCAGGTAAACCAATAACAGGCGGCACTCCAAGGATTTTCAAATGAATTTTTAGTGATGGAACAAAGACACCAACGTTTCGGGGCTCTAGCGCCCCTTTGTCAAGTTGAATGAATACAGTGAGCAAAGACTGTGTGCAAAGTCTTACCTTAAATAGCGTGAACCACCGTCCCTCCCTCCGTGCAGCTGGCGCCGGTTCCCGTTTCCGCCTCCACAGTGAATAACCGGAAGTTGTCAAATGACCGCTTCCTGAGACTGGAACGCAAGCTGCGCGATGAACCGCACGCTGTCTCTGTATCACAGAGTTGCCATTTCGAGGTATCTACTCCGTCATCAGGGACTCAAACAATACAGTACACAAAAGACATATATATACACACCACAAAATTCCCACCCTCCCGCCCACCCTCCGGTTAACCCTGTACCTGAAAGAAAGCCCGTGCATGCAGATCTCCGTCCGCCATTGAAAAACCGGCAGTCAGCCTCACTGTGCAAGCAGACGCCAGCGGAAGTCGCTCTCACCTGACCTCCGCTCAGCGCAGCCCCTCTCCCAGCAGGCTTTCTCCAGAAGGCGAGTCACAGGAAATGCATCACAGTTCTGATCAGAATGCAGAAGTCCGGTTTACTATGGAGATGAAAAAAAATAATAATAAATATATATATATATATATATATATATATATATATATGCAACAAAAAAAGGAGCGCACACGTGAGCAAAGTAATGAAGTATTTACTGAAAAAGTGTAGGCTTACATACAATTCAATATACTGTAGTCAGCATGCAGAATGCACGGGCACAGGCTGTGGAGCTAGCGGTGAATACTACGCATGCTGACTACAGTATATTGAATTGTATGTGAGCCTACACTTTTTCAGTAAATACTTGTCATTACTTTGCTCACGTGTGCGCTCCTTGTTTTTCTTGTTGGTTGTTCCGTACACTGAGACCGTGACAAAGCCTCCTGGAAGTGAGCCAGCACTACATCCTTAAAGACGGATTTACATATATATGACATTGTGAAGTTGCGCAGATCCACTTTTTGTATGTATGTATAAATATATATATATTATTGACATTGCCACCAAGGAAGCTCTTTCCATTCAATATCCGATTACTCTATTCTTTGCCCAAACTTCACAAATGCGCCAGTAAACCCCCAGGACGGCCGATAATATCGGCCCGAGGGTCCTTGTATCAAAATATTTCCATTTACCTGGATTCTTGGTTGCAGCCGTGCATTCAAGCAGAAGCTTCTTATTTGAAGGACACCAACGCCCTGTTAGCCAAATTGTCCAGGATCGGGTCTGTACCCGATGGTTGCCTCCTTGGGACCATTGATGTGACTAGTCTCTACACCTGCATCACTCATGATGCAGGTGTGGCGGCTGTTCACTCACTCATTAAGGACAATGAGAATGTCCTTTATCACGGCCCTGACATACAATTTTTTTTGCAGTTACTCACGTTAACATTAAAACATAATTATTTTTTATTTAACGGCAAATACTACCTACAGCTTCGTGGCTGTGCGATGGGTTCCTCAGTGGCCCCATCGCTGGCTAATGCATTTATGTTTGGGGTGGAAAAACTTCTGTTTTTTACAGATCCCAGGGTTACAAGATCGGTGTTGTTATACACCCGTTATATTGACGACCTCCTGATATGTTGGTCAGGAGGATCGCAGGCTCTCACAGATCTCCTGGAAGAACATAATAAATCAGAGTTTCAACAGAAAATTTACTTTCAACATACACGCCACACAGGTTCAGTATCTCGATGTTAACATTAAACTGGTAGATGGTCAGTTTGTTACATCGCTATACTAATATATATATATATATATATAGAATCCTTGAGGCGGCACTCACAATAATGCGCTGTGGCAAGGTAGCAAACTAGGTCAGTGGACCAGGGTGCCTTCCGTGAGCAGTGAATACTAGCTCTATGTACAATCACCGGCGGCGGCACTCCAACAAGAAAAAACCACACCAGAGGCTATGCAGTTCAAGCCGACATTTCAAGGCCGTTCGGCCTTTTTATCAAGGTGCAAAAGAGACAAACGTACATGTAACAAAACCAGCATAAATACCTGAAGGATCCATTCACGTTCCCCGCCGCGTCCGTCCGGGCACCTAACAGTGACGTCACCTTCTCCGGGCGCTGCAGGAGACGTGGATTTAGCCTGTGTCATGTGACGGAAACAGCAATACATAAATAACCATAATGATACATAAACAAAAACAAATAAGTGACAATAAAACTGGATATAAAAGAACTTAGCAAGTCTGCCTGAGTATATGACTACCTCTATCAATGATGACGTAGTACTTTTTATCACATGTAATGTGCCGTGGATCTTTTGCTGTAACGGTATGTATTTGTTAACATACAACATGTTTCAACAGGGTAACGAGAGGTATAATTGTCTAAGACTAAGGCAGCATGTCAACCTAAGTTGTCAAAAAGTGTGTACTAAACTGTTGCTACATCATTACATAAAACAAGAGAAACCAGGGTGTTCATTAAGCCTCTTTGGCGCTAATGTTTCTAGACGGTAGATCCATCTGCAATAGCAGCAACGACCTGTCACCCCCCGTTTAAGAGGGGGTACATGATCGATGATGCGATACCGCAGAGATGCCAATGTGTGCCGTGCTTGCGCGAAATGTCGCGCTACGGGCTGTTCACTGTGGCCTGTAGAAATGGCCGACTTAATGGCGGACCTGTGGGCTGCTGCCCTTTCTTTGAAGGTGCAGTCTGTTTTGCCCACATAGTTGCGGCCACATGGACAGGTGATCAAATAGATGACATACCTAGTGGAACAGGACACCCGGTGCCTAATCTGGATTTTTTTACCCGAGTACGGGTGGTAAAAACTGTCACCTGCTATCATGTAATTACAAGTGGTGCATCCACAACATTTGAAACACCCTAATTTAGGAGTACCTAAAAATGAGGGCCTGGTTTGTGGGAACGAGATGTCATTCTTCACTAATAGGTCACGTAAATTGCGTCACCGTGTGTAGGCACACATAATGAATTTGTTCCCCAAAGATGGCAACGTGGGGTCTGACTTTACAATAGGCCAGCGTGATTTAACACTACGGTTAATATCTGAGCTTTTCTGATGAAAAGCATTCACCCAAATGAGTTTGTTTGCATTTTTGTCGGCTTTAGCCAAAGGGTCGACAGTGTGGTCTGGTTTTGGAAGGGCTAGGATTCTTTTTTTGGGATTTACTAAGTCACATTCAGAGTAACCTCTTTCCATAAATTTTACAATCATATTATCAAGGGCTTGTTCTAGTTCACCAGGTTCACTTGTGATTCTATGAACCCGCAGCATTTGTGAAAAAGGAAGACCCATAATTAGGGGGGCCGGATGATTGCTAGAGGCCAATAGAATGTTATTACGGTCAGTACTTTTAGAGTATAGCAATGTAACAAACTGACCATCTACCAGTTTAATGTTAACATCGAGATACTGAACCTGTGTGGCGTGTATGTTGAAAGTAAATTTTACCGGGGACTCTGATTTATTATTTTCTTCCAGGAGATCTGTGAGAGCCTGCGATCCTCCTGACCAACATATCAGGAGGTCGTCAATATAACGGGTGTATAACAACACCGATCTTGTAACCCTGGGATCTGTGAAAAACAGAAGTTTTTCCACCCCAAACATAAATACATTGGCCAGCGATGGGGCCACTGAGGACCCCATCGCACAGCCACGAAGCTGTAGGTAGTATTTGCCGTTAAATAAAAAATAATTATGTTTTAATGTTAACGTGAGTAACTGCAAAAAAAATTGTATGTCAGGGCCGTGATAAAGGACATTGTCCTTAATGAGTGAGTGAACAGCCGCCACACCTGCATCATGAGGATCATGAGGGATGCAGGTGTAGAGACTAGTCACATCAATGGTCCCAAGGATGCAACCATCGGGTACAGACCCGATCAGTGTTCCCTCTAAGCTGTGCGCACGTGTGCGCGCACACAACTTGCCGAGCAAGCGCACAGACATCACAACAGAGCGCACAAAGCAGCAGTGGTCCCTTTTTGCAGTTGTGGACTCAATTCATTTGTGTTTCACCCATTAACTACAGTGTTTTGAATGTTTAAATGTTTAATATCATTTTGAAGTAAAGTTAACACAAATGCTGAATGTCATTTTCCAGTTATATATGTGACGCACAAAAATTTAAATTTCCTTCCAAAGTTGCACAGCCAAAATCTTTAGCCGCACACAGCCTTCGTAAAATTAGAGGAAACATTGGACCCGATCCTGGACAATTTGGCTAACAGGGCGTTGGTGTCCTTCAAATAAGAAGCTTCTGCTTGAATGCACGGCTGCAACCAAGAATCCAGGTAAATGGAAATATTTTGATACAAGGACCCTCGGGCCGATATTATCGGCCGTCCTGGGGGTTAACTGGCGCATTTGTGAAGTTTGGGCAAAGAATAGAGTAATGGAGTAATCGAATATTGAATGGAAAGAGCTTCCCTGGTGGCAATGTCAATAATATATATATTTATACATACAGTACATACAAAAAGTGGATCTGCGCAACGTCACAATGTCATATATATGTAAATCCGTCTTTAAGGATGTAGTGCTGGCTCACTTCCAGGAGGCTTTGTCACGGCCTCAGTGTACGGAACATCCAACAAGAAAAAGAAGGAGCGCACACGTGAGCAAAGTAATGACAAGTATTTACTGAAAAAGTGTAGGCTCACATACAATTCAATATACTGTAGTCAGCATGCGTAGTATTCACCGCTAGCTCCACAGCCTGTGCCCGTGCATACTGCATGCTGACTACAGTATATTGAATTGTATGTGAGTCTACACTTTTTCAGTAAATACTTCATTACTTTGCTCACGTGTGCGCTCCTTCTTTTTTTGTTGCATATATATATATATATATATATTCAAAAAGTATCCACACCCGGAGGTATGGAAGCAGAGCACTCTCCGTAATCACAGATCAGCCTTGTGATTAAAAAAATAAGTTTTTAATTCCAGCTGGGTCAACACAGCATAAAGAAATCAAAGGTATATAAGCCCCGACGTTTCGGTCCCAACATGGACCTTTATCAAGGAGCGTTTTTCAAGTGAACATCACATAGTCAGCGGCGCAGGAACAGCCTGGGTATGGACAGGCTGTTCCTGCGCCGCTGACTATGTGATGTTCACTTGAAAAACGCTCCTTGATAAAGGTCCATGTTGGGGCTTATATACCTTTGATTTCTTTATGCTGTGTTGACCCAGCTGGAATTAAAAACTTATTTTTTTAATCACAAGGCTGATCTGTGATTACGGAGAGTGCTCTGCTTCCATACTGGTGTGGTGTGGATACTTTTTGATTATTTCTCGGGGCATGCTGTTGCATGTACCCTTGCTGGGCACCCCATTGCTGTCTCCTTTTGGGTGAGAGTGCGGTCATTCCACTTCATATATATATATATATATATATATATATATATATATATATATAAATATATATATATATATATATTTCCCAATACTTCCTGCGCGCTTATATGTCGTGTTTCCCAGATGTAACTGTATACAATTAACACAATTATGTGCAATAAATTTTACAATAAATTTACAATAAATTTATTATGGGCTGCTTCACCACAGGGTTTCCAGAGGGCTTGGAAACAATACCCACAGATTGCTCCCCAATAGTGGTACAGCGCCCAGATAGATTCAATAGTCCACACGTTCCTTCAGATTCCCAATGATCAATAAAATGTTGAGTTTTCAATAATGTATTTTATTTCATTCTTCAAATAGCGGTATGACAATATATATATACTGAGGCCTCAAATTATTAATTCTGCCAGCACCAGTGCCTTGTTTTTACACTCCTCCTGTGGCCGCCTGTCAGACAGTCCCCGGCTGCTGTTTATTTTGTGCTCCCTCCGGCCTTTGGCCTCTGCATGCTGGCTTCTCCCTGCTCGATGCTCCTGCCACCGCCCAACAGATCCATCCAGCGCAGCGCGCAAAACAGTCCTGCGCGCTGCTGCTGGGATGGCTGATCACGTGGGCAGCGCAGCCAGGCTTTCTGCACACCAGCTCTCCCGCCATTTTAACTGTGGGAGGACTTGAGGCTGGCCGCGGCCATCTTCAATCAGGGCACAGTGCCGCGGCCCGGCACGGAGATGTTGCGGCCGGCCCTGTTAGGAGGGTGGGCGGCCGCTTCCCTATTAAAATGTTACATTATGATACTGTCTCTATTGTATCTCCGCCCTCGAATGCCGCTATTGGCAGCCTTGCGGCCTAGCGGCTCCTGATTGGCCACTAGGCCGCAAGGCGGCCAATAGCGGCATTCGGGGGCGGAGCCGCACATGTACACAAACACTGTGCGGCTCTCAGCTGTTTGTCTCCCCCCTTGGACTACGTCGCCCTGGGACAGGTGAGTATAGTTTCCTTCCACAGCTTCCACCATGGATTTCGTCGGACCCGGACACCAACAGCGACGTCGACATGGACAGCGACGGTCGACATGGATACAGACGCCGACACAGGACCAAGAGACCGGACATCAGGACCAGGGCTACCTACGGGATGAAGATAGGTAAGTATCAGTATGTAAGGGCTTTGGATGTATTAAAGTTTTATTTTAAATGTGTGTCAGTGTGCTTTATTTTACTATTTTTCATACTGTGGAACTGCAAGTGCCAGCGGGCCCTTTAATGCCCGCAGGCTGGGACTTGTGGTTCTCCAAGTCCCAGCTTGCGGGGGAGGCTTGCTGGGACTCATAGTTCACCAGTATTAAACAATAGTTTATTATTATTTTTTTACACCAAGATCAGCCCGGTGACCACAGCCCAGGGTCACCGGGGACAGCACCAGGCTTCAGCCTGGTCAGGTAAGTCCTGGAGGGGGGGGACCCCTTTATTGGGGGGGTCCCCACTCCCCCAGGGCCCCTGGCCAGGCTGACCGGCCAGGGGGTTAATGTTTTGGCCGTGGGACCTTATATAATAAGTGTCCCCCGGCTGTGACATTACCCTGCTGGCTGGTTTGGCCTGGGGCTGGTTCTTAAAATACCGGGGACCCCTGGTAATTTTGTCCCCCGTATTTTGGGAACCAGCCCCGGACCTGGAGCCTGGGGCTTGTTGTTAAAAATCGGGGAACCCCTATTTGTCGGGTTCCCTGATTTTTAATTACCGGCCCCGCCTCTTTCAGCCTGGTGCTGGTTTTGGCTGTGGGGGTGACCCCACGCCGTTTTTCTTTTATATTTATTTATTTTTCTATTTTTTTTTACACCTTGCAGCCTGCACGGATCTGACTGATCCGTGCAGACTGCCAGAAAAATTCGTATTAGCGGCCGTATATATGGCCAGCTAATACGAAAGAATACGACATCGGAGGGTAACAAAGCAGTCGTATATGACTGCTTTGTAATTTCCCCTCTGGAACACGACTTTGCATACGACTGAAACAGTCGTATGCAGTCAAAGGGAAAATACTAATACGAAAAACTAGGTTTTTCATATTAGTAAATTTCCCCCCAAATGTCCTGCTGGGACCATGTTAAGTACAACTTTAATAACTTACATGTTAACACCATGCATTTATACACTCACCTACTGTATCTTGATGTAGGTTCAGTCACCTTGTCTAATAGAATCCAATATGGACTTGTTGAAAAAAAATTATACTCAGATCCTCCAGTGAAGATCAGTCCTCTTTGATCCAAAGTAGGCAGTACAACTATTTTCCCCAAAGAGCAAGAGATTTTCAGGAAGCGAAAGACTTTGCTGAAAATCTTTCATATAAAAGGCTATTTACATAATGGGTGGGGTTTAGATTCCAAGCATGGGAGCAATATTCAGGCACCCGAGTCCTCCCGAGCCACCGCGAACATCCCCCAGCCTGCCGCCGACGTCACTCCTGAATGTGACAGGCCGGCGGCTAAGGCAGCGGGGACAGCAGCGGCAGGGAAGCTGAGGGACGGGGGCTTCCAACTGTGGTGGGTTTTGCTGGGGCAGGACAAACCTGCCCTGGAAGGTTTGTCCTGTCCCAGCAAAACCTACCACTCAAGGTGTTAATAAACATCGGTGGACAGTGTCAGCAATAACAGTGTTGCCAGCAGCATATATAATCGCCATTTAAATAAATAAATAAATTGGTGGCAGTATGCATATAAAAATATAAACATTGGTGGCAGTGGGCATATACTGCACGGTACTCTTTACCTAGCACGGCGCCCATCGCGGTCATCGCGGGCATTGAATGCACTAAAAAATCGGGTGCGACGCGACCGACGCGATGCCCGCGATTTCCCATAGGGAACAATGTTAAATTTCTCAATTGACCCGATTTTACTGTTCAATGCCTCAATTGACACGATTTTTCCATAGGAAACAATGTTAAATGGCCCACAGAGGCCAAATAGCCACCCTGAAGTGTGAAATGGCCCCCTTAATTGTTAACGCCACCCCACGATCAACGTGAACCCGAAGCGTGGCGAGCGCAGCGAGCCCGCGAGGTGCGGCGGTACGCGTCCTACGACCTTTTCATACCCCCACTATCCACGTCGGCGTGGAGTTGAGAATAAAATAGTGTGGCGAGCGCAGCGAGCCACCTAGCCCGAAGCGTGGCGAGCGCAGCGAGCCCCGCGAGGGGACGCGGATACCTGTGAAGCCCGCGAAGGGATGCGTTTACCTGTGAAGGTATCCGGGTCCCCTCGCGGGGCTCGCTGCGCTCGCCACGCTTCGGGCTCGGTGGCTCGATGCGCTCGCCACACTATTTTATTCTCAACTCCACGCCGACGTGGATAGTGGGGGTATGAAAAGGTCGTAGGACGCGTACCGCCACCCCTCGCGGGCTCGCTGCGCTCGCCACGCTTCAGGTTCACGTTGATCTTGGGGTGGCGTTACCAATTGTGGGGGACATTTCACACTTCAGGGTGGCTATTTGGCCTCTGTGGGCCATTTAACATTGTTTCCTATGGAAAAATCGTGTCAATTGAGGCATTGAACAGTAAAATCGGGTCAATTGAGAAATTTAACATTGTTTCCTAAGGAAAATCGCGGGCATCGCGTCGGTCGCGTCGCACCCGATTTTTAGTGCATTCAATGGCCGCGATGCCCGTGATTTTTTTACCTGCAATGCCCACGATCAAAATCGTGGGCGCCGTGCTAGGTAAAGAGTACCTACTGCACATATATAAACATTGGTGGCAGTGGCATATACTGTATATATGTACAGTATATGCCCACTGCCAACAATGTTTATATATGTAAACATTGGTGGCAGTGGGCATATGCTGTACATATATACACATTGGTGGCAGTGGGCATCTAAATATATATATATATATATATATATATAAACATTGGTGGCAGTGGATATATACTGCACATACAGTAAGCATTGGTGGCAGTGGCATATACTGTATATATGTACAGTATATAACCACTGCCACCAATGTTTATGTATGTAAACATTGGTGGCAGTGGGCATATGCTGTACATATATACACATTGGTGGCAGTGGGCATCTAAATTATATATTTATATATATATATATATATATATATATATATATATATATATATACATTGGTGGCAGTGGTACTCACTGCTGTGCTATGGTCGGCTGACACTTGCTGCGGAACTTTTCCTCCTCCCTGCTCCGTGTAGTGAAAAAACAAGCAGGGGGAGGGAGCGGGGAGGGAGCAGACAAACTGTCTCTGCTGCTGCTGCTGCTGCACGGAGACCCGGGGGTCGGGGAGAGGACAGAAGACGGGGAAGACCTGTGCTTCTGCTGCTGCTGCGGCGGCTAGATCCGGGGGCGGGGAGAGGACAGAAGCCGGGCTGAAAGTCTATCATCTTTCAGCCCGGAGGCAGAGGTGAGCGCACACACAAAGCGATGATGGCTCAGATACCAGCCATCATCGCTAGACATGCTGGTCAAACCAGCCGACGTGGGATCTTTTCAGCGATGATGCGGGAGCGCGCATCATCGCTGATCTTCAGTCGGTGGCCCATACACACTGAAAGATTTTCATCTGAAAATCGCTCAAAACGGCTGTTTTGAGCGATTTTCAGCTGAAAATCGTTAAGTGTGTATGGGCCTTAAGTGTGCACATCTCGCAGCATCGCAAGGGGATTTGGGCAGCAAGGTGGGCATGGGTCGGCAGGGTGGCGTTTACTAGGAATGGAAAAGAAAGCAGAACAGAGATCAATGACAGTTAAGTGAGTAAATGGGAAGGAATTTGCATAAGGATGACGGCTGGATTTGGCACTACTGGGAATTTGGGACCTTGTTTACCCCTCTTAAATCCTGCACTAGTGTGTAGCCCCTCCGCCCACACTTCTTCACCGGAAAGATGGGGCTATTGGCCGAGCTAGAGGTTAGAACTAGGATTTTCTGCTATGCCAATCGTTGTATCACAGGGTATACCCCCACCTCGAACTCGGGTTTTAAGGGGTATTGTGGTACTTTTAAATGGATTCCTACTGGCGCTATATTTGAATCAATCCAGCCTCCTGTACATCTTTAGGGAACACAGTATTTGTGCTGTCATTTCACCTACTTTAGAGGGACTTGAGTCTATACCAGTAGAGTGCAAAATTAATCTTTGAGTGTCCAGCATGTCTCAAATCTCCTGTGCAAGATTCCCTGGTGTATACACCATCTGGGGTGCAGCAGATCACACAGCCCATTTTACAAAGCAGGTCTCTACCTAGGAGGTTGGTCGGAGATGCTACAGCCAATAGGAAAAATGTTTAGTATGCAATGGCCCAATCGTAACCTCTGCTGGCTTCTTTACTGGGTAATGCTGCATTTTTCCCATTCATTTGTATTGGTGGATTAGGTGTGGTAAAGAAGGGTTAAGGCGCTCTGCTAAAATTTTAGTTAATAATTTATAGTCACAGTTAAGTAGTGAGATAGGGCGATATGAACCTGGTTTAGCATGGTCTCTACCTGGTTTGGGTAGTACTTTAATGATGGTGGAATTGAAGTGAGGGGAGGGGAGCCTTTTGAGAGAATTGAATTGAATACTGAAACTAATATAGGGGCAATGTCGTGGAACATCTGGTAAAAATCGCTGGGGGGGGAGGATACGGAAGGGGCGGTCGCATGTGAGAAGTGCGCTCACCTCTCCAAGGCCGTCGTGAGAACGGAGTACTGGGACTCAAGGAGACCGAGCTTGAACAGCACATACCCGGCGTGAATCAGCTGCAGACCCCGTTACCTCGGAGCCGGGTGTCTGCCTTGTGCAGACGCTGCAGGTTGAGGTCGGGCAGCTGCGGCTCACGGCAAGTAGGAGGCAGAGGGACGCACGGATCCCGGAGAGAGCAGCGTGGCGCAGAGAAGGCGGAGGGTGTACCGAAGCTGACGCAGGAGTAAAGGACAGGGGCGAGCGTCCTCATGCAGCCGGTCCTGAGAACCAGAGAGTGATGACGGACAGCACGCCTGAACCCGCAGAGAGAGGGGGGCAGGGAGGACCTCGGAGCCGGGTGTCTGGTTAGCAGGCATTGCGGGTTGAGGAACTCCTTAGAACCCAGGAATACAGGCAAATAAGTGGGAAGAACTGAAGCCTGAAAGCCCGGAGCCGGTGACAGGGGTAATATCCCACCTGTTTTATATTTTATTTTTCTCTCTGGTTGCTGGACATAAGGGGGTAACCCCTGTGGATAGATATTGTGCTACATATATGTGCCAGGGATTTAAACGTGGGTATAGATGGCGTGCAGTTACAGTCAGGCTGGAAGAACAGGGACTAAGGTGATGTAAAACCTAGTCAGAGGATGAGGTGACCCATATAACCCTCTTACTATACTTGTACGAATTAATAATATGAGCCAAATTGGATACTGCCTGTAAAGGAGAACGGCCTACGCAGTATACATAGGGGAGGTAGTGTTATCTGCCTCTTCTTGGTAGCGTGTACTTTTTCCAAAATATTGGATTACAACGAGAGTTTACAGATTTAAAATCGGAGGTAACCTCAATGCGCGACCAGATTGAGGAATATTCCGGAAATCATTGATGATGCGCAGCTTCCAGTTTATTTAAAAGGGTTTTTCCATTCCATTATGCCAGAGTGTAAAGATGAAGAGCTACTCCTAGATCGGGCTCATAGATCACTCCGGAGGAAGCCGGCTCCTGACCAACCTCCCAGGGATGTGATATTGCGTATGCATTATTTTCATATTAGGAACCGTTTCCTGGAGGAATGCAGGCGCTTGGATCCTATTAGCTATAAAGATTCTCAGCTGCTCATATTCCAAGACATAGTACCCTCTACATTGAGGAAAAGAAGAGAAATGGGGCAGGTGACCAAAATTTTACAGGAGCAGAAGATTTCATATAGATGGGGCTTCCCCTTCTCCCTCCAATTCACGATTGAAGGAAAAAGATATATTATAAAAACGGTGGAAGAAGGTATAGAGGCCCTGAAGCAGATGGACATCATCCCTAAGTCTTTACAGATACAAGCGAGACCTGAGCAGAGTACAGAAAAAACTCCGCCTAGGCCAGAATGGTCGAAAGCATAAGGAGGGTCCACAGCCCACTTTGAGGATTTGAAAAGGACTCGGGGGTGGTGGGTCCTAAAGGACATTTAATAATTGGACTTAAAGCTAATTTAGAAGATAGGTCCGACATATAGGAAAATTACTTTTTGTGGTGACAGGGCGGTTGGAATGATTAAAATGTACTAAACAAGAGAGTGGAAATGGCATGTAGGCATAGATCAGGGAGAGAGGAGACGAGGGGGGGGGGGGGGTTCTTTCCCAACTACACATTGATTACAGTATGAAAGACACGGTTTAAGAATGGAATCAGGGATAAGTCAAAACTCACAAAAATAGACACATCTAGAGTACATGAGCACCCTAGTGTGCTCTCTTCTTCTACATAATCACTTTTTTTTTTTTTTTTGGCTTATTATCTCTTTATTTCACATATATACACAAATCCAAATATTTTTTTTTTTTTTTTTCTCTCTTTTTCCCAACTACACACTGATTACAGTATGAAAGGCACGGTTTAAGAATAGAATCAGGGACAAGTTAAAACTCACAAAAATAGACACATTTTGAGTACATGAGCACACTAGTGTGCTCTCTTCTTTTTTTATTTTTCTTTTCGCTTTATTTTTCCTTTATTTCACATATATACACAAATCCAAATCACCCATTTTTTTGTTTGTTTTTTGTCTCTTCTTCTCTCGCTCTCTCCGTCCCTATGCCCTGCATATTCCACTAGGAGTTTTTTCTGTGTGTTTTTTCTTTTTTTGTGTTGGATAAGAGGCAGGGTAAAGCTTGTTAATATAGTAATAAAAAAGTATGAGTTTTTAGAAAAGATGATAGTATGAGTATACAGAGAGGGGTCCCTCGTCCGAATTGGACGGCTCATCCTCTCCATAACCCGAGCAGTTAAGGGACACTGACCAAGAAATGGCCAGTGCACAGGTTAACTGCGGGAAGCCATACTTAAGACCTTATGGCAGGTTTTTGTTGTTTAAAAGGACGTTATTTCGTCATGTGTTGTGTCAAGTGTTTTTGAATGACAGGTATTTTGAACGTTTTTTGATTAATTTTGAGTTTTCTTTATTATTTTATTTAATACAAGGATTGTATGTAAGGTATGCCTACCCTGGGCACATTAGCAATAGTATGGGAGAATTGTTATGATGTTGAAAATATTATCACTCAACGTAAATGGGCTAAATTCGCCACGTAAAAGAACAATGGCAATTCAGCACTTTAAAAAGTCAAAAGCACAAATTATTTTTTTGCAAGAAACACATTTTAAAGTGGAACATCCAGCTTTGACTTCTAGTGCCTTTCCCACTGTCTTTTACTCGACCTCTAAAAAGAAAACTAAAGGCACAGCAATTTTATTACATTGCTCACTGGCGTATAAGATAGAGCAATCGTATATGGATACATAATCGTATATTAGGCCGATTTAGTATCGTAGTGGTAAATGTAAATGGTATTCTTTTGACCCTGGCATCTGTCTATGTCCCGAACCAAGAACATGGTAGTTTTTATAAGGACTTTTTGACCCATTTAAATAAATTGGAGAAGGGCAGATTTTAATGCTGTTCCGGATATAAAGAATGATAGAGGGGCTACCACCCCCCCAAGTAGAAATACAATCATAGAGTCACGGAGATTGGCAGAGGTAATTACAGTGAATAGTTTATTTGATGCCTGGAGAATTCTGAACCCTATGGAACGTAATTATACTCATTTTTCTATCCCGCATAAAATATATTCAAGATTAGATCTTTTCTTAATAAATAAGTGTACATTACCTGATCTGAAGGAAGTAAGAAGCCAAACAGTGGTGTGGACAGACCACAGTGAGGTTCTTATGACACTAAAATTAATGCAGGAATCTCCTCTTAGAGTAAATGGAGACTAAATTATGCTCTTTTACTGAAAAAAGAACATGTAAGCCAGATAGAAACCTATTTGAAAGAATATTTTGAGATTAACTATACGGAGGACGTAGCAGCTTCAACAGTGTGGGCAGCCCATAAAGCTGTAATTAGAGGGCATTTTATTGCACTGGCCAATTCCCAAAAATTAAAAGACCAGAAAGCCTGCCGGGATCTGGAACAGCAGATAGAGAGTCTAAACTGTTTACATCAAAGGAACCCCAAAAAAAGTATTTATAGTAAACTTTTGAAGCTAAAAAGTCAACTCTATCAGATTCAGTCGACAAAAGCAGCTAAAACAATGAAGTGGCTTCAATATAAATTCTATGCAAAGGGAGATAAAGCGGATGCACTATTGGCCTCAAGACTCCGGGCACAGAGGCAGCGGAATCGTATTTTAGCCATAAAAGATACTCAGAATAATTTAATATACGATCCCCAAAAAATAGCACAGCATTTTAGAGCATATTATGAAGAGTTATATAATATCCCTATAAAAGAACAAGAGGAAATGGTCCAAAATAAGTTGAATAATTTCTTTGCCCCACTGGCGTTGCCTCAGTTAACAGATCAGGAAGGACATCATTTGAATAAGGAAATCTCTATTGAAGAAATTAGTGGAACAATTAAAAATTAAAAAAATAACTCAGCCCCCGGCCTGGATGGCCTATCAGCTATCTATTATAAAAAAATTAGTGCCTTACTTATCCCCCATTTAAAAATCTTATATAATAAAATATTAGAGGGGGAGGCCTTTGATTTAGACTCTGTGAAGGCCGAGATTATTCTACTATCAAAACCGGGTAGAGACCCAACAATGTGCGGAAGTTACCGTCCCATATCACTTTTAAATGTGGACCTCAAAGTTTTTTCAAAGATTTTAGCTAACCGCCTGTCCGGGGTGATCGCGCGTCTGGTTCACCCCGGCCAGGTTGGTTTCATCCCAAATAGGCAAGCATGTGATAATATTAGAAAAGCTACTAATATTATAGACTATGTAGATAGAGCAAAAAAATCCACAATGGTCATGAGTCTAGATGCCGAGAAGGCTTTTGACCGGGTCTCATGGTCATATATGAACCAGACATTGAGCAGGTTTGGGTTTGCTGGGCCCTTCCTGGTAGGACTGAATGCGCTATACGCCTCGCCAGCGGCGACTGTAGTAGCAAACGGTATTAAATCATCACCGTTCTTAATTAAGAATGGGACAAGGCAGGGTTGCCCATTATCCCCATTAATTTTTGCCCTTATGATCGAACCCTTAGCTATTAAAATTCGGGAGGAGGTAGATCTTAGGGGGGTAGAAATAGGAGATGAAGAATATAAAATCTCATTGTACGCAGATGATATCCTGTTGACCCTAACAAACCCAATAGGATCCTTGGCTGCTTTGTTCCAGATCCAGCAGGAATTTAGAGCTATTTAGAATTTTAAGATAAATAGATCTAAGACAGAAGTATAAATCTGCTCCAAGAAATGAAAAATCAAATAGCTGGATTGTATCAATTTGTTTGGAAAAAAAATAATCTGAAATACTTGGGAATATTTTTAACTAAGCATTAATCTTTTTCTAGCAAATTATCCCAGACTGATTAATGACCTACAAAAGGATATAACCAGGTGGTCAGAGATGTATATTTCATGGTCGGGGAGGGCAAATGCTTTGAAGATGAATGTACTCCCGAGATTATTATATTTGATCCAGGCCCTTCCAATCGCATTACCCAGCACGATAAAGAACCTACATAAGCTGTTCACCCGCTTTTTGTGGGCAGGGAACAAACCGAGGGTGAGATTGAAAATCTTACAAAAAGCTAGCAAAGAGGGTGGTTTGGGGGTCCCAAACATTCAAATGTATTATTTAGCTGCTCATCTGGCTCAGGCAATATTATGGCATTCTAACCCAGCGTCTAGAAGATGGGTACAGGTGGAGTCAAAATTGCTGCAAATGCAGTCGATTTCAACACTGCTGTGGATACCACGTAAACTTAGACCCACCACGATATTTAACTTCCCCACGATTGCATTTACGTTGAATGTTTGGGATAGAATAACAAAACGATACTAATTGATCTCCAACCCCCCTAAATTGATACCCCTAAGGGATAATCCTAATTTCCCAGCGGAAAAGGATAAATTATACTTTAAGGATTGGTTAGGGAAAGATATCTTATTCATCAATGAAATAGTAGAGCCACAGATGTTCCCCTCTTTTAGAGAGTTACAAGAGAAATATAACCTACCCACAAATTGCTTCTACCAATTTTTACAATTACGGAGTTTCCATGGCTCTATATCAGGGGAATATATGCAGGAGAATAAGACGGTAGTGGAAACATTATGCTTTAAAAGATCTACCTCTAAAGGTTTGATCTCAACAGTCTATAAACTGTTACTTAATTATGACAAACCAAGACGAGTAGCACATGAAATGGCATGGGAACAAGAGCTGGGAATCCAGCTGGAGAATAAAGGATGGGATAAAATCAAACAAAACATAGTATCGGTTTCTCCCTCAATTAGATATAGAGAGAATGCATATAAAATGTATACACGGTGGTATAGGACACCCATCAAATTGGCTCAAATGTACCCGAATATTTCGGATGAATGTTGGAGGGAGTGTGGGATGAGGGGATATATGGGGTATATCTTCTGGGAATGCCCTAAAATAAGGGAGATATGGACATTTACACAAGAACTGATCAAAAAGGTATTAGGAATCCAAGTACCAGAGGAACCCAGCTATTTTTTATTACCACAAATTATCCCGGAGATCTCAAAACACCAGCAAAAATTAAAATGTTTTATATGTGGGGCGGTAAAGATAAAGATTGCCTTTCATTGGAAATCGATAAATACCCCATCTAAGCATGCGATCTTAGCATCAATATGGGATATTTATCACTTAGAATATTTAGCAAGTATTGTGGATGATATACCAGTAATATTAAGAAAGACCTGGGGACCCTGGCTTGAATATAACGGTCTCCCCCCACCATATACATATGGGCATTGAGGGGGACGGTTATATTTTGGCTAGGACAAAAGGGAGAAAACAACCCGGAAAGGCCCCAATTTCGGGAGACCATTGGGGGTTCTATAGCTAAGGCAAGTGGAGGGAGATAGCGCCGACAATAACGATTCCTGTTATAGGAAAGAGGGGGTGCTAACTTAAATAATCAATCCAATATTGTTTTTTTTTGTATGGAGTTAGTTGTTATTTTGTTTGCTTTCTTTGGGGTGTATGGGCCGTCATAAATGCGATGAATTCTGTATAAGTAATTACCGGGAAGGTAAACGATGATGGCATGTAAATGAACTGTATGTAATGTGAATAATCATGTAATAAAATTTAAATTTGAAAAAATCGCTAGGGAAACCATCGCAGCGCTTTTGCTGGTTTCAATGCTTTTATTGCTTTGGTAATTACTTCTAGTGTAATTGGTGAGGTGAGTGGTTGGACGAAGGACATAGGTAGTTGCGGAAAGGAAAGGTTAGCCAAAATATCCTGGAGTCTTTGGGGGAGAGGGAGCTAGGATGTGTTACAGGGTCAGGGGTGTCTGGTTCTCGCACAGCATAAATGGAACTATAAAATTCTGACATGGTCTGGGTAATTTGGGAATTTGATGTTGTAAGAGAGCCATCTGGGAGAATTAAAGGATGGACTATCATAGGAGTACGGGAAGAATTTAGGATGGATGAGAGTAATTTTCCTGTTTTATTGCCGAATTTGTGGAATCGATATAAATTGCAACTTATCTGACATAGCCTGAAGGCCTTCATCTAAGAGGGTTTTTACTCGGGTGTAGGCCGCTTTGGTGGTAAGAGAAGGGGATTGAATATATTTCGAGTAGGAATCAGTCAAAGTCGCCTGGAGAGAAAGGTATGATCCTGAGAGGGTTCTTTTGAGGTTCGTAATTGGAGGAGATCAGAGGCGGAACTAGTGAGTTGTGGGCCCAGGTGCAAAAATAATCTTTGGGCCCCCCCTATTCAAAATAGGAACAGTGTGCGCCGAAGGCGGTCATAAAAAATTTAGGACATAGCTTTGTGGGAAAGTGACGTGGACACATAATAGTGTAACGGTAGTGTCCGTTATTCACATTACACTACATTGCCATACACTGTAATGCCAATTACACATTGTCGCAACTAGTACCCATTACACATTATGCTGCACAATGTAGTGCCCATTACACATTATGCCGCACACAGTAATGTCCATTACACATTGCAACACACCATATGGCCAATTACAAATTATGACAGACACTGTAAAGCCCATTACACATTATGCCACACACGTAATACCCATTACATATTATTCCCCCAGTAGTGCCTTTAAACATTGCCCACATTAGTGCCCCTTATAGAATTCCCATATTAGTGCCATATAAGAGGGGAGGAGAGAGCTCACCGCCATGGCCCTGTGTAGTGTGTGCTCAGCTCCTATGCTGCTGAGCAGCTCTTACCATTGCCGGCAGACAAGGAGCTGAGCGCACACCACACAGAGCCATGACGGCAGTCAGTGGCCATGCGCTGCTCCCCCCCAGGACCCAGTGCTCTAGGCTGCAGCTTGATCAGCCTATTTTATCAGGCTCTGGACCCCTCTCTGCAGTATAAATATTATATATAAGCCCCCTCCCTTTAGCATAATTAACAGCCCCCTCTGGTCGACAATCAAGTTTTTTTTCCTTCGCAGTCAGTCGAAGACTGGGTGGGTGCTGACGTGATGATGGGGACGCCCATGAAAGGCTGGGCATTCCCTTGCTCCAGGCTAGTGTCCACCCTTACCTGCCTGCCTCCCTCCCCTATGAATGCCTCAGCAAAGTGTGATACATACCCCCCACCATCAAAATGGGGCTGAATTTGATAGTGTAGCTGAATGTACTCTGTGCCATTATGTTAATATCTCTTGTAGGTTTTATTTTTTTATTAATAATCGTATTGTCTGTTTAGTGGAAGTAGGGGTGCAGGGCTTGTATACTCAGTAATTGTCATTTGCATGGGTTGAAGCGGGGGTATGAAAAGATCAGAGGGCTTTACTTTAGTAGGCCCAAATCCTGAGCCTTCAAGATATGCCCCTTTCAAATAATTGCACAGTGACCTGAAACGAATGCTCAGGGTCACTCACCAGTGGCAGAGGCTTACCCAATATGCATCACAGGCCTAATGTCCCAGGGACATAATGCCTTAAAATCCTGGAGGTCTAGGCTAGATATTATTAAATAATTGAAGGTGGAAGAGGCTGCCTAACATATCTCCAGAAGAGGCTGTAGTGGGGAGCTTTCCACAAGTGTGGCACACTTTAATCCTCAGCTTGTTGCTTTAACTGCTTGCCTGTCTTGACCAGTAGTGCCTTATCATCTTTCTTCTGCCAGGGCTTCTACCATGGCCAGTTCTTCCTTCCTCTTTTTTTTTATAGGTCTATTGTCCTCCCTCTCTGATCAACCCCTCACAGCACAATACCCCTTCACATCACAAAACCCCTCACCCATTACAGCACAGTGCTCCTCTTCCATCACAGCAACCCCATGTTATCGCAGCACAGCACCCACCTTCCATTACAGCACATGTCTCCCACCACAGCATCCCTCTCCCTTCACAGCACCCACTCCAATCACAGCATTGCAACCCACCCCACCACAGCCCTCAGCTTCCCTCACAGCACAGCACTTCTCACTCATTACAGCACACCTCCCCACAGAGCAGCACCTGTCACCCTTCACAGCACAGTGCTCCTCACCTATTTCTGCATACCTCCATAAACTCTCCTTACGTCGGCTGGCTGTGGTCTCTCCTTCCTGCAGCTTGCTACTAACACAGTCAGATGGCATGTTGCACAGCGCGGGAGGGATGACGGATCGGTGCCCCAGATGACAGCCATCACATCCACTGGCGCGGCTGATTCAGTGCTGGCAGTGCGTAGCAGCTTGCTACTATCGGTGCCCCAGATGACAGCCGTCACAGCCGCTGGCGCGGCTGATTCAGTGCTGGCAGTGCGTAGCAGCTTGCTACGTTTTAGCAAGCTGCTACGCACTGCCAGCACTGAATCAGCTGCGCCAGCGGATGTGATGGCTGTCATCTGGGTGCACCGATCCATCATCCCTCCCGCGCCATGCAACATGCCATCTGACTGCGTTTTTCCCCTGCTGGCCCTGGCCCGCAACCAAGCCACCGAAATTTTAGGTAAAAAATCAAAATAAAAACCTCAGAAAATGGCAGGATGCGGTGCAGATGGCAGCGGGCCCCAAGAACCTCTTGGGCCCCGGTGCAATGCACCGTCTACACCGCCACTAGTTCCGCCCCTGGAGGAGATGAAAAAAGATAGTTATGTGCATGGCGCACCAATAGATCAAGAACAATTCATAAAATATAACCTTTATTTGTTTATGTTTAAGACTGCGACATATAAAAACAATTACCATAGAGGTAAAGAAAGAGACAGAATATTTTTAAAAGAGGGGATATGTATCCTCTCACAATAAACCCCGATGTCCAGTTCCCTATAATAGTGTTTGATTAGGTGCGTGTTACTGTGTATCTTACAGTGTGTATCCACTCAGTACGAACAGATCTGTTACAATTTTCACTTTATCAACTTGGTTACTTTTATTTAGTTAGTGTTCATTTGTATCACAGATCGTTCAAACAGTTGGGCAGATATCATTTAGGGCAGTAGGGTTCGTATATCAGATTAGGTCCATTCACATAAAGAAAATGCTGCCTGATAACCCCACCAATATTGCACAGTGTGTAGCACAGTTTTAAAAATCTGACAGATGACAGGGTTAGTAAATCGCGCTTAAATCATGCGCTATGTCCCACATTAGATTGTGCCTGTCATAACTGTTTGTAGGAACAAACCGGCTATCAGTGATGTCGCCGTTTGAAATGTTCCTATTTGCAGGGACCATGGCTAGTGTGTGTTCCGCCGTTCCTGGCTGTGCTGTTATCGCATCGGTGCCTGCGGGGAGATCACAGTCAGTAGCGAGGCTGTGACTCTCACTCTCGCAGACCCGTATCACGCTCCGTTACACACACTGCGCTTACAGAGAGGGACCCACCGACCGGGTGCTATCTGTGCACTGGCATGCTGTGATCACACATGAGTCTTGGGAGAACGTGGTCAGGGTCTGACTCCACGACTCCTATCAGATGCGCTCTCTGTAAGTGGATACCATAACGCCCTATACATCAATCAAAATACATTTCAGGGGGGAAGGGGACATGGGGATGTTTTACACACTAAATGTGTCTGGTCAACGCGCGTGTCACCACCAGCTTCATCAGGACCAACCAGGTGAGTACCCGGAAGTCCCTTAAATACCTACCCCCTCCTGCATATTCATGAGCTCAGGTGGGGGTGTGTCCTCTTTTGAGCTTCGGTTTGCGCTTTAATCATTATTCGGCATATATATTGTTGTACATTCATATTTTCTGTAGTGATAAGAGAGATTACAAAGACATAAATACGTATAAAAAAAAATAAAACTAAAAACTGTATATTTGAAAACAAATATATATTAAGGTGTTTGAAAAAGTTTTCCTCTTATTTCTGGAGGATTCCGTTTGCTTTTCACAGGAATGTTTTATCCTTACTTATTAGGTGTTAAACCACGGGATAATACTGGTTAATGCTTGCTAAAAATATCTCAGCATACCTTTTGATATCCATTTAGGATATTTTGCATGGATTGAGTATCTACATTGGTAAATTTTGTTGGTAAATCATTATTTGATGTATGTTAGGAAGGGGGTGATGGAGAAACGGGGGAAGCAGGGGAACTTGGTGCTTTGAAATTTTTGATGCTGACTCCCCATCTCACTTAATTAATTACTGTTATTATTGATGTTGTAAGGTCAGCAAATAATTTTATGATGTATCTTCATTGGGTGATGGTCAAATTTTCGCCATATATGGAGAGATCTCCTAGTAGTAGTGGGGGAAAGAGGATAAATATAACACAAATTGTGTTCCTGTGCGTGTGGGTGATCTAGAATGTGGTCAAACAAATATAATAAACCACATTACAGTGTTGAGAATCAGGGTGCATAGGTGATAATCTTACTCATTTCATTGTGTTACAAAGTATAGTTGCTATCATATAATACTGGACTGGATAAGCGGGGAAAGATTGGTGTATAAAAAAAACGTGAAAAACCACTCAAAACTCTGTGTGAAAAAATTGTGGGGTGACATGGGGAATGTGAAGAGGGGAGGTGATTGGATATTTTTGCTGATTCCCATTTCGTTATTTATAAAGAAAGAAGATTCTTGTGGTGATACTATAATTTGTTGTTGACCTCTTACATGAGTATTAGTTTTTTTATCTCAATGATGTTTGTTAGAAAAATTCCCTAAGAGGGCCATTTTGACACTTGATCTGTTTTGCTCAGAAGATTGTCTCAGAGAAAAACAGTATAATTGTTCTCCTCATTCATACCAATTGGGGACATGGTGTTCATCAGGAATATCAAACGTGTCTCTTGTTTGAGCAGTTCCTTGTCCCAGTCTCCTTTCCGTATCCCCATCTCAACCTTCAACATTGCAAATGCTTTCAAGCCTTTAGCATTTCCTTGGTGGTATCTCATAAAATGCTTGGCTACAGGAGTTAGGGTTTTAAAGTTCGCCTGATCTTTTCTGGTATTTTTTATACTGAGGAGATGCTCGGATAGTCTTCTTTTCAGGGGCCTCCATGTTTTCCCTATATATTGATTACCGCAGGGGCATTCCAGATTATAAATAACCATTGCGGAGTCACATGAGATGTAATTCTGTATCTCCCACTCTTTCTTGTATATATTCGTGTAGGATTTGCGTTGGCTCATGTACATACAGATTCTGCATGTGCCGCATTTATATGAGCCTTTTTGTGGATGGCGGGTTTCACGTCTTTTTCCAGGTGACTGTGGACTAGAATGTCTTTAAGGTTGCAGCTTTGCCTCCAGCTTATATCCACTCTGTCTCCTAGAAACTCTTTAAGGTCCTTATCAGTTTTTAGAATGTTGATATGTTTATTGAGTGTTTGTTGGATCTCACGCCACTCTTTACAGAAGGTACCTATAAATCTGATTCTTTAGTTTTGGGCACAAGGAGTGACTCTCTATCATAGGCATCCATTTCTTTCCTTGCCTTGCGTATCGCACTGTTGCTATATCCTTTGCTTTTCAGTCTCAGATTAAGCTGATCCGCCCTTTCATTGTACACTTGTTGTTTAGAACAGTTACGTTTCGTCCTTAAGAATTCACCTTTCAGCAGCCCCTTTATTAGTGGTGGGAAGTGTGCACTTTCACTATGTAATAGTGAGTTGGTTGCCGTGCTTTTGCGGAAGATATCAGTGGAAACTGTCCCATCTGGTTCCACGTTGATTCGAAGATCTAGGTACTCCACTTCTCGCTGACTCATGTCGTAGGTCAGTTTGAGATTCAGGTCATTCAAATTTAGTTTTTCGATAAATTCGACAAACAGACCTTTCTCACCCTCCCACACAATGAGCAGGTCATCGATGTATAGTAACACATGTGTCGTGTATGTCTCATTGTCATCTGTGAAGACCCGTTCCCTTTCCCACCACCCCAGGTACAGGTTAGCGTACGTGGGGGCACAAGTGCTCCCCATCACTGTCCCCTGCACCTGGAGGTAGAAACGGTCCTCACAGACAAAGTAATTCTTGGATAGAACAAAATGCAGCAGTTTGACTATGAAATCATTCAGGGGTGTATGTCGGTCCATACTCAAAAAATATCTGGTTGCCTGGATACCACAATCATGTATAATACTCGTATATAGGCTCTCCACATCGCAAGTGATGAGCCACGAGTTTTGATTTATGGTGATGCCCTGTAACTTTTTAAGAACATCCATTGTGTCCCGGACATAGGAGGGTAATGTGATAACAAATCGCCTTAGATGGTGATCTACAAATTTGCTTCCTTTCTCTGTAAGTCCTCCTATGCCGGACACAATGGGTCTCCATGGTGGATTCTCCTCACACTTGTGGATCTTAGGTAACAAGTACAGGGTGGGTATCCTTACATTCATGACAGTCAGAAATTCAAATTGGGATTTTGTTATGACCCCATCCTTTGCTGCCTGCTCTATCATTCTCTGGTAGATTTCCATGAAATCATTTGTGGGGTTAAAGATTAACCTCTTATAACACGATGTGTCACTCAGTTGCCTCCTCAGTTCTTTTTGGTATTTCTCCAAGGGCCACAGGACTATATTCTCCCCTGTATCTGAGGGTTTGACAATAGTGTCCTTCCACTCCTTAATCTCCTTTAATGCACTCCTTTCACGTCTGGTGAGATTATCATGTGGTTTGTGTGCCCCCTTGTGTAATATTATTTGATCAAATTCTCTGCTCACAAGATCAAGAAATACCTTAACCTGGGGGCAAATTGAGGGGTCGGGTGTGAAAGTGGATTTATTTTTCAGGGCAGCACCCTGTGTCCCTGTGGTTGTTGTTGGAGAGACCTCAGGTACTTCTTCCAAATCATATAGTTCTTGTAGCATTTGCAACATCTGTATGTCATCATTGTCCCATAATTGATCAATTCGTAATTGTGATGGATCATTGATAGTTACCTCTGATTGTGTAACTTCTTGTCTGCCAAAGTTCTGTTCAGAGCGGTTTTTTTTTTAAACTTTTTCAGCAACAGTTTTCTTACATATAGTTGAAGGTCCTTCTGGAACTCAAATCTGTCTAGGGATTTTGTGGGTGAGAAGAATAAGCCTTTGTTAAGGATGGAGGTCTGGGATTCTGTGAGGGTATAATTGGTAAGATTAACAATTTTTAGGGAGTCAGTTGGGATTATCTCCTGTACCTCCACTCTTCACATTCCCCATGTCACCCCACAATTTTTTCACCCAGAGTTTTGAGTGGTTTTTCACGTTTTTTTGATACACCAATCTTTCCCTACTTATCCAGTCCAGTATTATATGATAGCAACTCTACTTTGTAACACAATGAAATGAGTAAGATTATCACCTATGCACCCCGATTCTCAACACTGTAATGTGGTTTATTTTATTTGTTTGACCACATTCTAGATCACCCACACGCACAGGAACACAATTTTTGTTATATTTATCCTCTTTCCCCCAGGAATACTACTAGGAGATCTCTCCATATATGGCGAAAATTTGACCATCACCCAATGAAGATACATCATAAAATTATTTGCTGACCTGACAACATCAATACTAACAGTAATTAATTAAGTGAGATGGGGAGTCGGCATCAAAAATTTCAAAGCACCAAGTTCTCCTGCTTCCCCCGTTTCTCCATCACCCCCTTCCTAACATACATCAAATAATGATTTAAAATGCAGAATGAGTATCTATTGATAACAATACACAAACAAAATTAACCAATGTATGTACTCAATCCATGCTAAATATCCTAAATGGATATCAAAAGGTATGCTGAGATCTTATTAGCAAGCATTAACCAGTAATTTCCCGTGGTTTAACACCTACAGTAATAAGCAAGGATAAAACATTCCTATGAAAAGCAAACGGAATCCTCCAGAAATAAGAGGAAAACTTTTTCAAACACCTTAATATATATTTGTTTTCAAATATACAGTTTTTAGTTGTATATTTCGTTATACGTATTTATGTCTTTGTAATCTCTCTTATCACTACAGAAAATATGAATGTACAACAATATACATGCTGAATAATGATTAAAGCGCAAACCGAAGCTCAAAAGACCAATTAAGGGCAAATAAAAATGAGGACACACCCCCACCTGAGCTCATGAATATGCAGGAGGGGGTAGGTATTTAAGGGGCTGGTGGCGACACGCGCGTTGACCAGACACACTTAGTGTGTAAAACATCCCCATGTCCCCTTCCCCCTGAAATGTATTTTGATTGATGTATAGGGCGTTATGATATCCACTCACAGAGAGCGCATCTGATAGGAGTCGTGGAGCCAGACCCTGACCACGTTCTCCCAAGACTCAGATGTGATCACAGCACACCAGTGCACAGATAGCTCCCGGCCGGTGCGTCCCTCTCTGTAAGCGTGATACGGGTCTGCGAGAGTGAGAGTCACAGCCTCGCTACTGACTGTGATCTCCCCGCAGGTACCAATGCGCTGCCAGCACAGCCGGGAACGGCAGCACACACACTAGCCATGGTCCCTGCAAATAGGAACATTTCAAACGGCGACATCACTGATAGCCGGTTTGTTCCTACAAACAGTTATGACAGGCACAATCTAATGTTGGACATAGCGCATGATCTAAGCGCGATTTACTAACCCTGTCATCTGTCAGATTGATAAAACTGTGCTACACACTGCGCAATATTGGTGGGGATATCAGGCAGCATTTTCTTTATGTGAATGGACCTAATCTGATATACGAACCCTACTGCCCTAAATGATATCTGCCCAACTGTTTGAACGATCTGTGATACAAATGAACACTGACTAAATAAAAGTAACCAAGTTGATAAAGTGAAAATTGTAACAGATCTGTTCGTGTTGAGTGGATACACACTGTAAGATACACAGTAACACGCACCTAATCAAACACTATTATAGGGAACTGGACATCGGGGTTTATTGTGAGAGGATACATATCCCCTCTTTTAAAAATGTTCTGTCTCTTTCTTTACCTCTATGGTAATTGTTTTTATATGTCCCAGTCTTAAACATAAACAAATAAAGGTTATATTTTATGAATTGTTCTTGATCTATTGGTGCGCCACGCACATAACAGTCTTTTTTCTTCTCCTCCAATTACTGTCAAATTACTGTTGAAGTGGCAGCACACCCCAATACAATCAAACGATTAAATTGAATTAAACAAGGGGTTAATCTGCAATTCTACCAGTGCGATTGGTCAACCCCCCTCTCTTTTGCTTCTTTTGAGGTTCCTCTCAAAGTACATAATTAAGCCTCTCAAAACAGCCTTTGCCGCCATCCAGAAAACATCTGGTTTAGATGCTAGGTAACCCTTATTATGGGATAAGTATTCTTTCCAGGCATCTCCGAGGTGATTTTGGAATTTTTCAGATTGGGAAAGATGGGATGGAAATATCCAGATTTTATAATTAGACACTTCTTTGGTGATTTGTAGGGTAGAGTGAAGTAGGGCTTGGAGATGAACGTGGGACTCTTTAATTTGTGGGAATTTAGAGGTGGAGACAAAGATAAAATCAATGTGGGATAAAGTGTGGTGTGCCGTTGCAAGACAGGAATATTGGCGGTCTGTGGGGTGAGTAGCCCTCCAAACATCCGTCAAGAGAAGGGACTTTAACAGAAATGAAGATCTATCCATTCTAGGGTGGGAGGTTAAGTTAAAATTTCTACATAAAATCATGGTAGTATCAATGTACGGGGTTAAAAGGGTGA
Source organism: Crinia signifera (assembly GCF_055691185.1). Classification (NCBI taxonomy): domain Eukaryota; kingdom Metazoa; phylum Chordata; class Amphibia; order Anura; family Myobatrachidae; genus Crinia; species Crinia signifera. The sequence goes on from NC_139224.1 coordinate 96,742,584, forward strand.
TGAGGGCTTTGAAGAAAGTTTTGGAGTATATGTTTGGAGCATATACCGAGTAAATAGTATAAGGGTTATTAGCAATTTGTACTGAAGTTAAGAGATATCTGCCCTCAGGGTCGGGTGGATAGATTGTCTCTATTAAGAGGGATTTTTTTTACAGTATGACAATGCCTCTCACTTTACTATTATAGGGTGCAGAAGCTAATACTTTCCATTGAAACATCTGGAGTTTCAACATTTCAGGCGGTAAGAAGTGAGTTTCTTGGAGGCAGACAATATCTAGGGATTGTCTTTTAAGATATAGTAGTACCTTATGACTCTTGGCTGGGGAGTGGAATCCTCCTTATTAAATTAACCTATTTTCAGCTCAGTCATGTGTGTCCAGATTAATATTCAAGGTCTGCCGTTGTATTTTGATTCTGGGTCCACTTGGTATCCTGTAGACAGGGGAAAAAGAGGGAAAAAGAGGGAGGGAGAACACACCAGACAAGGGGGACAAAACATATTCAGACAATAGTAGCATGATCAACATGCTTGCTATTATTTCAATGTGAACGACTATCCGCAGTAAAATATTAAAAGGTTGTATGGTGTAAACCTTAAATCGGGTTTAGGTAAGTATAACAAAAATGAAGCATTAACTTATACCGTATACCCTTTTAGCACACTATAACTGTGCCTGTATATAAAATGGGGGTAAGGGAGACATTTATGAGTAATTTAGTGAGAGGGAGAGCTAGGATAAGGGAGTATAAAGAGCCTGCTGGCAAGACATTCTGGGGAGAACCAAAGGCATAATTACCATAGGTGCAAGGGGTGCAGCTGCTATGGGGCCCAGAGCTGAAGAGGGACCATATTTACTGTTTAAGTAATGTTGTTGTCCATGGGATGCAAAGGCCATTACCATGCCAGGGCAGAAGACCAAAAAATCCACCACTTTGGTATGGAATTATTTTTATTCAGATCCAGATAACAGTTGTCTCACCAAATGTAGCTTATGTAAAGGTGGAGTAAGCAGGGTTAGGGACATTGGTCACTTAGGGACATTCTAGCTTACACATCACCTGAAGTTAGTCACTGTTTAGTTGACAAACTGGGGCTAGGACCTTAAGCAGTCCAGGGACACCTAAATCCCTTGATTCTGTTGTATCCAAGTGCCTAAACACACCAGCAAGTCACTCCTCATCAATTTCCTCCTCCACCTAGGTCGGAGGTAGTCCTGCAGGCCATGTCACCAGCATGACTGACTCCTCTTCCATCCGGGATTCCTCTGGATGATCCTGTAGCAGTACGCCTACTACTGCTGCCACTGCTGCAGTCATCATCCCAGAGGGGAAGTTGTAGGACTGCTATGTCTTTCACTAAGTAATTGACCATTCAACAGTCATTTGCCATGATGACAAAGTACGACAGCAGCGGATATCTGTGGCCTTGACAGCTATGTTGGTGTTAGATATCTGTCCGGTGTCCTCCATCAGTGGAGTGGGATTTAGATGGTTGATGGAGATAGAGGGCGAGATTTAGTGGGTTGACCGTTTTTGAGAAAATGCGATTTTTTTCTCAAATCGCCCTATATCGCCATTTTTTAAAATCGCATTTTTGCCGCGAATTCGCATATTTAATGAGGTGTGTATTCCGGCATGAAAAGTGCAAGAAAGTGCGATATAGGGCGATTTTCGGAATGAAAAAGTGTGATTTTTAGTCATGAAAAGGTGCGATTTTGGTGAAATGTGTGATTTTGTCATTAAAATGTATTTATTTTTTTAAATGGCATGAGGTCCCCCCTCCTGTACATAACCAGCCCCGGGCTCATTGAGCCGGACCTGGTTCCAAAAATACGGGGGACAAAAAGCGAAGGGGTCCCCCGTATTTCTGAAGCCAGCCCCGGACTCTTGGACCGGTCCTGGTTCCAAAAGTACGGAGGACAAAAGATCTGGGGGTCCCCCGTATTTTGAAACCAGCACCGGGCTCCAACAGCCCGCAGTGTCATGCCACAGCCAGGGGACACTTTTTACACAAGTCCCCCAGCCGTACCATGAGCACCGTGGCTGGTCAGCCTTGGACGGGGTACCTGGAGGAGTGGGGACCCCCCTCAGGTTTCACCCATCCAGGGCTGAAGCCCGGGGCTGTCACCAGCGTCCCTGGCCATTGAACGCCAGCCTGATAGGGTTAAATTCACATTCCTAACACATTCCTAACATTGCTTAATACAGGAGAACTACAAGTGCCAGCAGACCTCCCCCGCATGCTGGGACTAGGAGAACCACAAGTCCATGGATACACATAGCTCAGGCCTGATTGGCTGAGCTATGCGTCTCCATGGAGACGCATCGCCCAATCACGCTCTCAGCCTCTGTTGCGCTGGGACAACGCAACAGAAGCTGTTAGCTGCATCAGAGAAAGCCGTTTGTCCCCGCTGTCAGTGCGGGGGGGGGGGGGGGGGGGGGGGAGCTGGCTCTGCTGCAGAAGGGAGACCAGCGCTGGATCCTGGATCGGTATGTATATTGGTGTAAAATTGAAGTGTGTGTATGTGTATGTAATAAAGTTTTACTTTTCTGTGTGTGTGTTTTATTTTAACATTCTTTTTACAGGTGGACTACAAGTCCCAGTGGGCCCATTAATGCCTCGCATGCTGGGACTTGTGGTTCTCCAAGTCCCAGCATGCGGGGGAGGTCTGCTGGCACTTGTAGTTCTCCTGTATTAAGCAATGTTAGGAATGTGAATTTAACCCTATCAGGCCGGCGTCCAATGGCCAGGGACACCGTTGACAGCCCCGGGCTTCAGCCCTGGACGGGTGAAGCCTGGGGGGGGGACCCCTTTATTGGGGTGTCCCCACTCCTCCAGATACCCTGTCCAAGGCTGACCAGCCACGGTGCTCATGGTACGGCCAGGGGACCTTGTGTAAAAAGTGTCCCCTGGCTGTGGCATGACACTGCGGGCTTTTGTAGCCCGGTGCTGGTTTCAAAATACGGGGGACCCCCAGATTTTTTGTCCCCTTATTTTTGGAACCAGGACCGGTCCAAGAGTCTGGGGCTGGTTTCAGAAATACGGGGGACCCCTACGCTTTTTGTCCCCCTTATTTTTGGAACCAGGTCCGGCTCAATGAGCCCGGGGCTGGTTATGTACAGCAGGGGGGACCCCACGCTGTTGTTTTTTTTAAACTTTTACACATATTTTACCAAAGAACCATACACAAATCACAATGATTTGTGCATGGTTCTGACAAAATCGCCATGTTTCTGACAAAATCGCCAGTCAGGATCAGGTCTATTTTTTTTTGATGTTTAGACAATTTTTTGGGGCGATTTCCAAATTCGCATCTCATTAAATATGCGAATTGTATATTTTTCAATGGGGAAAACATCTGGATGCGAATTCCGGAGTTAAAAAAAAATCGCACTTTCAGAAAGTGCGATTTCGCGGCGAATCCCGCATTTTTTGCTGATTTCGCATCTCATTAATTATGCGAATTCGGGAAAAAGTGCGAAAACGGCCGTTTTTGCGATAAAAATCGCCAAAAACCCGACATCGACCTCTAATAAATGTCACCCAGAGTGTCCCCGGTACCAAATCCCATCTAGATTCCACTTCACTAGGCAGGCGATATGGAGGATGTACAGAGATGTCAGAAAAAGTGTCCTCTGTGCCTTAAAAAATGCGTTTGTACCCACTGTCCACTTAACCACGGACATGTGGACAAGTGCTTCAGGGCAAACTAAGGACTATATGACTGTGACAGACCACTGGGTAGATTCATCTCCTTCCACAGCAACAGCAGCAGCATCTCCTGCACATAATCTCGGTACTTGTGGAGTATCACGGCTCCCACGACCTGCATCGTATGCAGATCGTATGCTAAAAATCGCATCGCATCGCATCGCATGTGGCATACGATGGCATACGATGCGATGCGATGTTTTACCGATTTTTGACTATTGTAGCTCAAAAATCGTATGCCATCGCATAACATCGTATGCCATATGTAGTGGCATACGATGTCATACGATGCGATACGATGTTTTACCGATTTTTGAGCAAAAATGGTCAAAAATCGGTAAAACATCGGATAACATCGTATGCCATATGTAGTGGCATACGATGTCATACGATGCGATACGATGTTTTACCGATTTTTGCGCAAAAATGGTGAAAAATCGGTAAAACATCGCATGGCATCGTATGCCATCGATGCGATACGATGTTTTACCGATTTTTGAGCCATTTTAGCTCAAAAATCGTATGCGATCGCATCGGATGCCATACGATGGCATCCGATGCGATGCGATGGCACCCGATTTTGCACTGAAATGCATCAGAATGCATTGAAATGTGTATTAAAGTAGTGAAATGCCCCCAAATGCCATTTTTCATAGTGCACCACCCCCACTATCAACGTCAACCCGAAGCGTGGCGAGCGCAGCGAGCCCGCGAGGGGCGGCGGTACGCGTCCTACGACCTTTTCATACCCCCACTATCCACGTCGGTGTGGAGTTGAGAATAGAATAGTGTGGCGAGCGCAGCGAGCCACCGAGCCCGAAGCGTGGCGAGCGCAGCGAGCCCCGCGAGGGGACGCGAATACCTTCACAGCTATACGCGTCTCCTCGCAGGCTTTACAGGTATCCGCGTCCCCTCGCGGGGCTCGCTGCGCTCGCCACGCTTCGGGCTCGGTGGCTCGCTGCGCTCGCCACACTATTCTATTCTCAACTCCACGCCGAAGTGGATAGTGGGGGTATGAAAAGGTCGTAGGACGCGTACCGCCGCCCCTCGCGGGCTCGCTGCGCTCGCCACGCTTCGGGTTGACGTTGATAGTGGGGGTGGTGCACTATGAAAAATGGCATTTGGGGGCATTTCACTACTTTAATACACATTTCAATGCATTCTGATGCATTTCAGTGCAAAATCGGGTGCCATCGCATCGCATCGGATGCCATCGTATGGCATCCGATGCGATCGCATACGATTTTTGAGCTAAAATTGCTCAAAAATCGGTAAAACATCGTATCGCATCGATGGCATACAATGCCATGCGATGTTTTACCGATTTTTCACCATTTTTGCTCAAAAATCGGTAAAACATCGTATCGCATCGTATGACATCGTATGCCACTACATATGGCATACGATGTTATCCGATGTTTTACCGATTTTTGACCATTTTTGCGCAAAAATCGGTAAAACATCGTATCGCATCGTATGACATCGTATGCCACTACATATGGCATACGATGTTATCCGATGTTTTACCGATTTTTGACCATTTTTGCTCAAAAATCGGTAAAACATCGTATCGCATCGTATGCCACTACATATGGCATACGATGCCATGCGATGGCATACGATTTTTGAGCAAAAATGCTCAAAAATCGGTAAAACATCGCATCGCATCGTATGCCATCGTATGCCACTACATATGGCATACGATGCCATACGATGGGAGCCGTGATACTCCACAAGTACCATAATCTCCTTCCAAGGCAGGAAATGCTATGTATCACCGGTTTCACTAAGAGGCACAACGCCAACAACCTCTTAGAGAAACTGAGGGAAATCATCTCGCAGTAGCTTACCCCACTTAGACTCTCCCGTGGATTTGTGGTGTTGGGCAACGCCAGTAATATTGTGCGGGCATTACATATGGGAAATGTCCAGCATGTGCCATGTTTCTCCACACTATAAATTTGGTGGTGCAGCATTTCCTAAAAAGTGACAGGAGCTGGACACTTTCGCCATTCACCATTCTGATACTGCCTGCCGAAGGCTGGAGTGGCAACAAAAGCTCCTCAACCTGCCCTGCCATCACCTCAAACAAGAGGTGGTGATGCGCTGGAACTCCACCCTCTATATGCTGCAGAGGATGGAGGAGCAGCAAAAGGCCATCCAAGCCTACTCGGTCACCTACGACATAGGCAGAGTGGGGAAGTACCTGACTCAAGCGCACTGGAGGCTGATTTCCATGTTGTGCAAGGTTCTCCAGGTTTCCATGTTGTGCAAGGTTTGAACTTGCCACACGTGAAGTCAGCTCCGATACTGCCAGCTTAAGGAGGTTATTCTGATCGTAGCGGCCAAACGTGCGTACGTTCCCAATTAACGTACGCTCTCCGTACGCGGCCGTTGGGGTTAAGTCCACCCACAAGTCAGCCGCATACGTACGGCCAGAAACAACGTCAAAGGGGAGTGGCGTACAATTGAGCGTACGCCAACGTACACGGACGGACCAGCCCTTACACTCCGACAACTGGCGTACAACAGAGCGTACGCCACCGTTTACGGACGTCTCTCGTCCCTCTACCCACCGACTTCTTGCGGAAATCTGAGCGTACGCCAGCTTGCACGGACGGGTCCCTATTGTTTTCAATAGAAAACTCAGCTTATGTCACCGCTCGTGAGAGTGAGCGTACGTCCGTGCACGCTGGCATACCCTTCACATATATGGACCTGCAAATCTTGCCTTTCAACTACAAATCAGACAATTAATTAATTATTCTAATTGTTATTCAATTATTGTTTTCTATTAACTCAATTGTCTACCTTAATAAAGACCCTAATAAAACAACATTTTAACCCTCATTACATGTATATTTGTTATGTTCTAATGTGGCATTTTAATCACTATCTATGTGTCCCCATATTGCTGTTACTTTTAAATCAAGTTATGTAGGTGTTTCTGTATATGTACTAAATTATGTCCATAATTAGTTTGTCCAAAATGTGTAACATGTATACCTACCCTGATGTTATGTGTGATGTTTTAATCTAACAACATTAAACATTCATGCATTTTTACTATGTGTTATTTTACTCAAAAACACACACATTCACACATCAATCATTACCCCTCACCTCAAATTACAAATATAACTTACATTACACATCTGTATGTACCTACCCTTACAAGCCCTCTAACATATTTATTATTAAAAACACAGGAAACTTCTAACTGAACTTAAACTTTTATTAAGAACAAACATAATAGGGGGGGGGGGGGTGGGGGATAAAAATAAATTAAATGAGGGCCTCCAAACGTAAAAAAAGAATATTTAAATAAAATAGGGTAAGGAATATCTCCCGCAAGATGTTGTCCACCTTCTCCTGGTGCTGTTCAGTGTCTGTAGTGAAGGGATAAAAAAAATAAAATAATATATAACATACACAAATGTTTGTTGTATTTGTACATAATAAAAAGTTGTGAGTTATGTGTGAAGGCCACATACATTTTTAAACTACATTGAAGATGGGTCTGCTGTAAACACAGTACTAAAAAATAATATGTTAACACACACATACTGTACATAGTAAATAACATTAATTAAATTACTCCTTCTTGGATGAATGTATGCTGTATCCCAATTGGTAGTTTGGTTTTGGGGGACTCTCCTCTAACCTCACAATTAGGCTGTGCTATTTAAGGGTTATGACATTGTTGCGGCTTAAGCACTCCTTACTATTTTAAATTTAGGACTTAGCTGTACAAATTATAGGCCTAAAGCTATGTTTGTAAAGCATACATGGCGAAATTTGGTGGGCCCCAGCTGGACCCATTGTCTCCTCCTCTTCCTCCTCCTCTTCCTCCTCCTCTTCCTCCTCCTCTTCCTCCTCCTCGTCTGGCTGCTCCTGGGCTGCCTGCTCCCGGGCTGCCTGCTCCCGGGCTGCCTGCTCCCGGGCTGCCTGCTCCCGGGCTTCTATGCGTGCCCTTGCCCGTGCTGAAATGTTCATGTTGATGTCATAGAAATCGAAGATTGGGTTTCATAAAAAAGAGGGAAAGAAAAATTCACATTAGTCATGCTCATAACCTTCCAAATTATCATTGCTGTTATATTTCAGACATTTATCATGCAAACTAATTGATATGCTACACCCAAAAACTGAGCAACTACTTAACCCCCCCCCCTATACACCCCCTATACACCCCACATACACCCCACATACACCCCACATACACCCCATATACACCCCCTATACACCCCACATACACCCCACATACACCCCATATACACCCCACATACACCCCATATACACCCCATATACACCCCCTATACACCCCACATACACCCCACATACACCCCATATACACCCCATATACACCCCCTATACACCCCCTATACACCCCACATACACCCCACATACACCCCATATACACCCCATATACACCCCCTATATACCCATATACACCCACATACTCAGGAACATATTTATAAAAAGTACAGAAATCATTTGCAAAAAAACGCAGACATACTAGTAATAAAAACTTACATCGGGCAATATGGCGGCGAAGTGTAGAAAGCAACACTGGCTGCCGCCGGCGCAGGTCAGACCAGCGCCGCTCGACTTGGCCCAGGCTTCTGCGGACGCCGGTCCGGGTGTATATTAGGCGGCGGGCAGCATTATACGCCCGCCGCTTGTCCATGTTGGACACATATGGGCCCCTGGGCCCCAGGTGACGGTCCATGACCTCAACCAAGGCCAACAGCTCCTGTGTCGAAAACGCCCTAGCCCTGGTTGAAGTCATAGTGGCAATGGCGCAGTTAATAATTGCAGGTACATATATCACTTTTGGTGCTTGCTGATTGGTCTAAAAAATTGTTTGTTTAGTATTAACTTTATTAATCCTTCTTACATTAACAAACTGGATGCGAATAGAAACTTACGCGGACCGTTCCGATATACACACACCATAACCAACAGCATGCATTCAATGTATAGAGAGGAACTGTATATACAGTGTGCGTAAAAGAATACACGCAACCGTCTACTAATAAATACGCTGCTAAAAGGGGCACAATACACCGATTTCCATGGAGAGACGTACTGTATATACAGTGTGCGGAAAAGAATACACGCAACCGTCTACTAATAAATACGCTGCTAAAAGGGGCACAATGCAACATGTTGGTGTATGACAATTTCATACTCATTACATATGTAAGGAAAGCATTATAACGTGATGTTTTGAAATGTGACTCACAAAGCATACACGAACTCCAACAGATACCAGCTGACAACACTCATCATTGGAATGACAGGTGCACACATTTCACGATGTAGCACACAATGCTCCACAACCTGTGTATGTGCATATACAGGTGATTGATCAGGTGCGTTGAGACCTGCGTAATTTAAGCGGCAATTATCGGCGGGAAATATCGGCGTAAATTAGCAACTACATTGCGGGGAAAAATATACGCCCCCTTGTTCATGGCGGGAGTTTAACATATAAATATTCAGTCAGATGCAGGCCAGAATTGCTGCAAACATGTCTAGCTCAGACGATTCCGCAGCTGAGGACGCTCTACAGAGAGCTACAGCAGAATCCCTGCTTGAAGCTTTACAGCAGAGGGAACAGGAGCGGAGAAGGAGGGCTCAAGAGAGAAGTAGCCTGCAAGACCAAGCGGGCCCCTCACTAACAGGCCCTGTTCAACCTCCACCAGCTCCACAAGGGCCAAGCAACCAGCCAGAACAAGAGGTTGCATCTCTCCAAACAGGTGTGACCCAGCAGGTGTATGGTGAGAGAACTGGGGCCACCAGAAAACGAGCTGCAACATCTAGGGTGAGGACTGAGCAGGATACCACCACCAAAAAGAGAAACCCTGCATTTGTAGAGGCAGAATTAAGAATTTTAGTGCCCAGAGCACGCGAATGGATCGAATTGCCAACCAGGAAGCCGGGTGCCAGTGCAAGGAGAAACCTTTGGGACAAGATCACAGAGGAAGTGAACCAGGTGTCACCAGTGGTCAGAGATTGGCTAGCGGTGAAGAAAAGGCAAGTGTGTTTGTCCCCCTGATAATGTCATATGTGTGTACATATGTTACATGTATGTTTTGAGAATAATAGAAAGGTGTGTTTGTAGATAGTGCTACACTTCAATGTCACATGTGAACACAACCATGTCTAATAACCCACATTGATATATGAAACATGCACCATTGGTGTGATGTGAGGTTATGGGCACAGTTCTGCTCATGTGAAGTATGTGAAGTATGTGATGGGACAAGAGAAAGTGTGTTTTGGAAAGAGTTGTTGTAACATGTTCCATATGATGAAACTGAAACAAGAATGACCAAACTGTGCACATGTAGCTGGTGAGAAACTACACATCCCAGTATGCCATCCCATAGTTAAATGACTCCATAATAACCACACTGTCAAGCTATGGTGGAATGTGTAGTTTCACAACAGGTGGAGGTGCATAATTTGGCCATGGATGATGTCATTTCTGCATAGTGATCTATGTATGTGCATTTAGTGGCCTAATGAATGAGATGAGACACTGAAATGCCTCCTAATGGAGACATTAGTGTGTGTGTGGGACACATATGGCTAAAAAACATAAGATAACCCACACTAGGAAATGTAACATAGTCATGATGTTCACTAGCACAGTGGTGCACATATCTCATGGTGATATTTGTATTTTTAAACTTGTAGGTGGACAGACTTCAAAACGACACTGAAGAGGAAGATGACTGACCGGTACAACCACAGCATGTCCACCGGGAGAGGTCCTATGCCCGATAATTTGGAGTATATGGAGCAGGACACCTTGGACGTCATTGATGTGGCCGAGGTCAGGGGGATCTCCAATATGGACAGTGAGCTCCCGGCGGAGGTCTTTGATGCTGCTTTTGATGGTAAGTCACAGTAATGCATTGTATTTTGAAAGATATTTTTTAGTGCGTATGTAATGGTGACATTGTTTTCAATTATTATCCTAGCAGAAGCAGAAACCCAGGATGAACCGGCAGCATCTTCCTCTGCAGAGCCACAGGTGGAGCAAGTGGTCCAGCCTCCACCAAGACGACACCCCCAGCCCCAGCCACAGGAGACATGGGATGAGAGCGTGATGGTGATGCTGGAGAGGATCAAGCAGCAAGGGGTGGATGCTGCGATCCGTCAGCAGCAGGTTGGGGAATTTCTGGCGGAGTGGAAGGCCACAAACAGGCAGCAGTGTGAGGCCTTGAACCGCATGAATGACACTCTGGCGGCTGGCATGCAAAGCATTGGCCAACACCTCAGCCGCCAGAATGAAATTCTTGCGGAGCTGCTGACCACCGCCAGGTCCCTAAGGGACAATCCCCCATCTGCTGGCCCACCCCAAGCTGCTCCCCAACCTTCCACCTCTGCTGACCCTCCTGTGTCCACTAGGGGAAGACGCCGCAAGCCATCTGAGCCAAAGGCCCCTGTCCCCAAGGCCCCATCTAAAAGGGGGAAAAAAGGGCCCAAATAATGAGACCTGGTTCACTTCCTCTGTGGTTGGACCCCAAATGTTTAAATTGCACTGGACATCCACTTCCTGAGTTGGCCATCGATCCATTTTCGTGCCATGGGCATTAAAGTTCTTATTTTGACCTCTACAAATGCAGGATACATTTTTGGTGGTGTGTATCTTGCTTAGTATTCACCCTGGTTGTTGCAGTACGTATTCTGGTGTCCCCATTTCTTTCACCATTGCATTTGCAGGGTAACACATGTTTGGAGATATGCAACCTCTTGTTCTGGCTGTTTTTTTATTTTTGTGTCTATTTTATTTGTTTATTTGATTTATGACATTAAAGTGTCAAATAAGCTGTGATGCTGAACAGCAAATAAATTTATTTTACCAATTAAAACAAAATTGTTGTATGTGTAATTTCTTGTGTGAAACAAATACTACATTTATGTGTACTTACTGACCAGGGTATTTTTGAACATTTGTTGAAGTGTGGTAGAAGTTTCCCATGTGTAACCCTCTCCATGGCCATTCCCATGTTCCTATCCAACTTTTCCCTGCTAATTAGTTTGTGTCAGCACATGTGCAGAGCAACTTAATAGGTGAGAAAGCAGTTTGTGTGCAGGTGAGGTAGCTCCTACAGTAGTAGGTAAAAGCAGGTCCAGAACAATGCTTTCCTCATGGAGTGGGTGAGGCAGACAAACAAGGGTCAAAAGGTACATTTGTGTAGGAATGCATATGTGTCCTCCCTAAAAAAAGATGTGTGAATCGGCCAAACATGAGAAAATTGCTTGTGAACAAACATGTATAACTTTTTAAATATATATGATTTTACAGTGTCATAAGCAGATGTAGGAATCCTTTGTTAGAGAGATGTGAGTGCAATAATGTGATTGGTGGCATCTTACATCCAGAGTGTAGTAAAATCCAATTCATAGCAGATCAGATAGTGGTACAGTTCTGTATTTTGGGTACTATACAAAGATTGTGTGCAAAATAGTGGGCATGGGCTTAAAACATTGCTGAAACATCCTTTGTAGGTGTTAGATGTGGTTTATGTTATTGTATCATAAATACAAAACCTATGTTTGTATTAGAGTGAACACGTTGACACATGTCGACTTGTGTAGATTGAGTGTGCTACTGTGTAAAGTCTATGAAAGCACGTAGTGAATGTGTATAACTGTTTAGCAAATAGCTACCTTAGCATATATAAGCAGGTCTTAAAAAGATTCTTACCTTAAATTAAACAAACCTTTAAATGTCGAGAAGTATAGAAAGATAAGCTTCCAATGTGTTTGAGTGTTGTGTGTGGCTTGCAGGTAGTGAAATCATGGTTTGGACTTAATAGATTATTACATTCAGGTGTATGTGTTTGAGTAGTAATCAGCGTTAATTAGCAAACCCAGGCGCACGCTGGCATGCGGTATCTGTAGGGGTGGTCTGAGCTGGCGGTTGGCGGCCGCCTGTTTTGTGTCCGAAATGAACGGTGCTTTAGGCGATCGTGCGGTAGTAGCACCGCTCATTTTTGGTGCACACCCCCGTGTACGCCCATATTTACGCCCATTTTCCCTCATTATTTAGGCCGCTCCCCTCATCACGCCCCTATGCCGCCCCCAATGCCCGTACACTCGGGTACAGGTTTTTTCGCACGTAGAGATCCGTCCGTAAGCGTTGTGGAGTGTTCGCGCCTGCGCATTAGCGAATGTACGCATGCGCAGATCATAAAAAACCCCGGAACGTACGCGTACGGCCCGGCCGCACCAACCAGAATAAGGCCCTAAGTCAGGTGATTCCCCTGATCAGGCTTTTTCAGAAGCAGCTGGAGAAAGTAAAGGAGGAGCTAAAGCATTGTGATTCCGCAAGGCATTTAGCTCTTGTGGATGAAGCCCTCCATATGCTTTGCCAGCATAGTAAGGTGGTCAGCCTTTTAAAGTCAGAGGAATACATTCTGGCCACCGTGCTCAATCCTCGGTTTAATGCGTATGTTGTGTCTCTTTTTCCGGTAGACAGAAGTCTACAAAGGTGCAAAGACCTGCTGATCAGGAGATTGTCATCTGAAGCGGACCGTGACACGGCAACAGCTCCTCCCTCATTTTCTCCCACACCTGTGGCTGCGAGGAAATAGCTGAAATTTCTGACACAACCCACTAGCGGGGATGCAGGGAAGGCAGGAGCGAGTTTGGACATATGGTCCGGACTAAAGGACCTGCCAATGATTGCTGACGTGTCTACAGTCACTGCATTGGATGCTGTCACCATTGAAAACCTGGTGGAGGATTACTTTGGTGACAGCATCCAAGTAGACATGTCAGACATTCCATACCTGTACTGGCAAGTAAAAAAGGCAGTTTGGAAACCCCTGTACAAACTGGGTCTATTTTACCTGAGTTGTCCTCCCTACAGTGTGTAGAGTTTTTAGTGCAGAGGGGAACCTGGTCAGTTAGCGGCGTAGGTGGTTGCTTCCGCAAAATGTGGAAAATATGATGTTTATCAAAATGAATGATCAATTCTTGAATGAAGACCAGCAATTGCCTCCAGAGACCACAGAGGGACCTGTGATTGTGGAATCCAGTGGGGATGAATTGATAATCTGTGAGGATGAGGAATTACACAGTGAAGGGGGTGAGGAATCAGAGTAGGAGGATGAGGCGGACATCTTTCCTCTATAGAACCAGTTTGTGCAGGGAGAGGTGACTTGCTTATTTTTTTGTGGGGGCCCAAACAAACCAATAATTTCACAGTCTTTTGGCAGACACTGTCGCTGAAATGATTGGTTTGTTAAAGTGTGCATGTCCTATTTACACAACATAAGGGTGGGTGGGTGGGAGGGCCCAAGGACAATTCCAACTTGCACCTCTTTTTTGACCATTATGTGCTTTGTGGGGCCTAGTTTTTCCAACTGACATTCTGTCTACCACTGCATTGCCACTCCTAGATGAGCCACGTGTTTGTGCCACACACTTGTGTGGCTTAGCATAGTTAGCCAGCTTCCTTGGTGCATTCATTGGCTTGTCTTTTCCACCCATGTAAGAAACCCTTGGCCATTCACAATGTTTTTGTGCATTGCTTCCTCTCGCCTAACTTGCTGGAAAATAGAAAGTTGCTGATTTTCTTTTGGAAGCTCGGAGCAGATCTCAGTGCTGCCCAAATCATCCACTGCTCCTTGGCTATACGTATTTATTACCCATCAAACCAATCATGTAAAATCAGCTTACATGGCATCCAACATTGCTAGACGCAGAGCCAAGTGGTGTCAGACTTCCAAAGCCAATTCTTTCAGCAAATGTGTAGACATTGGACAATCAAGCCATATAGTGGGTTATCGTTTATTAAACTTTGCTTGTAAGTCAGCTTGTAAGTCTCGCCTAACTTGCTGGAAACCAGAAAGCTGTCCTCTTTTTTTGCCATTATGTGCTTTTTGGGGCTTAGTTTTTTAAACAGCCATCCTGTCTGCCACTGCATTGCCACTCCTAGATGAGCCATGTTTTTGTGTGGCTTAGCATAGTTATCCAGCTACCTTGGTGCAACCTTTTGCCCTAAAAACAATATTGTGAGGTTTTCAGAATAGATTGGAAATGAGTGGAAATTAATGATATTGAGGTTAATAATAGTGTAGGAGCAAAAAAAAACCATCCACATCCTGATCGGATTGAGATCGTTTCGCACAAAAACACACTTTTTGCAAATTGTGAGCTGGGTACTTCCTGGAAGTTTCCGGGAAGTTCAAGGAAAACCGTTTCTCAACCGTCTAACGATCATGGTGGTTCTGGTGTGGGGATACGGTTATTAGGTCTTCAGCAACTAGGTCGACAGGCAACAAAGTCGACATGGGTCTATGTCGACATGGTCAAGGTTGACATGGGTCTAGGCCAAGAGGTCATTAGGTCGACACAAACAAAAGGTCTACATGGGCAAGGACGAGAGACAAAAAGTCGACAGACAAAAGGTTGACATGGGGTTTTGCACTTTTTTTTAGCCAACAGGCGGTATTTCATGCCCTACCATCCACTAGGGCGTGGTGGGAGAATAAAATAGTGTGCCCGAAGCATCACGTGCGAAGCTGTGCACTTCAAACTGTGTCCATGTCGACTGTGTTGACATTCGGGTAAAAACAACAGTGAAAAACCCCATGTTAACCTTTAAACTGTCGACCTTGCCCATGTCGACCTAATGCTTGTGTCTACCTAATGTCCTGTTCACCTAGACCCAGGTCGACCTAGACACATGTCGACCTTGACCCATGTTGACCTAGACCCATGGTGACCTTGTTGCCTGTCGACCTAGTGGTGTCGACCCAATGATTGTTGACCTAGTTGTTGTAGACCAAACAACCCACACCCCTGGTGTGTACCCTACATAAGTGTTTTATTCAAATTTGTATGTTACATTCCCCTAGAAATTTCCTGCGACCAATATCAAAAGGTGGACAATGGTAAATTGCTAAGTGAGAAGTCCATCTACAATGAAGGAGATGAAATTTTGCTGCAGTGTAATGAAGGATTTGAACCCCAGTCTGAACCAACTAAACCCCGTATATGCACATCAAATGGCTGGTCTCCACCTGCAACCTGTATAAGTAAGTACATTTACATACAATTAATCGTTTAATTGAAAAAAAAAAATTATTCCTATTTGATATCTTTTTTCCTACCTAGACAGTTCGACCTGGATTATACATAGGGTTAATCCCGGGTCACCCTCTGCAAAGCAACCACTAGGAATCTTGGGGCCCCCACACACACTTTATCTCTCTCCTGGGGGGCGTGGCCTGGTGAGCACCCTGGCAAGACGCTTTTGGCTCGAGCTCCCGAATTGGCATAAACAAACAGCCTCTTTTCCCCTCCAAATCCCCTTTCTCACCCCCCTGCATCACCCCATCCTTACCCTCCAGTGTCCCGACCGCTGCTGACCCCTGTCGCGGAGCCGGAGAGCACTTTTTAGTGCTCTTGCGGGTTGCGGCCTGGTCGCGAGGTCGGGACCTCAAGTAGTACAGGGAGGCGGGACATCGAGTACCCGATGAGCGGCGGAGCGCGGCCCACGCCGAGATCGGGACCCGGCTCAACTCATCACCCCACCTGCGCCTTCCCCAATCGTGGCGCCAGAGGAACTGAGGCGCATCAACTAATCACCGGAGCCCCGAACGGTGCCGGAGCCAGACAGAGGGGGGCGGACCTAGCGTTGGACACCCGCCGCATCCCCCGGGAGAGGCACCGGAGACACCGGGCAACACAGTAGGTACCCGCTTGGGGACCTAACAGCATAAAGTGCGGGCTACGTGGGGGGGACGGAGCGGGAGGCCGCCGCCATTATACCACTACCGCCATTTTAGGACTAGCGCAGCCCGGTGTTCTGAACCCCTAGGGTCCGCAGTGAAGGGTAATCCCTCCCCAAATCTCCCGGGGCTGCTCTTCTAGCTGACCTCCTAACAGAGCCTGACCTCCCTTCAGGTTTTCTACATTACTTGGGATCCGCTTTGGGGGTGCTTGCACTGCATTGCAGACTAGGGAGAAGTGCAACTTCTGGCTCCCCTACGTGGTGTACCCCTCCTGAGCCTCCCTATCCAGGCATCCCCTCCTATATTCTCCACACACCTCATCATCTGCCCCCCCCTAATACCCCTGGTTCACAGAATCACTTCACACATAAGAGGGTTGTGGACTCTGTATTTACCAGCAATAAGGCAACAGTAAAGCAAACCCTATCTCCAGGACATTAAAGTATTCTCAGCCTGAAGTGTCCCCAATTGTTATACATGACCGCCCTCTAGTGGTGGCTGAATTTAACTGCAGTCAGTGTATTTAAACAAACAGTTGCAGACCAGGCTAGATTTTCACGACTTACCTAACTAATTTAACGAGAGATCGCCTGACGACCTGCTGTCATTGATTAATGGGCGCAGACTTTGTGCCTAGATGGGAAGCATAAAAGACTACATCTAAACATGCTACATCCCAACTGAAGATGCTATTCTGAAACCAGGCCCTTGGGAGTCACCGCCTGATATGACATCACTGCTTTGATATGATCGCAGTCTGAGACCTCCCTCCCAGACCCAAGATTCGTCCTCTCTACATTCGCTACATTCGCATGCTAGTATGGTCAAAAATAAAAGACCTGCACAGAAAGGTACCGCACCTCTCCCTAAAGAAAACATGACAGATATGAGACCGTTCTTGCAATACACCCCCTCCAGACAAACTGATGAATCATCAGCACCTGAATCACCAGTTCCCCCACCAGCAACCCAGGCCTCACTTCTGTTAACGGAACTCTCCGAAATTAGAGAAGCCCTGTCTTACATGAAGACTCTCCCAACGAAGCAAGACATTCAACATACTTTCCGTCAAGAAATAGCTGCCATCCAATAAGATCTCTCCAAACTCTCTTATCGTACGACCACCCTGGAAGTACACCAGGAAGAAACATACACCTTCTGCAATTCTCTTTCAGAGATTATCCACGCCCAATCAGCTGAAATTCGCTCCCTCCAAATGCATCTGACGGACCTGGACAACAGAGGGAGGAGAAATAACCTCTGCATACGAGGTCTGCCTGAAGATATCACCCAGGAAAGCCTTCCGGACGCCCTTACTAAGATTTTCAACGAGATATTGGGAAATGACCCCTCTGATACTATACTTCTAGACCGAGCGCACCGCGCACTTAGACCCAGAGGCTCCCCGTCAGATCGCCCGTGGGACGTGATCTGCCATTTACATTACTACTCACAAAAAGAGAACATTGTCCGCAAGATACGTCAGTTGGATGGCGTAGATTTCAACGGCTCCAACATACAAATTTACCAAGACCTATCTTGGCACACCCTCCAACAGCGGAAGGCGCTAAGACCCCTCACCTCTGAACTCCGCAAGCGTCAACTGAAATACAAATGGGGCTTCCCCTTCAACCTTCAGGTGACCTCCGCTGGGAAATTGCACTCCCTGAACTCCTTCTCCGACCTCCCCTCGTTTTGCACAGCACTGGGCCTTCCAAGTCTTGATATACCTAACTGGGAATTCACGCATCCGGAGCTCCCCTCTCTTCGACGACCAGAACAAGATCAGCCCTGGCAAGAAGTTCGCCACACCAAAAAGAAACAAGGACAAGCCTCAACTTCGCCAGACACCAGCCCCACCTGAAAACCTGAGGGGCCGTCTTTGTTGGGACTGTCTTCAACTCCTAGCCTATACTCAGGACTGGTGACTATACCATTGTAGTTGATTATTAAGTTAACTGTTTGCTTGTTGATACAACCAACCCATATAAGTCCCTAATTTAAGGGATAGTTCATTTCCCCCTTTTTAGTACCTTTTCAAATGTAAAGTTACATAAGCTATTTTTATAGAATGTCTCATGACTGCACTTACTTTAGCATATCATTGAATGTGCATTATATTTTGTTTACAGCGGTGACTCCTTCACCCCATACCCACCTTAGGCTATACTGCCTCCTGGGTCGCTGGCAGGCCCCACCGCCAGTCGCCCCATAGCGGGAGTTTTTTCATTAATATTGTTGTTGTTTAATATGTTTCCTTGTACACCTTTCCTTTACGCTGTCCTCTTCCTCCCAAACCCCCCCTACCACCTGACCTTTCCCGAAACCATAGACATTTCATCACACCCCACTATATATGACCACAACAGGTAAACTAAAGATCCTTTCGATCAATGCAAAAGGACTTAATAGCCCAGAGAAAAGATCTAGCCTACTCAGGACCCTCTGGGCTGAAAGGGCAGATATCGCTATGGTACAAGAAACCCACTTTAGAGTATCCTCCCAAAACCCATCCATCTCTAACCGTCGCTTTCCCCTCGCCTACTACTGCAACACACCCAATAGCAAATCTAAAGGGGTAGCAATTCTGTTTTCTAAAAATCTTCAGCTCTCCGATATTTCTGTACAGAAAATAGCCCCTGGTAGAATCCTCCTTATCAAGTGTAAGATCTCTACTTAACCCTACACGTTTGTAGTAGTCTATGCCCCCAACCAAGACCAGTATTCCTTCTTTCAATCACACATCACACGTTTAGACTCTTCCTTCGAAGGCATGGTAATTGTAGGGGGAGACTTTAATTGGACTATAGACCCAGTCAAAGACACATCAACCAGCTCCCGCCGATTTTCTACCCGGAAATACCAAAAAGTTAACAAAATTCTCCATGACCTCCAGCTAGCCAACTCCTGGAGAGTCCTAAACCCTACCGGCAGGGATTATTCATTTTATTCCCACCCCCACCAGACCTACTCCCATCTGGACTATCCATTCTTAAGCCATAGACACCTTCCTCTGCTTCTAGAAGCAACCGTGGGCTCCATTACTTGGTCGGACCACGCTCCTATCACAATGACTCTAGCGATCCCCCAACATACCCCCGGCCAATGGACATGGAGGCTCAATGAATCTCTGCTGCAAGACACGTACTGCAAATCTGAACTAGAGACAGCACTTTCAGACTATTTTAGTCTGAATGACACTGCAGATATATCCGCAATAACGTTATGGGAGGCACACAAATGCGTCATACGAGGTAAGCTGATACAGCTGGGCACATACACCAAGAAACAAAAAGCTGCTAGAATACTGACACTACTGAACACCATCCACAACCTTGAAACCATGCACAAAACTAACACCTTGCCATCAACACTTGCAGAACTAGTTGAAGCCCGTTCTAATTTGAATAAAATCCTCACCGAGAGCACCAAATTAGAAATACGCAAGTGCAAGAGTACAGAAAAAAGTCTCACCCTGAGGTAAGACAAAAGCACTCTCCACTAATTAAAGATCAGGGAAAAAGAACTCCTGATGAATCAAAAGCCAGCTACAACAATAAACAATATCCTGAGTTGTATGCTCCAACGTTTCGGTCACTAACCGTGACCTTTGTCAAGGAGTCTGTCAAATCCAGCAGCAAAATAAGGTGGTCACCAAGTTCAAAGACAAAGACAGCAGGGAATATCCACAGGATCAGTGCAAGAGTAGATATTAACAGTGGGGTAACAAACCGGGTCGTCTTCTCGCACAAGCTATTAAAGCCCAGAGGTCCGCTTCCTTTATTAATGAGATAAAAAGGGACGCAAATTCTTTATGCTTTAAGACCCCGGATATTGCAGCATGCTTCCAAAACAATTATTCCTCAGTATACAACCTTCATGACCACGCCACCCCAATAGACCACCTGCATAAAGTACTTCAGGCCAAGGAATAGCTATCCTCAGTGGCTTTCCCCACCTTACCCCTTCCTGACAGGGATCTCTTGGAAAAGCCTTTTTCCCAGCTTGAATTGGATCTAGCAATTTCTTCCATGCCCTCCGGCAAAAGCCCAGGCCCAGACGGCTTCACAGCCATATACTATAAAACATTTAAAAACCTCTTAGCTCCTAAACTACTCCGTGCCTTCAATGCCATCTCTGCAGATACGCACTTCTCTAAACAGTCACTAGAGGCACACATAACTGTCATTCCAAAACCCGGGAAAGATCCCTCGGTATGTTCTAGTTATAGACCCATATCTCTTTTAAACATTGATGTCAAGTTATTCGCAAAACTGATGGCGACCAGACTGAACAAACTTCTTCCCGCATTGATCCACAACGATCAGGTGGGATTTGTTCCTGGCCGGGAAGCAAAGGACAACACCACCAAGGTCCTAAACCTGATCCATCTTGCCTCTCAGCATCGGATCCCCACCATCCTGGTCTCTACAGATGCTGAGAAGGCCTTTGACAGGGTCAGTTGGAGTTTCATGCGGTCTGTACTAGAGCATATCGGACTGGGCACTCAAGCGCTCCATAGGATTTTGGCCCTATACCACATGCCCACAGCAAGAGTAAGGACAAATGGCTTTCTCTCTGATCCTTTCCCTATTAGCAACGGAACACGGCAGGGCTGCCCCCTTTCACCGCTAATCTTCGTCCTATGTATGGAAGCCCTGGCGAGAGCCATAAGTCTTAACAAACATATCTCGGGCATACAAGTCGGAGAGGCGGACTATAAGTTGGCACTATTTGCCGACTACCTACTGGCAATAATTACACACCCAGAGACATCACTCCCCCACTTTGTACACGAACTAGATCGCTATAGCTCCATTTCCAACTTCAAAGTTAACATGACCAAATCAAGCATCCTGAACATCTTGATACCCCACACAGTGGTCCCCCAGTTGAGAAAGGCCTTCCCATTCACATGGCAGCCCTCCCACATAACTTACTTAGGGGTTAATTTGCCCAGCGACCTAACCCGACTATACTCTTTGAACTACCAACCCTTACTTAAATCTCTCCAAGCAGATTACAGCAGATGGCATAACAAACAGCTATCCTGGCTGGGCAAAATCAACATCACTAAAATGAACTCCCTACCCAAATTGCTCTACATACTCCAGACCTTACCTATCTCTGTCCCAGAAGCCTGGTTTAAATCCGTCCGAACTCTGACCCAACAATTCATATGGTTTCGTAAAAAACCTAGGATTAAACGAGAAGTCCTGACGAGAAGTACCCAAAGAGGGGGATTTCAACTACCAGATATAAAAAATTACTATCAAGCCATACACCTAAACAGAGTACTAGACTGGACTAGAAACCGAAACAACAAACAATGGGTGGAACTAGAGGGCGTTTGTGTCCGACAATATCCTGAAATATTTCCCTGGCTCCCTAAGCTCCCTAAACCGCCACCTTCCCACCCGACTATCACCCCAACCCTTGCCGTTTGGAAATCTCTACGGCGCAACCCCATCATCTCCTCCGAACTTGGCCCTCTGACTTCCTTTCTGTATAACCCAGATTTCCAACCGGGGTTGAACGTCTCCGATTTCTCCCAATGGGCACTAGAGGGACTTTTTAGAGTAGGTCAGGTGATAGCTGGCTCAGGTATGCGCTCGTTTCCAGATATACAGGCAAAATGGGGGGTCCCTTTTAGAGACTTCTGGAAGTACCTCCAGGTTCGACATTTCATGCAAACAAGCTCTAGAATCGCATTATCATCCAGAGAACTGACCTCCTTTGAGAGACTCTGTGTAGCTACATGTGACCCCTCTCACACGATCTCACTGTTATACAAACTCCTTCAAAACTTAAACAACGATACTTCCTCTACATTCACCCGGGCCTGGGAGCGGGATCTAGGCCTAAATATCTCTAACAAAGAATGGGAATCTATCTTCTTAAAGGCCCACGCCAGTTCTGTTTGTATCCAAACAAGGGAAACCCAATACAAAATAATTATGCGCTGGTACAGACACCCATCTATTTTACACACCATAAACCTGTCCATCTCAGCGAGCTGCTGGAGGTGTGGGAAGGCCACTGGAACTCTCCTACACATATGGTGGGAATGCCCACTAATTACTCCCTTTTGGACCGATGTTATCGAGACCTCGCAAAAAATAATCCACACTTCCCTTCCTGTGACCCCCGTCTTCTGGCTGTTAAACCTCTCCCCCACTCCGCTATCCTCCTACAAAACCTCATTGCTCAGACACCTTGGCAACGCTGCGAGAGCAGCTATACCAATCCTGTGGAAATCCACGATCCCTCCCACACGCAAATCCTGGTTCAACAAAATTGACCATTACATGTCTATGGAGGACGTTTTACTATCATCAGTGGATAGACTCTCAGACTTTACAGCCATATGGCTTCCTTGGCTGGATTATAACTCCTCACAAGAGTACAAAGATTCTATTTGTAGTTAAGTAGCGGGATCCAGTTCCGGTCCACATTAGCTCTAACTTACCTCCGTCACCTTATACTCGGGAAAGGTCAGGACCCCCACCCCCTTCCCCCCCTCTTTATCTTCTTCCCTCCTCTCTCTTCTTCCCTTATTCCCCCCCACTCCATATATCCCACCCCGTTTGCACCAATGCGAATACTCATATCGCACCTTTCTTCCTGCGCCTCAATTTATGGTTTTTAAAATGTCTCCATAGACTACATTAAGAGCATTAACATTACTGCTGATTGTTGACAACTGTATATCTCGCTGCGCTGAGATAAGCAGAATATTCGCATGACTAAATGTACGAATCCCCTGTTATTTCTTTCTTTCAATATTCAATAAAAACTGATTATACAATTATCTCTCTCCTAAGCGTTGTACATATCCCCAAAGGTTCTCATCATCCCGCAGTTGTCTCACCTCTTTTTCCGTAGCATCGGATTCTATATTCAGCAACCCATACAAGTCCATCTGCAGCAGCTTCTTGGAAGCTGACATTTTCCCTGTGGCCATTGTTATTTTCTTTCTAAACGCAAACGATTTCCTTCACAATCGGTACATGCTGCCCGCTTCTGTAGTTCTTATAATAACAAGCTCAAAGCTCCTAGTAGGAAAATAGACTTTACAAAACTACATTTCCCATCATGCACAACAACAAGACAGTCATCTACCAGAACGGCTCACTACACATTGAACGCCGGGAAATGTAGGATTCTGTGCGGTGCGTGCTGAACTTCCTGACAAGTTGAGAGGTAATATTACAAGATAACAATGTACTGAGCAGTGTAAATCCTCATACCGTCACTGTGTATTGTGTGTGCCGCAGAGTGGGGGAGGCGGTGTGCGGGTGGGGGGTGGCATCGTGTCGCTGTCGATGTGGGCAGCTGCTGGGCCCCTCCAGAGGCTGGGGCCCGGGACAGCTGTAGCCACAGCACCCCCCTGTCGGCGGCCCTGACCCTCTGTATAATGGGCGACCCGTGCTCAATCTAATAGCGTGGACAGGGTTGGACCCAAGTTTGTTATGTGATAGGGGTATTAATGGGGTATTGGTAGCCTATACACTGTGGATAAGTCATAGAATGTTACTTTCGTACATTTTTTTTATTTTTCATCAATCTTCTCTTGTTTCTGGAGCAAGTTATAGGAATTAATAATGGCACCTAAGATGGCTGGTGGGAATGATATCATCCTGGTGTATGGCCTACATTAGTCAGATGGGGCTGGTAGGGGATATGCTGACCCGTTTGCACGTCAGTTCCCCCCCCCTTTTCGGGAATCTGTGGCCATCTGAAAAGTAAGTATGGACATACTGTACTTTTCAGATTGAAGGCTGCAGAAATCATTTGATGGACAGCGACCATCGAGTGATTTCTCCTCTGTTCGACAGCATGCGAGGGGATGTGTTCGCATACATACGCAGCCTAGCGAACAGGTCTGAATCAGGCCCTATACTTGCTATATAGTAGCGCTTTTCCATAACAATTGATTATACAGTATATTTCAGTACCCACATGGGGCAAGCTACATCCACAACACTTTTTGGCATGATCATGTTGCATGTGCTGGAAAAGCAGGGTCACTTGCTTACATCTGCCCCTAGTTACAAAGTTGCCAGCCAGCCCTAGACCCCAAGGTATAAACAGCATAAAGGGACTGATTCAGACCTGCTCGTAGCGGGCTGAGTTCGACCCCTTCGCCGATGTTCGGAGTTTGCACATGTGCATGCACGTGTATGGAAAATGGGGGCTGGAGCAGGGGAACTTGACCCAGCATTTTATATGGGCGTCCCTATAAAAATGCTGGGTGTTCCATTGGGAATGGCATTGCCTGCTTGGGGCGGGCGGCTGAAGTCACAAATACGCCGCCTCATATTCGGCGATCAACGACAGAAATAAAAGTCAGCTTAGACTGACTTTTATTATCGAAGGAGAGATAAATCATTTGATGGTCAGCGCTGACCATCTAATGATTTCTCTCCCCTTCGACTGCATGCAAGGGCATGTGTTCCAGTACACATCCCCCCTGCATGCTAGTGAGGGGATTCGGCGGGTGACACTTACATGTTTGCTAGGCTGCAAGTATATGTAGCCTAGCGAACAGATCTGAATCAGGCCCAAAATTTGTTTCAGCAAAAAACACTGTAAATAGTAAATGGATTTCTCCTTTATCACTTTAGTAACAACTATGATTACTAACATTACTTTATTTATTTCTATTTAATTGTTATATTCCTCATTATAGGTTCTTAATGACAGGTTGTAGGACAATATGTAATGCAAACTCCAGTACAGTATGTCACTGAGGAGACTGAAAGCATTTATGTGACAGCAGAATATGTTTATTTTGTTTCTGCAGGTAAGACATGTGACCGGCCTGAAGTGACTAATGGACAGCTTTATAGAGAATATTATTTTCCAGCACGACCCAGGACATATATTTATTATACATGTAATGAAGGTTTTCGGACACTAGGAAAATCTAACGGGGAATATTCTTACTGTACTACAATGGGATGGGATCCTGAACCAAAATGTTTAAGTAAGTTGTCTTTTTCTTCTTTAATCAGTGAAACTTCCTTTACATGTAAAATGCAATGTTACTGCTGGTTGCATGATTTTATATATACCCAAGGCAGGTGCAAGGTTTATTCAGCACCCTAGGCAAAACTTACTGCCACTAGTACCACCAGCACACCAATACCGACTCCTTAATCTCAGGTGAAGGTGTGGCAGTGGCGTATTTATAATGGGTGCATTATGCCCACGGGCCCCTGAGTCCCAGTGGGCCCACACCCTGCATTCATTGTTGAATACTCACCCCACCAGAGTTTGGATCCTCTATAAATCCCCGCCGATCGTCGCCATCTTGACTCAAGCATAGTAGAGGGTGCAGGGCTAGACCTCTGTCTATCTGCCTGCAGGACTAGACCTCTGTCTGTCTCTCTGTATATCGATCTGTCTGTGGGTGGTGGAATCAAAATCTGCCGGGTGCATGCGGCGAACAAATTGTTCACTGGGTGCACGCACCCAAGACTGTGGGCGGGGGGGGGGGTGGCTGCAAATAGTCGGCATGCGAATGGATGTTTAACATAAACATCCATTTGCAGGCCAGGGGGAAACTAACACATCTTTTGATAGTCTCTGACCATTGAATGATGCGGTGAGTGCCTGCATATCTAAAGTGACTCTCAGGTCAATTAGATTTGTGTGCACATTAGGGAGTAAGTGGGTGGGCAGCTGATATCTGGTGATGTCAGCTGCCTGCCCGCGGCACCCACGTCACGGGGTGAGTTCCATGGCAATGCCGAGCATTTGCATGGGAACGCCCATGAAATTCTGGGCATTCCCATAGTGCCCATGGGAACGCCCAGAATTTCATGGGTGTCCATGGGAATGCCAAGAATTTGGGCGTTCCCATGCAAATGCTCGGCATTCCCATGGAACTCACCCCATGACGTGGGTGCCGCGGGCAGGCAGCTGACATCACCAGATATCAGCTGCCCACCCACATACTCCCTAATGTGCACACAAATCTAATTGACCTGAGAGTCACTTTAGATATGCAAGCACTCACCGCATCATTCAATGGTCAGAGACCATCAAAAGATGTGTTAGTTTCCCCCTGGTCTGCGAATGGATGTTTATATTAAACATCCATTTGCATGCCGGGTGAACGAACCCAGCATGTGGGGGGGATTTTGTACTGGCATTCACAGGGCGCATCTGGGCTATTCGCAGCCTTGCGAATCAACCAGAATAACCCCCAGTGTCCAGTGCACATATCTACTTATTTAGAGATAGGATGCAGTCCCAGGGCTCCCCTGCTACTGCCCCCACCGCCATTCGCAGCAGTGACCAGGCGGCAGGCCCCGCTTTGGGTGTTTCGGGCGGCTGGGGGAGAATTGGCCGTGCTTGGATGACCGAACTCCCGAGTGCCCCAGAGTCCCCCCGAGCTGCTCCGAACCTCCCCAAGCGGAGCCTGCCACCTGGTCACTGCTGCGAATGGCGGCTGGGGCAGCGGCAGGGGAGCATGGCTCAGCCCGGTCAAATTCCAGGCATACCACCGAAGTAAAAATAATTGTGATGTTTCTGGCTGTGCTGTGTATATAATCAAGAAAGATTTTTTATAAACTATATTTTATATACTGTCCACTATGACTGTGCTGCAGCTTAACAAAAAGGGGTTCTAACCCTTATGACAGGGGTGGCCACACTTTCGGACTTGGGGATCTACTGTAAATGTAAAAAATCTTTTGGGATCTACCATAGTAAACAATCATAATGCGATACATAAACAAACAAAACATTCATTTTAGGCTCTAATGAAAGGGTGTTTTACACATAAAATTATTGGCAATGTGAAGTTGTTGCATGAGGCTGCATGTCTTGTGTTAACTCCCTAAACGACGGTTCCAAGCTAGTTAGGCACATATGAAGGCAGTATTTTAAATGCTCATCAGTCATACGACTTCTATATCTTGATTTAATTATTTTCATTTGTGAAAAAGCAGATTCACAAAGGTAGGTTGACCCAAAAAATGCCGTCAAATGAAGAGCTACTGATCTCAAGCATGGATACAGTTCTGCACTGAGTAGTTTCCAAAAATTATCAGAAGCTCTTGCTTTCAAAGGGATATCAGATTGCAGTTTTAATATTTCTTCCTCTACATTTGATGTATTCAGATTGAACATAGAGGAGATATTACCAGAAATGTCAGCAATGTCAACATCAGCAAATGGAAATGACATGAAGGCTAGGATAGGTTCAAGCTGCTTAATGTCCTGAAATCGCCTCTCTAGTTCTTCCCAAAGATTTTGGATCTCAGCACAGAATGTATCATATGTGCTGCTGCTCTTGGGATTCTTGTCTATCATTTTCTCAAAACTGGGAAAATTCCTCAAAATTCCCTTTGAAAGCTGTGACTTTAAAAACTGCAATTTTGATTTAAAAGCATTTATTGAACTTATTAATTGGATAATATTTTTATCCTTGCCCTGAAGTTCAAGGTTAAATGCATTGCAGTGACTGGTTAAATCGGTTAGAAAAGCTAGCTGTAGCAACCATGATGAATCATGCAGCTGAGATGGACTTTCTCCA
This sequence comes from Crinia signifera, assembly GCF_055691185.1. Classification (NCBI taxonomy): domain Eukaryota; kingdom Metazoa; phylum Chordata; class Amphibia; order Anura; family Myobatrachidae; genus Crinia; species Crinia signifera. The sequence goes on from NC_139224.1 coordinate 96,770,607, forward strand.
AGTGATTCCAAGAACTCCGTTATTTCAGGCAACAAGGACTGGAATCGTTCTAAGAACTGCCCCCGACTAAGCCATCTTACATCATTATACAACAGCAGGTCTTCATATTCAGCCTCACTTTCCTCCAGTAGAGTACGGAAAAGTCGTCTTCGTAAACTCCTTGCCCGAACTGAGTTTACGATTTTCATTGCAATGTCCATAACATCATCCATGTTTAAAACTTTAGCACACAGTGCATTCTGATGTATAACACAATGGATTCTTGTAAAATCAGGAAAATCCTCATTTTTTTTACATAGTCCAAGAAACCCATTATTCTTGCCAACCATGGCTGGGGCTCCATCTGTGGCAATGCACACTAGTTTGCTAAGAGGAAGATTATTTTCCTTGGCAAAATTCAGAAAGCCTTGGTAAATGTCTTCACCTCTAGTTTTTCCCTTCATAGGGATGAGAGTTAAAAACTCCTCCATACTACTCATATCAGGAAAAACCATTCTTATAAACACAATTAATTGTGAAGTATCCACTATATCCGTGGATTCATCAAACTGCAAGGAAAAGTAACAACAGTTACTGATGTGTTTTCTCACTTGCCTCTGTAAGTCATTGCCAATTCCCTCTACTCGTCTCACTGTAGTTTGACGAGATAGTGGCATATCTCTAATTGCTTTCAAGATGTCATCTTTATTTTTAAATGTTTCAAATAAAACACTTCCAGCACTAAGGAAAGCTTCCTTCAACATTTCACTATCCTGGAAAGGTTTCTTGTGTTTCACTAAAATATTTGTTATACGGAAAGATGCTTCAGCTGCAGCCTGGGACTGCACAATAGGTTTTGTGAATGTGAGCTGTTGCGCTCCTAAATGAGTTTTCAGGGATTTCACTTTAATCTTCCTTAGTTCACTGTTAGGCAGAAAGTCTTCATCATATTTTTGATGCAGACTTGAGTAATGTCTCTGTAAATTCCCCTTCTTCGCCAAAGCAACCTTAGCATGGCATATTAAACATATGCATTTGTCTTTAAACATTGTAAAAAAAAAATCATGTTCCCATTCTTCATGAAAATGGTACGTTTTGGGCCTTTTAGAAACACTCATGCTCAGCAAGTATGCTAAAACACAAATTAAATATAAAAATGTATTTTAGAATGAACCCAACAGGGTACACCTGTGTTTTTAGAGAAATAAAAGCCAGCAGGACCAGAACGATTTTAGAGCATCCAGATCCCTGGATTTTTTAGATAATACTAGCCAGGAGGCTCAGAGAAATTAGGACGCACCCAGATCCCTGGATGGATTTTTCAGATAACACCAGCTAACAGGCTCAGAATAATTGGGACGCACCCAGATCCCTGGATGGATTTTTCAGATAACGCAAGCTAGCAGGCTCAGAATAATTGGGACGCACCCAGATCCCTGGATGGATTTTTCAGATAACGCCAGCTAACAGGCCCAGAATACTTAGGACGCACCCAGATCCCTGGATGGATTTTTCAGATAATGCAAGCTAGCAGGCTCAGAATAATTGGGACGCACCCAGATCCCTGGATGGATTTTTCAGATAACGCCAGCTAACAGGCTCAGAATACTTAGGACGCACCCAGATCCCTGGATGGATTTTTCAGATAATGCAAGCTAGCAGGCTCAGAATAATTGGGACGCACCCAGATCCCTGGATGGATTTTTCAGATAATGCAAGCTAGCAGGCTCAGAATAATTGGGACGCACCCAGATCCCTGGATGGATTTTTCTGATAACGCCAGCTAACAGGCCCAGAATACTTAGGACGCACCCAGATCCCTGGATGGATTTTTCAGATAACGCCAGCTAACAGGCCCAGAATACTTAGGACGCACCCAGATCCCTGGATGGATTTTTCAGATAATGCAAGCTAGCAGGCTCAGAATAATTAGGACGCACCCAGATCCCTGGATGGATTTTTCAGATAACGCCAGCTAACAGGCCCAGAATACTTAGGACGCACCCAGATCCCTGGATGGATTTTTCAGATAACGCAAGCTAGCAGGCAGAGAATAATTGGGACGCACCCAGATCCCTGGATGGATTTTTCAGATAACGCCAGCTAACAGGCCCAGAATACTTAGGACGCACCCAGATCCCTGGATGGATTTTTCAGATAATGCTAGTTAACAGGCCCAGAATACTTAGGACGCACCCAGATCCCTGGATGGATTTTTCAGATAACGCCAGCTAACAGGCCCAGAATACTTAGGACGCACCCAGATCCCTGGATGGATTTTTCAGATAATGCCAGCTAACAGGCTCAGAATACTTAGGACGCACCCAGATCCCTGGATGGATTTTTCAGATAATGAAAGCGAACAGGCTCAGAATACTTAGGATGCCCAGATTTTCTCACTATTTTAGATATATTCCTACACTGCACAGAGAGCTCACTTAACACGACTGCTGTGTGTCAGTGTTCACAGCAAATGGCGGGCAGTAAGGGTGACGGAGGTACAGTTGCTTCCTAGCCCAACCAATAGAATGTCTCCCTCCCTTACAGGCAGGCTGTGAACTAATCACAGCCCGTTTAGTGCAGAGTGGAACTGAATGGCCCCTCCCCATTTCCCCAGAACAAAGCTTTTACAGGGCAGGAGAGACCACAGCGTCTGATTGGTTCTTGTATCCCGACACTGTTAACCCCTCTCCTGCCAGTGCTGTCAAAGACACAGTTAACCCCTTTAATCCTAATCCTGTCGCCAACATAGCTGACCCCTCCACTATTAAAAGGTACTTTATTTTTATGGGAGAGTAGGCAATTTTGGGTTGGGGCGCAGGTGTCCTTCCCCTGTTAGTGATGAGCTAAGCGCCGCTGAAGCACTGAAACCGCACATGTAGGAGGATCCATACTATAATAAATACACTGACACTGGCAGGATCGAGTGCCAAATCATCACAGAACTACTGAATACTATCTATTTTCACCTGTTCATGTTGGTGCTCGTCCTCCCGGTGAGTGTGACTGGTGCTCTCTGCTCTCACAGGCTCTCTGCAGCACGTACGGAGAGATGAGGCCGGCACAGGAGACACACTGCACCGGAGCTGAAGCGCAGGTGTCAGACCCCTGTGTCAGATGCTGCGGCTTGCGGAACGTTGTTTCCGGTTGATAGATCTACAGTGTCTAGGTAGACAGTCAATAGATCTTGAGCAAGAAAAAGTCTCAAACTAATTTATCATGCGCTACAAAGCAGCTTAGGGACAATTCAACAGATTATTGAAGAACCCCTTCAATCACAGACATACAATACCACAAGAGTTTCTGAGAAATTCCAAAGCGCTATGACTGATGATTTTCCTTTTCTCATTAGATGTAATGTAAAACCCAAAACAGAGAAAAAAGAAATATAGTGTGATACCATTAACACATTTTTACATAGAAATCCATGGTATGGAACTTTTCAACTCGTACCAAAATATGTTGCGGAGGCAGGCAGGCGCAGCGGCGGAAGGGGGATGCGCCGCAGTAGAAGTTCTGGGCTGGTCACTGGGGACAGGATAGGGCTGGAGTTTTTTCAGATACCCGGATTCTGGGAGACTGAAAAAGCCTCCTTGAGGGTTGCCACCTAAAACGGGAGAATCCCGGAAATCCGGGAGAGGTGGTAACCCTACCTGCACCCTCCATAGTTGCGCCACAGATCCTATGGTAACTCAAACTCAATGTGTACAGTACATCTTAAATGAGATGGACAAGCAGTGGCGGAATTCCCAGAGGCAATGGAGTCATCTGCCGCCGGGCGCAAGGCTTAGAGGGAGCAGTGGCTCCATTGCCTCCGATGTTCTGCCACTGCACGGCTGTGATGAAGAGACTCAAGGTTCTGCTCCCTGCCGATTACATCGGGGGACTCTGGGAGCCGGAACAGTTCTTAGAGGTCTTCTGCACCACTGCGCACAAGGCTACAGGGGAAGGGGGGGCCACTCTGTGTTGCATATGCGGCTATGTTATACATATGCAGCACTGTGCAGGCCCCTCCTCCCCCATACCCTTGTGCGCAGTGGTGCGGGCGGGAGCCCCCCTCCCCGTAACCTTGTGTGGTGCGGGCATGCGGCCCCCCTCCCCGTAACCTTGTGTGGTGCGGGCGTGCGCCCCCCTCCCCTTAACCTTGTGTGGTGCGGGCGGGCAGGCGACCCCCCTCCTCCCCGTACCCTTGTGTGAAGTGGTAATGGTGCGGGCGGGCGGCCCCCCTCCCCTGTACCTTTGTGTGTAAGCGGCAGTGGCAACGTTGCCGCTTCTCCCTGTCACCTCACTGGGGCGGAAGTCTGCCTGCCTGAGGCTGAGTAAGCCAGCCTGCTAACAATGTCACTGTGAAACAGTGACAAAGAGCCAGGAGTCGGGCGGGAGACAGTCCATGCACTAACTAAGAGCCGGGATCTGAGTGGAAGGCACTGCAGTGGCAGACGGTGAGGGTGAGTCTATGAAATCCTCTCTCTCCCTAACATTCTTTCTTTCTCTGACTCTCTTGTTTCTCTATTTCTCCATTATTCATTCTCTCTCTCTCTCTTTAGCTGAAGGGGGGGCACTAACTTTTATCTTGCCTCCGGGCTACATCGACTAACTTACGCCACTGTGGACGAGCAAAGCAGATGATTTATTTCATGCAGTATTACATACAGCATATTGTTGCACGCCAACTTTCAAATAAGAAGTCGGCATCTGGTGGGCACAGATACCGGTAATAGCTTCTTGCTTGATCCCTGGTCCCTGTTCCTGCGTTCCATCCAGGATATCTGGAACTCTCTTGAGTTGTTTGGTCCCAGTCTCCTTGTCTCTTCCCAGCTCTCCTTGTGTCATACTGTTAAGCTCCTGTGCCGCGTCCTGATCCTCAGTAAACATCACCCCGTGCGTCACGCAAGTGCTCCAGTGGAGCCTGGTGTCATTCTGCTTTTCTCTCAGCGGCTTGCCGTTTGCTTTAAGTTTATTTGGGGCTGCTCAGCCCATTGTTTATTTGGGGGGTTGTGAACTTCGCCCCGCCGTGGGCTTAGGCCACCTCCTTCTCAGTACCCCTGTATATTTTCCTGTTCCTCTTGCCCGTCTTTCCAGTCCCTTGTTAGGCAGGACTCCCCTTCCAGCATTGTATTCTTTTTTTGGGACTCGCTGTGTTGTACCCCTTGTTTGAAGATTCCCTGTGTCTGTCTCTGGTGCTTGCGACTGGGTCGCATTCCCATCAATGGCCAGGTGCCGGCAGATAGGGGCATTATTTAGTAGGACCCGTTAGTTAGAACATCCTCTTGAGTTACCCCTGACGATCACTCACCCTTTGTCCATCCATAAGACCTGGCTGCATCGGGGTTGGAGCGGGCCTAACTCGCTCCTTAGAATGTGGCGGCCACAGGTGAAGCCTAGTTCCCGCAGGGGTTTGTCATCTGCCCGGGGTACTCAATAGAGTCAGTGAAGGGTTCGCTGTGGCCGTCCTAACCAGCGATCCCGGCTATGGGCTCACGCCTGACCTCCAGCTCCCTGCCTCCTATAGTTCCATCCAGCGCCCAGGCGGCAACCATAAAATTATAACCGGCCACAAAACAGGTTATATTTAGGGTGTATAACCACCTTTTCTTTTTGTGTTGGTTATCCAGTGGTCATAAAACCCTCAGCTCAGACCTTCTCGGATCAAATCCAGAGGTTAAGGCAAATGGTGCGAGATTTATCGTTAAAGGTAGCCTCCCAAGAACAGAGGATGCGTACTCCAGAGCCAGGGTGTCAGGACTGCCATTCATGTCTTGTTTGGTCTGCAGTGCCTCTGGTTATACAGAGGTGCTGCTGTTATGTTCACCTTGCAGTACCTCTGCTTGGCCAGAGGTGCTGCTGTCATTGTTTGGTCTGCAGTGCCTCTGGTTACACAGAGGTGCTGCTGCTGTTGTTATATTCACCTTGCAGTGCCTCTGTGTGGCCAGAGGTGCTGCTGTTGGGTTCTGCCTGCAGAACTGTGGTTTCTGAGAGCAGTTCCAGCTGGTGTAATCAGCTGGTCTGGGCTGTTCTCAGAATGCCATTCCCAGCTGCAGCACATATTGATAATTGAGGGGCCTGTCTCTGTGTGCTGCAGCGATTGGTCTGTGCTGGTTTAAAAACTGCATTTGCCCTGAGCTGAGGGCCAGTGATAGCTTTCTCAGCCATGTCTGTATTGTTATACCTTTTTCAGCCTTGTCTGTACTGCTATAGCTTGCCTGATGCCATGTCTGTACTGCTATAGCTTGCCTGATACCTGATTCCTAATACCTGTTCCTGTTCTGATACCTGTACCTGTTCCTGATTTATGATCCTGCTAATACAGTGAGTTTCATTCATCCTGCCTCCATTTGTCTGTTCCTCCAGCAAGTATATCTCAATCAGTCCTGCAGTCCACTGGCTGCAGGACTGATTGAGATATACTTGTCTTAACACAGGGGTTCAAGAACTTAAGATGAATGCCTGATCGGTTTTTAGGGGATCGAAAGGCTTTCTTTAATTTCTGTGAAAGCTGCAAGTTGTACTTTCGGCTTCGGCCTCGGCCTCGGTCATCCGGTTCAGAATCCCAGCGTGTGGGTCTGGTCATATCTTTACTACAGGGGGACACTAAGACTTGGGCCTTTGGATTACCCTCCGATAGTCCAGCCTTGTCCTCGGTCGACAGCTTTGCTGTACGATGATCCCGACAGGGAGGCCTCCGCAGAGACCCACCTCTGGGCCCTTAAGCAGAGACCTACTGTACGGAGTTCCGTTGCTGGTCAAATGACTGCGGATGGAACGACCCTGCTATGAGGAGCCAGTTCCGCTATGGCTTGTCTGATGACATCAAGGACAGCCTTATTCAGTACCCCGCACCCAATTCCCTAGATAAGTTGATGGAATTGTCCATCAAAATTGACCGTCTTCTCTGTGAGTGGAGATCTGAGCGGGGTTTGCAAATCCGGCCTCTTCCCTATGTCCTCATAGTGCCGAAAGAAAGCAAGGAGCCAATACAAGGTGGGGCGGCCTGCATCACGCCGGAGGAGAGAGCCCGCCGACTTGGCTCCGGTTTGTGTTTGTATTGTGGGAGTAAAGGGCATATCCTCCGGAATTGTCCCAACAGGCCAGTAAAAGCCCGTACTAAGTGAACGAGGAGAGGGTTCACTTAGGCCTACAGCTTTTTTCCTCTCATGACTCCTTACTAGTCCCGGGGTGTATTTCTTTTCGGGGTGACAAGTTTTCTGGTACTGCATTCATTGACAGCGGTGCGGCCGGAAACTTTCTGGACATCACCGTAGCCCAGAGGTTGGGCCTTCCCCACCTCAAACTCCCTATGCCTGTTACCTTACGGGGTTTAGATGGGAGTATCCTTTCCAATGGGGCAATATCTTTTCAGACTCCTCCTGTGCTGTTGACCATTGGATTATTTCATGTAGAGGAGATTTTGTTTCTCTTAACCTCATGTCCGGCCGTCCCCATTGTGCTAGGTTATCCTTGGTTGAAGAAACACAACCCCATCATTGATTGGAGCTTTGGGGAGATTGCTTGTTGGAATACTTACTGTAACGAGCACTGTCTTAACACCTCAGTCTCTTTAGCTTCCGTTTCCCTTTCTGGGATACCCTCTCCTTATCAGGACTTCACAGATGTATTCTCGAAGGGCAAGGCGGACAGTCTGCCACCACATCGTCCGTACGACTGTGCCATTCAGCTAATTCCTAACGCCCCCTTGCCCAAGGGTAGTTATACGCTTTGTCCGTCCCAGAAACTAAAGCTATGGACGATTATATACAGGAGAGTCTTACAAAAGGGTTCATCCGTCCGTCCAAATCCCCTCTCAGTGCCGGATTCTTTTTTGTGGCTAAAAAAGATGGTTCTTTAAGGCCCTGTATAGACTTTTGTGCCCTAAATAAAATCACAGTGAAAAACACCTATCCACTCCCTTTGATGCGGTACTTTTTGACCAATTGCGGTCCACAACCATTTTTACTAAAATTGATCTTCGGGGTGCTTACAATCTAATAAGAATTAAGGAGGGTGATGAGTGGAATATGGCCTTCAGTACTCAAACAGGGCACTATGAGTACCTGGTTATGCCCTTCGGCCTCTCCAATGCCCCTGCCGTCTTTCAGGACCTTATTAACGATGTCCTTTGTGATTTTCTGGGCAAGTTTGTGGTCTTTTATTTAGACAACATTTTGATTATTTCTCGAGATCTAGATTCGCATAGAACTCAGGTTCATCAAGTTCTGCAGAAATTGCGGGAAAATCAATTATTTGCTAAGCTTGAAAAATGTGAATTTGAGGTTACTCAAGTATCCTTTTTAGGGTACATAATTTCTTCTCAAGGGTTTCAAATGGACCCCAAGAAACTTCAAGCCATTGTGGATTGGGTCTGTCCGACCAACTTGAAGGTGATCCAGCGATTCCTTGGGTTCGCCAATTATTACAGGCGCTTTATCCATTCTTTCTCTTCCATCGTTGCGCCATTGGTGGCTTTAACCAAGAAAGGGGCCGATCCCTCCGTGTGGTCCCCTCAAGTTGAGCAGGCCTTCAGGACCCTGAAACAGACCTTCATTTCAGCCCCAGTCCTTAAGCATCCAGATCTTCCCTTCATTGTAGAGGTGGATGCCTCTGAAGTAGGAGCTGGGGCAGTGCTGTCCCAAAGGGATCCTGTCTCGCTTGAGCTTCACCCTTGTGCCTACATGTCATGAAAATTTTCCCAGGTAGAGACCAACTATGACGTAGGAAATAGAGAGTTACTCGCCATCAAATGGGCCTTCGATGAGTGGCGACATTGGCTGGAAGGGGCAGCCCATCAGATACTTGTCCTGACGGATCATAAGAATCTACCGTACATTGAATCTGCGAAAAGACTCAACGCCCGGCAAGCTTGTTGGGCTCTCTTTTTTATGCGTTTCAACTTTGTTATTTCTTATAGACCCCGGGTCGAAGAACATCAGAGCGGACGCTCTTTCTCTGTGTTTCCTTCCCCAACACGAGAATAGATTCAGCAAGGGACCCATCCTGTCGGCATCTTGCATTCATGCAGGACTAAATCAAACTTTGGAGGGTCTTCTCCTCCAGGCTCAAGGGCAGGCTCCTGTCCAAACTCCTGAGAACAAGTTGTTTGTTCCTCCGTCCTTGAGACGCAAAGTTCTTTCCGAGTGTCACGATTCCAAGATTGCTGGTCATCCAGGAGTTTTTAAGACGCTGGCTCTTCTATCTCGTGTAGTTTGGTGGCCGGGCATGTCTCAAGATACCAGGGAGTTCGTGTTGTCCTGTCCGGACTGTGCCCGGCATAAAGTCCCTCGGTCAAGGCCAGTAGGGGAACTGGTGCCTTTGTCCATTACTGTTAGACCTTGGTCACACTTGGCCATGGATTTCATCGTTGGGTTGCCTGTCTCGTCCCAGTGTCAGGTTGTCTGGGCCATCATCAATAGATTCTCAAAGAAGGCGTACTTTGTGGCCTTGAGGCAGTTACCCTCGGGCAAAGAGCTGGTTCCCTTATTTTTGCAGCATATTTTTAGGTTGCATGGGTTGCCCACAGATATCGATTCCAACCGCATTCCGCAATTTGTGGCACAATTTTGGAGACTGTTCTGTTCCGCCTTGAAAGTTAAGACAAGTCTTACTTCTGCCTTTCATCCGCAGTCCAATGGGCAGACCGAGCGACTGAACCAGTCCCTCAAGCAGTACTTGAGGTGTTTTGTGTCCAAGTTACAGGATGATTGGACGAGTTTCTTACCATTAGCCGAATTTGCTTATAACAAAGCGCATTATTCGGCCTCCAAGACCTCACCCTTTTTTGCGGTTTATAGATTCAATCCGCGGGCCAACTCCTTGGGACCTGATGCCCCCAAGTCTACTTCCTCTTCCGTCTCTCGACTCAGAGTCATTTGGAGGAGTATCCACATGACCCTTAAGGAAGCCTCTTTGAGGGAGAAGGTATTTGCAGACAAGTCCAGACGTCCTTGTCGGTTTAAGGGTTGTGACTGGGTTTGGCTATCTACCCGCAATATCAGACTTTATCAACCTTCAGCAAGGTTGGGACCTCGATTCATTGGTCCTTTTTGGATTGTCAAGAGGGTTAATCCGGTAGCGTTTCGTCTTTCCCTACCCAAGTCCCTCAGGATTGCTAATACCTTTCATGCTTCCCTTCTCAAGCCTGTGGTCTTTTCGCGGAAATTTCCTTGCAAGCTTAATGCAGGGTATGCTCCGGTGATTGTGCAGGGGCAACAGGAGTTCCGCATAGAAAGGATACTTGTCTCCAAGTTTGTGAGAGGTTCTCTGCAGTTCCTTGTGCATTGGAGGGGGTTTGGTCCTTAGAAGAGGTTCTGGGTTCCTAATAGGGCTCTGCATTCGCCCAACCTAAAAAGGGTTTTCTTTCAAGAGTTTCCGTATAAGCCCAGTGGTAAGGGGTTGTTAACCCCTCCTCAAGGTGGGGGGGTACTGTTGCACGCTGCCATCTGGGACCCCCAGCACCTGGACGGTTGGCGGATGTCAGACGGCACAGGAGCACAGGGGACGTTGCCGGGCAACGTCCCAAGCCTCTCTCTGATGCCTCTCTCTGATGCTCTCTCTGACATCACCCAGGCGGCGCCTTTTTCAAATAAGAAGCCGGCGTCTGCTGGGCACAGATGCCGGTTATAGCTTCTTGCTTGATCCCCAGTCCCTGTTCCTGCGTTCCGTCCAGGATATCTGGAACTCTTCAGTTGTTTAGTCCCAGTCTCCTTCTCTCTTCCCGGCTCTCCTTGTGTCATACTGCTCAGCTCCTGTGCTGCGTCCTGATCCTCAGTAACCATCACCCCGTGGGTCACGTAAGTGCTCCAGTGAAGCCTGGTGTCCTTCTGCTTTTCTCTCAGCGGCTTGCCGTTTGCTTTAAGTTTATTTGGGGCTGCTTACCCCATTGTTTATTTGGGGGGTTCTGGACTTTGCCCCGCCGTGGGCTTAGGCCACCTCCTTCTCTGGAAGTTACCCCTGTATATTCTCCTGTTCCTCTTGCCTGTCTTTCCAGTCCCTTGTTAGGCAGGACTCCCCTTCCAGCATTGTATTCTGTTTTGGGGACTCGCTGTGTTGAACCCCTTGTTTGGAGATTCCCTGTGTCTGTCTCTGGTGCTTGCGACTGGGTCACATTCCCGTCATTGGCCAGGTGCCGGCAGATAGGGGCATTATTTAGTCAGGCCCGTTAGTTAGAACATCCTCTTTAATTACCCCTGACGATCACTCACCCTTTGTCCATCCATAAGACCTGGCTGCATCGGGGTTGGAGCGGGCCTAACTCGCTTCTTCGAACGCGGCGACCACAGGTGAAGCCTAGTTCCCTCAGGGGTTTGTCATCTGCCCGGGGTACTCAATAGAGTCAGTGTAGGGTTCTCTGTGGCCGTCCTAACCAGCGGTCCCGGCTACGGGCTCACGTCTGACCTCCAGCTCCCTGCCTCCTGTAGTTCCATCCAGCGCCCAGGCGGCAACCATAACACATATATTAATTATTCTGATTGCTAGTATTTTTTATATATCTTAAGATCAGTCATAATTAACTGCACACACTAACTTTTATCTTGCCTCCAGGCTACATGGACTAATTTACGCCACTGTGGACAAACAAAGCAGATGATTTATTTCACGCAGTATTACATACAGCATATATTAATTATTCTGATTGCAAATATTTTAAATATATCTTAAGTTCAGTCATAATTTACTGCACACATAATTTGAATCTATTTTGCCAACTTGTTTTTTACAATGAGTATACTCTTTTTACTTAATATTGTATTGCTTTGATAGGTGTTTTTTTGGGGGGGGATCCTGAATTCCCCATGGATTCGAGCCCAAGGCTGACCAGTATGGGGCTGGTTAATGATATGGCGGGATGAACCTGCGCTGTGTCTGTCTGTGGAGAAAGACAGCTGCAGAAACAGTCAGAATTCTCTCTCACAGTCTGTCACTGATATTATCATCACAATACCACCTACTTGGTGCCTATTTTCTCTCCCCATAGCAGCAAACACGGGGGGAAGTTGGTGTTCTGGTTGCTGAAAAAAAAGCCTCCCCTTGGCAAGTGCCTAAATTATGACAACAGTAGCAGTAGTATATAATCTGATCATATTTGATTATGCACATGTGCAGGGCTTCTATTCGGGTGCCTTTGGAGACTTGTTTAGGATCTGAGGTGCTTGCAAAGGGGGCATCGTAAATGGAAGTATTTCCATGAAAATGCTGGGTGTGCCCAGGACAAAAGTCTGGGGAAATTCTAAATACTATACCTCTCTGCCTAGTCCAGAGTGCAAAGAAAAAGGGGTTGTAAATTTGGTTATGCCAATTTTGTAATGTAGCCACTCTCCCTAGTGTCATACGGCCACGCCCCTGACCACACCCATTTTTCGCCATGTGCCTTCGGCGTGTAGCACAGTACAACTGAGAAATATGTCTACTTGCACCACTGCTGCCCTGTGCATCCATATATAAGTGCAGAAGTGCTGCCCTGTGCAACCAATTATAAGTACAGTAGTGCTGTACTGTGCTGCTGTATATAAGTCTAGCATCGCTACCCTGTGCGGCAATACATTAGTCCATTACTGCTGTTCTGTGCTGCTGTATATAAGTCCAGTAGTGCTGCCTTGTGCATCCATTTCTAAGTGCAGTAGCGCTGCCCTGTCTAGCCATATATAAGTGCAGTAGTGCTGTCCTGTGCTGCCGTATATAAGTCCAGTAGCGCTACCCTGTGAAGCCATATTTTAGTGCAGTAGTGCTACCCTGTGCGGCCATATATAAGTACAGTAGTGCTGCCCTGTACGGCCATATATAAGTCCAGTAGTGCTGTCCTGTGTGGCCATATATGTCAGGAACCACTTCCTAATAGTAATGCTGAAACTGCTACCACCAGTTAGGACATTGATGATCCAAGACCATCAATGTCGTCTGCTAAGGTTGATGCCCAACGTCATAGAGGGCCTGAAAAAAAAAGCAAGGTCAGTTAGCAAGAAACTTAACATTTTTCAATATTTTGGCTTAAAAACAATATTGTAAGCTGTGAGGTGTTCAGAATAGACTCGAAATGAGTGGAAATGAATTTTAGTGAATGTTAACGAAGGTCAATACTGTATTACTGTAGGAACAAAAAAAAACACAAATTCTGTGATTTTAGCATTTTTTTATGATTTTTTCAAAAATACAGATACAAAACTCGAAAGGGTGGTTTTGGCAAAACCAATCCAGATCCAAAACACAAAGGAAAAGTAGACCTTATTCAGGTCCGTTTGTACCCAGCCGCTCTTTCGCACGGGGACCAATGGTGGGCATATGCGCATTCGCAGCCGCATATATGCGCATGTGCATCCGCCGGGTGACTGCGCCCAAGACTGAGGGTGGGGTTCGGCTGCAGATAGTCGTGCCCATGGAAATGCCTTGGGCATGCCCATGGAAATCACCCTGTGCTGTGGGTGCCGGGGACGGACAGGTGACATGATCGTATGTCAGCTGATTGCCCACTTCCTCCCGAATGTGCACACATATCTAAGTGACCTGAGAGTCACTATAGATATGCAGGCACTCACCACATAATTCGATGGTCAGCGACCATCAAAACATGTGTTAGTTTCCCCCTGGTCTGTGAATGGATGTTTATGTTAAACATCCATTTGCATGCCGGGCGAACAAACCCTTCATGCAAGGAGGGGGGGTGGCGTGCGTACCGCCATTCGCAAGGCAGCATCTGGGGAATTTGCAGATTGGCGAATCAACCAGAATAACCCCCAGTGTCCGGTGCACATCTCTACTTATGTAGAAAGAGGCTTGTACTCTTTCCTGTGTAGATGTGTCTAGAATGTGTGCCTTTACTTCTTTATACAAACACCTACTGTACATATAATACTGTATTTATTATTATTTATTTACAGTTTCTTATATAGCGCAGCATATTCCATTGCACTTTACAATTGGAAACAACAGTGATTAAACAAACTGGGTAGATACAAACTGACATGGAGGTTAGGTGGGTCCTGCTCGTAACCTTACAATCTCTGCTATTTGGAAAATCTGACTGACAATTGACCACTTGAAAAGGGACTACCAATCAGAGTATTTCTAATCTAGTTTATAGCTGCACTCAGCAAATTTTATTTTCCAAACTTACTGTAGCTGTGTACTTTAGGAAGGGATGGAAAGTGCTGAAACATTGGAATTGGTAATAGTATTTAAACAGTCCTGTAGTATTCCATTCTGCTTACTTATTTACAGACACTGCAAACTGAATGCTTGGTATCAGAAATATACAGTATAGATTAGAGCCGAACCGCTCCGAACATCGACGGCCCACGAGCCACGCTTGCGAGTTTTCGGCTTTGTTCGGAAACCCGAGCACGACCGAACATAGGAATCTGGCGTTGGATACTCGTGAGACGTCAAGTCTGTATAAGCTTGGTGTCCCAAGAATTTGGCACCATTTCACAGTCACGCTTCCAGCTGCGCATAGCTCAGCTCGTGGCGGGGCTGGGGATGGCGTTGTGCACTGGGTTGTTGAACTTACCAATTGTTAGTAAACAGTCTATTAATGATTTGATATTAGAACTTGGTTAAAAACAATGAGACTTTCCAGTATTGATTGAAATATACTGAGAACTGTCCAGTTTTATATGTCTGGCCAGACACTTATACCAAGGGTACCTTACAGATGCCACCTTTCATTTCCCAGGCCTCACAGTCGCTGGTGCTGGATAACCTTTATTGTACAACTTTATCAAGGAGAAAAATTGTAGCTACAATTTTTCTCCTTGATAAAGCCACTGATACCCTAATAAGAGGTGGCAAAACACGTTGGAGGTTTTTACTCTATGAATGCATGAGTGGGATATCACACTGAATACAACTACGCCACACTTCTCAAGGCTACTCCGGATAAAGTTGTACTATAAAGGTTATCCAGCACCAGTGACTGGAGGCCTGGGAAATGAAAGGTGGCATCTGTAGGGTACCCTTGGTTTACGTGTCTGGCCAGACATATAAAACTGAACAGTTTGGCGGGGCGTGGCCAGCCAGCCAACAGGGAGGAAGCGGGTGTTGTGAGCTCCTGCACGCCGGCAGCTTAACAGCCCCCATTGCCGCTCACTTCCCCCCTGCCAGGTCCCAGCTCACTACCCTCACTCCCTCTCATCCATCGGGAGCCGTCGGGCGAAGCTGTGGAGCCAGGGAGTGCGTTTCCTCGCTCCTGCGGGTTGCGGCCTAGTCCGGCGGCGGGAGCCGCGGCCTTAATTTAACAGCCGCCGGAAGCCGGATGCAATACGGAAGTGCCACCGAAGAGGAGGCAGTCGGCCCGCTGCAGCCTGCGGGCATGTGAGGGGTCACCCGGGACCCGATAGAGTCCGATCCGGAGGAGGTGTGTGTCCGGGGTGCACGAGTAGAGAGAGACTTGCTGTCCTGCCGCCCCAGCCCCCTCACATTGGTGGGGGATCAGTCTTTACTCCTTTTACCTGAGTGACCTGAGGGGAGAGGAGTGTAACAGCTCTATATTTACATGGCATGGCAGCATACCATATTTCAGCATGCATCCCCTATGAATAACTGTCTTTGTGTTGTTCTTCTCTCTGGGGGTTACCCCAGTTAGCCGCAGGGGTGCTACTCCTATATCCGAGATTTGTGTCCCACCATAATTTTCTTCAACTGCATACCATACTGCTGTGACTGAGCTATATCATACTGTGAAGACACCCCAGTTGTTGCTGCTTAGGGAGGCCTGCTACAGAGGTTAGAGCCAGTCTAGGTGTGTAAGGCCCTCTCCTGACCCCTGCTGGATTGATTTGATCCGTGCCCTCGAGCTTTACAGTTCTGATCATATAATATAATATGAGGTACCACCTCCCTCTGTCTTCTTGCAGAAGTAGTTCTATCCCTGTGCAGATGATGTGACTTTCACCTATGTTTGCTTAAACCCGGGGGTCACTGGGGGCCCCACATACACCAAAGAAGAAGTGTCCATGTCAGATGCATTCATGTCATATCCATCCTAAAGGAACTACAGCTCTTCAAATTTCTTAATAGTGAGGGATCACCGTCCTTCCCTCCCAAGTTGATATCAATTCCATCATGCCCTCCAAACGTCAGAAAGATATGTCAGGATCGGCTAAAACCAACTTCTTTAAACATCCATTCCCAATTCAAGAGATAAAAAGCAAAAATCAGACCATCTCTGCTCAAACACAGCTTTCTGCTCTCAGCGCTCCTTTTGACCCCACTCCTTCCCCATCTACCTCCCTGACAACTATGGGAGAAAATAAACCTTTAACAATCAGAGGCCATGAAACAATTACTAAATGCCTTCAAAGCAGATTTCTCTCAAGAACTTAAGGCAGCTGTTCAATCCTGTCAACAATCCATTGATGCTGTGGGTCAACGGGTTGATCATCTAGAAATTAAAATGGAGGAGGTGGTGAAGTCCCACAACGAGCTGATCGGTCTTCATGAGGAACTCCAACAAGAGAATGTTGTCCTTCGTAGCAAACTGGCCGACCTGGAGGACAGGTTGCGAAGAAACAATATTAAGGTTAGAGCAGTGGTTCCCAAACTGTGCGCCGTGGCTCCCTGGGGTGCCTCGGGACACATGCAGGGGTGCCCTGGGTTGGTAGTCCAGGACCAACTCAAATTATTAATGGTTAATTATTTATAAGAAAAACCAGTGCTGGTGGCTGCCAATCATAATATGTGTACAAATAGAAGCAATTCCTGCCCTTTTCCACATAACTGACCCTAAGAATCGCATATAAATCCAATCTAATTAAAATAAATTTGGCCTAGGGGTGCCACGACAAAAATTCTTATACTCTAGGGTGCCGTGATTAAAAAAAGATTGGGAACCCCTGGGTTAGAGGAATCCCAGAATCTGTCACCATGGACGGCCTAGTTCAATATGTGACAGACTTATTCACAAAGCTTCTACCAACGGTACGTTTCAGACTTTCTTCTGGATAGTATACACCGCATTCCAAAAGCCAAAAATGCGCCCAAGGGGGCTCCTCGGGACACCCTGATGAGATTCCACTACTTCCATATAAAGGAGCGAGTTCTTCATGCTGCAAGTACTGTGGAGGATTCTGAAACTATCTTGGGAGATCTGCAGATATTTGGGGACTTTTCTGCCTCCACCTTCGCGCTGAGGAGAGCGTTTGCGCCAATCACCAGATCTCTCAGGAATGCAGACATTCAATACCGCTGGGGTTTCCCAACAAAGCTGATTGTGTGATGCAACGAGACCTCTACCATTATTACTACCTCAAGGCTGGTGTGTGGAATGTGGACATTTTGGCACCCTCTGTCAGCAGGGTGGCGCAGGAATGGTCCTCATCTGACCGTGCAGCATAATTGATAAGTATACACTATGCTGGGTTTATTTCTAGCTAATTAGTTCAGTTTAATGTGTGGATATTGTGTTTACTAGTTTTCCTGACATGGAGGCCGGGCACCTTGCAGTGGGTTTCTCCCTGTGGGGGGGCTCTGGCTGGGGAGGCTGCTGGGACTATATTGATATATTGTGACCACTGGATGGGTTTGATACGTGGGTCCCCGGTCCCGCCCTCCGGATGGATGACCCTCCCATCTTAGGTGGGCTGTCTGTTTGTTAACTTTATCCTGTTCAGTAACATTGCCCTATCCATCGTCACTTTCATAGTGAAATTGTTATTTCCTTATGCTCTTTGTTCCTGCTCTAGCTATATGTCTGCAAATGACTATACTGAATGCTATCTATCTGTATTTTGGGGCCCCCCGGTATGGCCCTGTGCTATGGCCCATCCCCCAATGTGCCGCCAAACTGGGCGGCCCACGTTGACACCGAAAGGGTGTCCTCCCCTAAGTTTCTGTTTCCTACTATGTCTCTCCTTTCCTGTTGAGACCACCCCTCAGTTTCCATATATTTTGATTCAGTTCAAAATTCCCCTCCCCCAACTACAGCACTGCTAATTCACATGGCTACTTTATATTTAATGCTCCTATTATCAAGTGCACAACACTATTTCGTCTGTTACTATTTCACTGGTTACGAACGCTCCATAAAGAGCCAGCTTCATGGTTTGATTCTTGTTCTCGGCTTGATGTGGTCTTTATATCCCCTTGCCCTAACCCTGGGCATGACATTAAGCAAATTTGTATTTACTGTTATACATGACTCCACGTATATTTAATGTATTATCATTGAATGCTAAAGGTCTAAACTCCCCCTATAAACGGAGTCTGGCACTAATTTCTCAAGACTTAAATCTCACATAATTGCGATGCAGGAAACGCATTTTCCTGCATCAGCCCCTCCCCGTTTCTATAATAGTAAGTTCCCTCTATGCTATACTGCCAATGGACCCAGGAAGAAAGCAGGTGTTGCCCTTCTTTTCTCTCGTCTTTGTAACTTCTCCTTAGAGAAACTAATAACAGACCCTGAAGGCCGATATCTGATTGTTATAGGTCAGGTTGACGATGTCCAGGTTACAATTGCTAATGTGTATGTCCCTAACTCTAATCAAGTTCCCTTTATTAGGAAACTCTGCTCTACCCTCCTCTCATCCTATAAAGCATGGGTCTTCAACCTGTGGCCCTCCAGATGTTGTAAAACTACATGTTCCAACATGCATTGCCACATTCTTTCCTATAAGAGCATGTCAAAACTGTCAGGGCATGCTGGGACATGTAGTTCCACAACATCTGGAGGGCCACAGGTTGAAGACCTGTGCTATAAAGGATCATTGATCGTATTGGGGGACTTCAACTTGGTCCTAGACCCTTCAATGGATAAATCCACGGCCCGCCCTGTCCCTAGTTCCTTGCAGCAAAGGAACCAATCCCGGGCCTTCCAACATATATTGTTGGAACATGGCTTGTATGAGGCTTGGAGGACAAGGAACCCCGGGTGTAGGGACTATACCTTTTTCTCCGCAGTCCATAGGTCATTTTCTAGGATAGACCTGGCCCTTACAGATGGGAGAACTCTCCAACAATTAAAGGCAGTTGACATTCTGCCGACTTCGTGGTCAGACCACTCAGCCTTAAGGCTTGTGTGGGACCTGGGGTCGGCTAGATTGTCTCCCATCTCCTGTCCAATAATAGTACTAAACCTATGATTGATCAATCCCTAGCTTTGTACTTATAAACTAATTCCCCGATGGAAAGCTCTGTCCCAACACACTGGTGCACTTTAAAAGCAGTTCTGAAGGGAATCTTTTATTCAGGCAGCCGCCCAACTTAAAAAGAAGCTAACAAAACTGCGGGAGGAAATTGAAGCAAAAATATCTGATCTAGAGCGTAAACTTAAGTCAGATCCGGCCAATAGAGTAGTATACAGAGATCTGTTGAAGTTGAGAGATGAATGGAACACCATGTCTATGTCGGAGGTTCAGAAAAACATTCTCAAGTTGAGACAAAAGTATTACATCCAGGGCGATAGGGCAGGCAGACTGCTAGCGAGGAAACTGAGAGGAAAACAAGCGCAGGAACGTATTAAACAAGTTACAAACTTGAAAGGTACCCTAGTTTCAGATCCCCTCGATATAGCCAATGCCTTTGCGGAATATTATTCTTCTCTATATAATCTTCGTCAGGACACACTTACCCCGCAACCCACAGCAGAATCTATTGAATCCTTTTTTACAGCACATTAACCTTCACTCGATGGACCAGGCTGCCTTACAGCTCCTTGAGCGTCCATGGTCAGTAGACGAGATCTGGCTGGTTATCGATACCCTTCCGGCGGAGAAGGCTCCGGGTCCCGATGGATTCATTAATCAATTTTATAAAATATATTGTGACCAACTAATCCCCATAATGGTCCCCTTGCTCAATGAGGCATCATCACTTGGTTCCTTCCCCGCTGAAATGTTAGAGGCTCGAATTGTCACCTTTCCCAAGCTGGGTAAGAACCCCAAAATTTTAATAAACTATCGCCCCATAGCCCTATTAAATACAGATGTTAAGATATACGCTAAATTAATAGCAAACAGACTAAACTTGATTCTCCCCTCTTTAGTGAACCAAGATCAGGTTCTGGGGAGACAGGCACTGGACAATACTAGAAGAATTATTCATCTGCTGGATGCCTTCTCCTCGAGGATGGAGCCTTTATTACTTCTATCATTAGACGCGGAGAAGGCATTCGACAGACTACACTGTGGGTATATGCTAGCTACGCTGCAGAAATTCGGCATTAAAGATAGGGCTCTGTCCGCTATCATGGCTCTTTATTCCAACCCAACAGCCAGAGTCTTTGTAAACGGTATGTTGTTGACCACTTTTGCGATTTCCAACGGCACCCGTCAGGGGTGTCCACTATCCCCATTAATGTTCGTGTTGGTGATGGAACCCTTGGCGGAAGCGATTAGGTCAGCTACAGACATTAAAGGTCCTCGCATGTCTGATCGCTCTTTCAAGATCTGCCTATTTGCAGATGACGTGCTCCTGGCAATCACAACCCATCACCCTCCCTAACTGCCCTCCACAACATTCTCTCTATCTATTCTTCAATTTCCTATTATAAATTAAATAGTTCAAAGATGGAAGCTTTACCAATTAATATCCCGAAGAGTACTCTTGACGAGTTAAAAGGGAAGTATGACTACTCATGGCAGTATGATAGCCTAAAATACCTTGGCATTAAAGTAACACCTATAGTATCATACCTCATTGCCGCTAATTACCTCCCTTTATTACATACATTTTCCCAGATGACTAATGAATGGATGCTCTTGGAAACTTTATGGCTAGGACGTATATCAGCACTGAAGATGGTACTCCTCCCTGAATTACTCTATCTCTTTAGAACAATTCCCATCCTCCTTCCAAAAGACTTGTTAAACAAATTTAATGCCCTATTCTTAAAATACATTTGGAGGGGTAAAAAACCTAGACTAGCCAGAAGCACATTATGCCTCCCCAAATCTAAGGGGGGTCTAGCGTTCCCAGACCTATACGCATACCAAATAGCGTGTATACCCCTATGCGAGTGGTTCGCTAGCAGAGATCCTAAACCCTGGGTCTTGTTGAAGAGGGGAATCTCTTTGCAGATACCGCTCACAGATATTTTATGGCTACCTCCGTCAGAATCCCCAAAAGTTGTTGAGCGACTCCTCGTTCTTTCATCCACTAGACGCTCTTGGCTATCACTAGTGTCATTAACCCCTGAAATTTCTCTCCCCCCGCCCGAGCTGTCCCTAAAGGGAATAGCTCATGTAATTCCAAATTTATCGCTAGATTCCTTGACTTCACAAGGCATTTTGACTCTGGATAACATTCTCAGGGAAGGCACTATATTGCCTTTTAGCGACATACAATCCTCTTTTGCAATTCCCTCTAAGCAATTCTATAAAGTCCTCCAATTGCGCCATTGGGTCCAAAGCGTGGGTTCCCTTTCCCATTCACATAAAATAGTTCCTATTCCTAAATACATTTTTCACAGACTTTCCAGAACAAACTCCAGAGGCTCTATTTCGTGGTGGTACTGTCTGCTGACAGATCCACAGCAGACTGCTAAACTAAGCTTCCAAGCTAAGTGGGAACGTGATTTGACAATCCCCTTGTCTGATGATGATTGGAAGACTATAGTTGCTTCCACTCTTCACTATGCCAGTCTCGCATACAACAATTTTACAAATTGATCCACAGACAATACCTGACGCCTGCCCTTTTACACACTTTTTGGCCATCCACCTCCAACTCGTGTTGGAGACAATGTGGAGGAGTTAGTACACTCATCCATATATTTTGGTTGTGCCCTAGACTGGCGGAAATGTGGTGTAGGGTATTTAGACTACTCTCAGAAATCTCAGAAATCTCAGGTGTTACCATCACCCCGCACCCGAGAGTTGCCCTATTTCACTTGTTCCCGGTTCACGTTCCCAAAGATACTCATTACGTCCTAGGCCACATCTTAATCTCTACTAAGCTATTCCTAGCTAGCCACTGGCAGACTCCCCTGGTCCCCACGATTTTAACGATAGAAGAAATGGTTCACGATCATTATTGGTGTGTATCAGAGGGTTCACCCTGGACGGGATCTCATCTTGCCCAGATAGCAAAATGGACCCCCTGGGTTGCCCATAGATTAACAAACTCCTTGAGAGTTGATTAGCTACAGACCCCCTTTAATGTGAAAACTCAACTTCCCATATAGTATTCTGGTTCTAGTGTCGGAAAATATATATGTTAACAATATTTCTCTGTTTTGTTTTTATCCAGCCTTATACTTTGATTTAAACATGCTTGCAATGTATTTGAGATGCATTAAATTGTCAACTGTGATGTGTTGTACCCCTATTTCCCCGTCCCTTCCCTCTTCTTTATTCTGTACCCCTACCCTTGGTGTCTACTTGACACATCGTTAAAAACGTAATAAAAATGGAATCTTTAAAAAAAAAAAAACTGGACAGTTGTCAGTATATTTCACTTCAATCAATACTGGAAAGTCTCTTTGGTTTTAACCAAGTTCTAATATCAAATCATTAATAGATTGCTTACTAATAATTGGCTTCAGCTAAGCAAAGTTATTTCAATGCATTAACTAAACCCCCAGTTCCAAGGAAAATGCATGCTTAACTAACCCAATTAACTTTTAATCAATAGGAATTTTCATGTGACACATTTAGCCATAACCGGTTGTGCTTATATCTTTTCCTTTTTTTAATTATAACAATTGTTTTCTTTTATGTCATTGTACGTATGTGTTTGATGTGATTTTATGCTATTATGTCACTTATTAGAGGCAGATATCAATAAATGCCTTATTATTTAATTATACTATTCCCTGATATTGCGCAGTTCTATTTTTAAAAAAAAATTCTTGTTTGGTCTTCTACGGGGATTCTGAACAATCCCCATAAGAACAGCTGCAAATAGACGGGAAGGAATTATTCCTAAACAGTCTGGTCATTTTTAACTTTTGTTTGTAACTAGTCGGTTTACTTGCGGTGCAGAACTTTTTTGCTTTACAGCGTTATACAAGCTGCACATTAAAAACAAATTAAATTCAAAAAATCCTAATCACTTTTTCTCGTCTTTAATTATTCATTCTTTGTGTGTAGTGCACCCAAGTATATACTGTCAGAAGGTGGATGTGTGATTGATTGGCCTCCAAGCAGCGTTATACAAGCTGCGCATAAAAAACAAAATACATTTTAAAAATCCTAATCAATTTTTCTCGTCTTTAATTATTCATTCTTCATGTGTAGTGCACCCGTAGTATATACTGTCATAAGGTGGGTGCGTGATTGTTCTACAAGCTGCACATTAAAAATAAAGGTACTTGTGTAGTTTCACAGCTGCAGTTATGTAGTTAGCGTATTGTCCCTGTCAGAATCAGCGTAGTGTTCCCGTGGGCAGCGTAGTCAGCGTCCCTGTCAGAATCAGCATAGTGTTCCCGCGGCCACAGCCATTGGGCTATGCTAAAAGCATAGCTTAAGCTGCCGCCGTGACACTACACAAGTAGTCAGTCAGACGTCCCTGTTAGTATCAGCATCATGTTCCCCCCCCATTCGTGGGCAACCAGAGCCGGAGCTTACGTTATTAGAATAGAATAGAATAGAATCAACTTTATTGGCCATGTATGCATGCGCACACTAGGAAATTTTTGTGGATTTACAGTGCAGCATCAAGCAAGGATAAAGGGGGGGGGGGGCATTACATACATTAAATTGAGACATTATATGCGGGGAACACATGCCCGCCAAGCAGCTCAGCGCCTAGACAGCCATCAGCAGCGCCACTGGTCGTTGCAGCAGCCGGTAGGTAACAATATAAGCAGGGACAGTACAGTATCACACAGGGAACACATACCCACCGTGCTGCACAGCGCCTAGGCAGCCATCAGCAGCGCCACTGGTCACTGCAGCAGCCAGGTGGGTAACAATATGTATTGTTAGTGTAGTCAGTCTACACTTACTAAATGAATTGGGAACCATTGACCATTGTAACCTGCCTGTCATGACAGGAGTGAATGTGTTCCTGAAACACCCCCACTATCCACGCCAGCCCAAAGCGTGGCGAGCACAGTTACCCCCATGAGGGGACGCGGATTACTTTACATGTATTTGGTGTCCCCTCGCGGGGCTCGTTGCGCTCACCACACTTTATAAAATCAACTCCACTCCGACGTGGATAGTGGGGGGTAAGAAAAGATCGGGAGGACGCATAATGCTGTGCTCGCTGCGCTTCAGGCTGGCAAGGATAGTGGGGGTTTCAAATGGAGGCATTTGCCAGTATGTAACATGGAGCACTGGCAAATGCCTCATGTGACACACTTGCATCCGCACCCCCTCTTTGTGCAGGAGATGCACACGCTACCGAACCCCTAACCCTGTCAGCAGGATTGCTGTAACCTGCCACAATAGTTAGTGAGACGCAGAAGTGTATCATGCGCTCCTGCATCTCAAACAGATGGAGCTACGCTGATAATGTAGCTTAGGCTGCCGCCGTGAAACTACACAAGTAAGGCAGCCGTTCGGCTATGCTGATAACGTAGCTTCAAACGTAGCGTAAGCTGCCGCCGTGAAACTACAAGTACCAAAACAAATTAAACTACAGGTACCAAAACAAATTAAATTAAAAAAATCCTAATCAATTTTTTATAGCAACGTGCACATCAGAATTACTATACACCAGCCACTAATAGTCCTGAGCGCAGGTTACCACCACTCTTTGTATAATCAATTTTTTTGCACCCATAGAATATACTGTCAGAAGGTGAGAGAGTGATTGTTCGGCCTCCAAGCAGCGTTATACAAGCTGTGCATTAAAAACAAATTAAATTAATGAAAGTAAAATAATCCTAATCAATTTTTCTCTTCTTTATTCAGTCTTTTTGTGTACTGCACCCATAGCACACTGTCAGAAGGTGGGTGTGTGATTGTTCGGCCTTCTAGCAGCTGTTAGCTGCGCATTAAAATAACATTAAATTAATTAAAGTAAAAAAAAAAACAAATCAATTTTTCTCTACTTTATTCATTCTTTGTGTGTACTGCACCCATAGTATACTGTCAGAAGGTGGGTTTGTGATTGTTCGGCCTCCACGCAGTATTATACAAGGTGCGCATTAAAAACATAATAAAAAAATTAAAGTAAAAAAATCCAAATCAATTTTTCTCTTCTTTATTCATTGTTTGTGTGTACTGCACCCCAAACACCATACTTATACTGTGAGAAGTTCCGTGTGTTAATAACCAGCCAGCTTGATGCAGACCTTGGCCTAAATTAAATGAAAATAACATTGTGAGCTGTTAAGTGGTCAAAATTGTCTTGAAAGGGCTGGAAATTGATGTTATTGAGGTTAATATTGCTCTAGGGACAAAAAAAACACAAAATCTTAGGCCCGGCACTCATCTCTAGTATAGATACGTTTTTATACTGTCCTCATCAGCAGCAGCATGAATCATTACTAAACAAAATGCCTCACAAGGTCTATATACTATTAGAAGAGATGGTAATTGTAACAGACACTATGCTACATATATCTGTCAGTTGTGAAAATGTGCTTTGAATGCTGAAACTACTATTAAGTATAATTTAAACAAAAAGGAGGAAGCCAAATTATTCAGAGTAGGCATTGTAGCCAGACAAAGGAGCTGCAACTTTTTTTTTAAACCACACCCTTTACATTATTGATATACAAAACACATTACTTATATACACAACACATCTATCTAATACAAAACACATTTCCTGTGGCTTTTCAGGTAAAACAGGGGATACGGACACAAAGAGAGGACTATCACACCAGGAACCCTTAATTCGAGATAATCAAAATGTTGTTTTATCGAGGTGGTGCAACCTCAGACATGGATTGGAAGAACAAGAAAAGAAGACAAGAAAGGGATGCTCCTGGGTCCAGGGGCAGTGGAAATGGGCAAGCTGGGTCGATGCAACCCAGGTCTCGTTCACTGCTATGCAGACGCTGACTCTGGGAGATTCTCTCCTCTCCCAGCTCCGCCTCCCGAGCTCCACACAGCTCAGTTTTAATCACACTTTATTTCTTCTTTATACACCTTTTGAATTTAATGTATTTAGCTGAAGTAACCTTTTTACAATAATTTATTAAAGTTAGTCTTTAATATTCCCTATTACTTGTGTGAAAAAATAGACACTTTCTTGTCTTCTTTTATTGTTCAACACAGAGGATATAGAAGAGTTACTGCATGCAGGTTACATTCAGCTTTTGATCTTTTAAATAATTTTTAGTTATGTCTTGGAACTATCATTCTGATGTTTGTTACTAGAGGTAAATGTCACACCAATATGCTGCTGATTCTGTTTATTTGTTGCCTTCTTTAGTAATTTGTAACCCTGGGGCTGCTGCATTAGTAAATGCAAAAATGTATCCTAAATCCCGATATATATACTTGGAAGGAGAGAAAATAACGTTCTATTGTGATGGTAAATACCAAACACCACATGGGAAAGATCGTGGAGAGATTACATGCCTTTCTGATGGAAAATTTCAGTCAGCAAAATGTTCCAGTAAGTACAATATCTTATTATGGTTTTTATTTTGACGTCATAAATAATCTTAAGAGATTCTGGGCCTGAAGCGGAGCTGGAGCAAATCCATTTATTTATTTATTAAGTGCAAACATAAAGGTTGACATTTAATAGGATGCACTAGTTGTTTTTTTTGTGATAAGGCACGCACATTTTGGCGAAAATGCTTACTTAATAGGGTGCGCTAAGTCACGTAATTCGCATATATTAAGCTCTGCGGAATCTGTGTGCGCTATATAAGAAACTGGTAATAAATAATAATAATAAATATATTGTGCGATAAACCACACATTTTCACTTGCCGAGTTTAATTCGCATTTTTATCGCATCCAGATGTTTTTGCATTGAAAGTATACAAGTCGCTTATTGCAGGGAATTCGCATTTCAAAAGTGTCTAAAAACCGCCACTGATGCAGACCAGGTCCTGATGGGCAAATAGACCCAAGAGCAACTTTGGTCAAATGCAGAAATGGTTAATTTTCACACAGGTGTCCACAATTGTATTCATAACCTCCCCTACATATACACAAACATCATTAAGGACATCTGTGAGGGTTTGAGAGATGGAGATTGTGCAGAGTGGTGTTGAGCTGGCTGTTTGTGACTTTGGTAATTTGGAGGATCTGCGCGAAAGATCCAGGTACCCCGAGTACTGCGTGCTTCATGTAGGTATCGTGCTTGGCTGTACCTGGACTCCCTCTCTGATCAGCAGGTTGTGGGGAAGTTTCGGCTGAACCGCACTAACCTCTTGAACTTATATGAGCAGGTGAGAGATGATTTAGACCCTTGTGGGGATGCCAACTATGCAGTGTCTGCCCTCTACTTCTTGGCCACAGGCTCCACTCAGTCTGTGACCTCATGGTCATTGGGGGTGTCACAGGCCACTTTCTCTAAGCATTTAAATCAAGTGTTACTTGCTTTCAAGAAATTGTGGCGCACATATATCAGATTCCCACATTGTAAGTCCTAGTGGCAGGACCTTAAGGTGGCTTTCTATCGGCTCTTAGCATTCCCAAATGTTCTGGGAGCCATAGATTGCAGCCACATTGGCCTTCGGGCACCGCATGTGAGGGGAAATGTCTATGTCAATCGGTGTGTGCCTCACTACCTTAAGGTGCAGGTGGTGTGTGATGCCAACCTCAAAATATTCAGTGTGGTTGCAGGCTACCCAGGGAACTGTAATGATGCCTATATTCTGCGTCACTCAGGGCTGGCTACTTGGTAAGTACATTTTAAGTTCTGTAAATGATTGCCCACTATTTATAGTGCTATTGTGTTCATTTACATACTAAACAATTATTGCACTCCTGTGTAGTGTGTCATTAGTGTGTTCACTTTAGCCAGACATTTATCTAACCCTAAATCACTTTCAAAGGTGATGTCACTCTGGACAAATAATGGGTATGCTTGTTTCTGAAACCACTAATGAGCAACAGCAAGTGTAACCTGTACTATAGTGCATGTTTTTTTTTTTTTTTAAGTGACAATTTATTGTGTTGTGTATTCTGATATGTGCAATATATAGGTGTAATCAGTCCCTCTCTTTTACCATACTTCTGTAAATATAGATGTTTTTTGCCTTGAGCATTTAAACCAAATGTACACAATCTTACCATATACTGTAATGACCTAATTTTTTTCTTTTAAGGTGACTCAGGATATGGGTGTCTCCCTTGGCTTATGACACCTCTGCATTACCCGCAAGGCCCTGCCCAACACCGCTATAAAGAAGCACACATTGCCACCCGCAATGTTGTGAAACGCACCTTTGGGGTGCTGAAAAGTCGTTTCAGGTGTTTGGACAGATCATCAGGTACACTGCTTTACCACCCAGCTAAAGTAGTGATGATTGTCCAGGCTTGCTGCATGTTACATAACATTGCCCTTTCCTAACCACGTTATGTGGAGGATGGCAATGCAGCAGTCGTGCAGGAAGCTGAAACTACCCAACCTACGGTAGGAGTACGCAGAGGGGGGATCTGATGCGCAGGGAGATCATAATGCGATATTCACAGGTATTTGCATTTCAAAAATATACAACCTATTCTTATCTCAAAATATCTCCCATCTCGACCACTCCGCTCTGCACAAGATCGGCGTCTCTCTTCTGCACGGATCACCAGCTCCCATTCCCTATTAAAGGACTTTCATCGTGCTGCTCCCACACACAACAAGACTCTCCAATAGCCTCCAAACTTTCAAGCGTTCCTTGAAAACTCATCTCTTCAGGCAAGCCTATCATATTTAAGTTCCATACGCATAACCCTCTGATGCACTTATGTATTATATAGCTTCCCTTCTGGACCTACAAGCTATGCTATTACTGGTGCCTGTCCTCGTGTTTCCCTCCTATATCCCTATAGATTGTAAGCTTGCAGCAGGGCTCTCTTACCTCCAAGTCTGTCTGCTGTTACCCAGTTTGTTTGATCTCTGTTTACAATTGTAAAGCGCAACGGAATCTGCTGCACTATATAGAAACTGTAAATAAATAAATAAAATACTACCTACAAGTACCTTTTGTTAAAGCGTGTTTACATACCATAAACCAATTGCCAAACAATATAACCAATATTTAGGGAAGTAGCGGGACCCCAATGAAAGAAGCTGCGTAACCTGAGGTATCCTATGGTGCTCACATGCTGGTAAGTAACTAAATACAATAGTGCATGCCATTAAAAAATGTCCTACAGCAGCAATATATTGTAACAACCTAACTGCACATTAGCATTGTGGATTACACCATTTTATGTTAAAACACCCAATAATTACGATGAAAAAACCACAGACACATGTAAATGAACGACTTTACTAATGTAAGCAATGCTTGAATTGTGCAATTACTGTTTCATAAATTGTAATGTTCAAATTATGCAATCAAAAAGTATACTTCAACAAAAATAAACATGTGTATATTATAACATCAAATTTTGGGAACCTGTGTACGCACACAGCCCCCCTTTGCCCCTGACCCAAGGCCACCCCTGGTTCGCACACTTCTACTTGCGAGAGAAGTTGGTGAGCCACTCAGTGGGGTACTTGACACTCTGCTAATTGTGGAAGTAGCATCCCCTAATAAATTGATCTCTTGGTTATTTATTTGTGTCTGCAGGGCGACCAATGCAGTAGTTTGTGCTGTTATAGCTTGTGTTTGACCATGTACACTCTCATTTATGATGGCTACATTATTGTTTTGGACCCATAGGGCCTGGCTGATCTTGGCCAGACATGTGTCCAGGGTGGCAGCCATTCTAACTTGTGTGCCCACACTTACACAGACACTGTGGCCCACTTTTTAAGTTGCTGAAATATATTTCTAAGGAATCCTTGCATGTTGCCCATTTGATGGCTTTGCACCTCCATGAACGCAATTTGTTTGTGTTGAAATAAATGTAATGAGTGTGCTAATTCATCTGCTGTAGATGGTTGGGTGGATGTTGTTTGCTGGGGTGCCAGCACATTTGAGGGCCTTTGAGTGACAGTTGTCTGTGTGTTTTCCTCCTCAGGTGAGAATGCATCGACTGTTTGAACAATCATTTCTGTATCTTCTTCTATCATTTGTGGTGTGTCTGATGTTTGCACCACTAGTTGTGATGATCCTGTGGAAAATGAGCATACCACCATAAGTGTGTAGTATGTGTCAGTGCATTTAAGGTGTTTTTAGGGTTATGGCACATAACAATGGGTACTGTACAGTAACAGATGTACCGCAGCATATTGTTTAATGCTGTGATGTTTGATTTGTCTGATGGATTTTTAACATAAAAAATGATCCCATTGCTATGTAGTGGGTTTCAGTTACTCCATGGCATGGCCAGCATATCTGTCAGCACTGTAATGTGCTATTTTGGCAGCCATTACCCTATATTACATTTTGTTACATTGTGTTCATGTGTTCAGATTTAAACATGCTTCATCACGTTATTGGAACATTGTAGGTGACATTTTACCTATATTTGGTTAACAGTAGGGGGGTGTACTACATTGTACTGTAGGCTATTGTGCATGTTACATGTGTGTGTGTGTGTACTGTATGAGTAATGTTTTTGCGTATATTTTGATTACCTGCAGCCTCTGAATTCGGACATATGCCTCGGTCTGTGTGGGGTGCGTGAGCACTTCGGGAATGTTGATCTGCAAACAAAATGGTGGACAGCCGTTAAAAATATTGCATGGACAACATTATTTCCAGCATGCATCATAACATGTGTTACATGTTTTTTTTCCCTGGGCACACATGGCTCATGATTACCAATTATGTGTGGCCATTATTGTGTGGTTATGTTTGAAAAAGTAAAAATGTTATAAATATTTTTTTTAAAAGATCATGCCTGAAATAATGCTCTATGGAGGTGTTCTTGCTATTACTGAATTAAAAATATGTTTGAGCCCTCACCAATTTGAATCTGTAACATCATTTGCTAGGCATTTGAACAATACCAGCAGTTGTGGAACTACATGACCCAGCATCACCAACAATTGAACTTTAGGATATGTAAATTTACATAAGTTCACCTTGCTGGGATATGTAGTGCTACAGCAGCACTATTGTTATGCAAACATTAAAAGAGAGCATTACAGCTAGAAAACATTGCAATGGTTGATGTACATGAAAATGTGTTAGCACTTACCAGCTGGGGGTGGCGTTGGTGGCCTATCGTTGTCGGCAACATGGAGACCAGGAAGGACCTCTGGTGGGATGATTCTTTTTAGTTGCTTTTCATACAACGTGTATGTAACCGGTTGGTTGGTACCTCCTCCAGTGCGACTGGCCTCTTTAATTTCTTTCACCATCTTGCCTTTCAGTAGCCTTATGATATAATTAAACCTTTTTTTCACATTTCTGACACTTCTTTTGTGGCTGCTAATGGCTATGTTGGCTGGCACAGTGCTGCCTCTCCCTCTGACACTGCTGGCTCTTAGTGTGCCTCTGCTGCCTTTCCCCCTGGCTGCACTGGCGCTGCTGCTGGCTGGAACTGGCCCACTGCTGCCTCTGCCACCTGCACTCCCCGACAAAGTGTATTACCGTTCGATTTTGAAAAGTAACTAAACTCGCTTCCTATTAAATGCCACCCAAAGAGTCAGTCCCACCTGGCACTCAGGGTATAACATATGGGATGTACCTTGAATCAGTGCCTTCCCTGCCGGGAGCGAATTGCCAGTATGTATACAGGACCAAAAATAGGGTGGCACTCACAGACTTCTATAGGTGCAAAAAGCTGTGTTTATTGATATTCCGGGCTGTGGTAACCTTTTCTTTAGAATACATGCAAATGTACAAGATAATTGTTTTCATGCCGTGCATGCACACTTTAAGATGCCAATAGTATAAATCCGTCCCTTTGCAGATTAAATGCATCTAAAATTGTGACTCCCTCCTACAGATGCAGGATGGGGAGAAAAGTGGGACAGGGTTTTTTTGGATTCTGCACACTACAGATGGATTGTGCCCTTGATTATTTGGGCCTTATACCGCTATCTCAATTTATACTTGGAGCGGGGGTGCTATCCTATTCAACTGGGAGTCAATATTCAAAAAAAGAACACAAGAAGGAAAAAGACAGTGGTAGGCGGATGCACTCCTGTTTCGAGGATTGTAGTATAATAATTTTTATATACACAATTTTCTTTAAAAAATGGGAACTCCAGTTATCTTTATTATTATATTTCTGATAAGGAGATACCCATCAATATGCGAAATGTAAAGAGTTTAAAAGATTTGAGGACAAACAATGACATGAATTGTGCTAGAAAATAAAGATGGTGTTGATAGAATTTAAAACGTGTTGGCAGATTTTATTTGGAGGATGTAGCTTAGATTTACGGGGGTGATTCCCTTTATTGTAAATGTCACTGTGTAGATGGATCCCACCGCTGTGCTGCCTGTGGAGCTGATAAATTAAATATGGCCTTAATAGGCTCAACACTATTCAAGTAATAGCTACTTTATCAGTTTTACTCCTGGGGGTTTGCATTACACAGGGCTTGTACCCATTTTTAATACAAAGTATAATTGAAGGATGTGCAAAATTGTACCTAAATTCCGTGTGGAGCGTCTGCTATTCAGCTAAATGAACAAGTTTCCCTGTTATGCCAGCTTTAAGGGACACTGGTACACTGAATGGATACAGTCCTACAGTATCAAATACATTTGGTAATCACACACTCTGCAAAAATTGCTACTATGTTTAGTGTGAGGTTATCTACTGTTTAACTGGACTGGCATAGCCCCTAGTTGATCAGGCTTATGGGGATCTCTGCTGGATGAAAATGGTATATTGCTAATTATTAGCATGGATGTGTATTGTCATATGGGGTTAATGAACCACCCATAAATACCATATGGTGTAACCACAATTAATTAGCAAAGGAACTTATTCAATGCTGGACAGTATTCTTCCCACACCTGTGTGGTGGGTAATAAGGCCACTGCGAATGTAGTGACCCTATCTAGCACATATGGTGGACCAAACACATTAGATCATATAAGCTAACATCAATACATCCTATAATCTGCCAAACACGGGGTTGTGACACGTGTTTCGCATCTAAGCTTTCTCAAACAAGCCACTTGAAGAATACTGTCCAGCCTTGAATAAGTTCCTTTGCTAATTAATTGTGGTTACACCATATGGTATTTATGGGTGGTTCATTAACCCCATATGACAATAAACATCCATGCTAATAATTAGCAATATACCATTTTCATCCAGCAGAGGTCCCCATAAGCCTGATCAACTAGGGGCTATGCCAGTCCAGTTAAACAGTAGATAACCTCACACTAAACATAGTAGCAATTTTTGCAGAGTGTGTGATTACCAAATGTATTTGATACTGAAGGACTGTATCCATTCAGTGTACCACTGTTTACCAGCAGAGGTCCCTTAAAGCTGGAATAACAGGGAAACTTGTTCATTTAGCTGAATAGCAGACGCTCCACGCGGAATTTAGGTGCAATTTTGCACATCCTTTAATTATACTTTGTATTAAAAATGGGTACAAGCCCTGTGTAATGCAAACCCCCAGGAGTAAAACTGATAAAGTAGCTATTACTTGAATAGTGTTGAGCCTATTAAGGCCATATTTAATTTATCAGCTCCACAGGCAGCACAGCGGTGGGATCCATCTACACAGTGACATTTACAATAAAGGGAATCACCCCCATAAATCTAAGCTACATCCTCCAAATAAAATCTGCCAACACGTTTTAAATTCTATCAACACCATCTTTATTTTCTAGCACAATTCATGTCATTGTTTGTCCTCAAATCTTTTAAACTCTTTACATTTCGCATATTGATGGGTATCTCCTTATCAGAAATATAATAATAAAGATAACTGGAGTTCCCATTTTTTAAAGAAAATTGTGTATATAAAAATTATTATACTACAATCCTCGAAACAGGAGTGCATCCGCCTACAACTGTCTTTTTCCTTCTTGTGTTCTTTTTTTGAATGGGGAGAAAAGTGGTCAGCTCTTACCTCTGCGGAGGAGAAGGGCTGCCATGATGCAGCCCCCCTCTGCTGCCACCGGCAGCTGTGCTTGTGGTCCCCGCTGCTGCCGCCAAAAATCACGGTCCCAGCCGCCGATCCCCAGCGCGGGGCCAGCGCATATGCAGTAGCCTCTATGGACTGCTTTTGCAGCAGCCCCCCGGAGGCATATTCAGGGTCCTGGGTCCGAAGCATGCGCAGTATCATCCACGGTACTGCACACGCGCAGAACCCATTTTTGGGGCTTCCCGGCAGCTGCGCATAGAGAGGCATCCCAGAGAGAGGGAACACCTCCCAATGGGACTGCTTTGAGTGACTGGCTGATCGGACTTCCAATAGGAAGTCACTGCCAGTCACAGTGAAGCCAGAGCAGTCTCACAGACTGCATCTGGCTTCACTAGAGAGGCTGCAGCCCTGCAGCCCATAGGTAAAAACTGCCACTGAAAGTGGTAGTCTAATGCCTGGTACACACAAGGACGACTAGGGCCCGATCCCCTCAATCTAGATCAAATTCCGACCAATTGGATGTAGATTGTGTGGTGATTGGGCCCTTTTCTGTCCTGGTGTGGACCGATACCGATCCGATGCGCGGTTCCGCGGGTCGGTCGGTCGTTATTCAGATCCTACCTGATGCAGGTAGGATCTGAATAACGACCATACTGCCGGGTGCGGGTCACCATCGGAACGGACCCGCTCACGGTGCACATCGTGAGCGGGTCGTGCCCCCCCGCATCATCGTGAGCGGGTCTAAAGAAACACTGATGACCCACTCACAATGTGCATCGTGAGCGGGTCGTCGTGTTGTGTACCCCACATTAATCATACCTGATACCTGGTTCTTGTATGTGTACATACTTTGGTAACAGTGGCTATGTGTAGGTATTACATATATCTATATACTGTACAGGTTTCTGGGTGTGCTAGACAGCATTTCATCCACTGCCCTTCTTCCCTCAAATTCATACAACCTGGCAGGGGACACCGCTGCCATCTTCCTTGCTCGGCAATACTGCTCTGGCTGCCGTGAGGTTGCTTACCATGATTGGAAGAACTCCAGCTATCGCTAACAGGGGCAGATTTATTAAGCTCTGTGAAGTGATAAAGTGTTTGGTTTTTATCAACAACCAATCAGCTCCTAACTGTGAAGGTACCAGCTTGGTTTGAAAAATTTCAGATAGGATCTGATTGGCCGGTGATAAAAACCAGACACTTTATCACTTCACCAAGCTTAATAAATCTACCCCACAGTGTCCCGTTCACAGCATAAGTGCGGCTGAGCTTTGCCGCTAAGTTCTGCCCACTGACTACGGCTCACAGAAATACGGCTGTCAGGGTGTCAGGGTGGCTTTTTCAATTTGGGAACAGCAACCAGCTGTAAGATACAGATATACAGTACCTAGATGCATAAACAACTATTGTTACCTTTCAGGTACCTGTCAAATTCCACAACTTCAACATGGAACATATGAAGATAATGAAGAAAATAGAGCTGTACTGGAACTTGGTGACTCTTTGTGGTATAGTTGTAATAACGGCTATAATTCACCCAATAATAACATTTTTGACAGTGCAACATGTACAATTTATGGATGGGATTTTAAACCACATTGCAAAGGTATGTCAGATTTCTTTTTAAAAATAATTTGGTGCTTAATAAACAGATTATTTAATACAAAGAAAGTAAATTATGAGCAAATGTGACCATATATTAAATCATACACTACTGATTCTGGTTGACTCAGTAAATTGCATAGATCGCAGCTTACTGAGGGGCAGATTTATTAAGCTTGGAGAAGAGATAAACTGGAGATAAAGCGGAGAAAAGGTAAAATGAGATAAAGCACAGCCAATCAACTCCCAACTGTCTTTTTCAAACCCAGCTGATTGGCTGGTGCTTTATCTCCTTTTACCTTTTCTCCGCTTTATCTCCAGTTAATCTCTTCTCCAAGCTTAATAAATCTGCCCCTCAGTCCCAGAGTGCCTGCTCCGTATAAAAAATGCCCCCACAAATGCGCAAACCCCGACCATCGGGGTAGGGTCCGATTTTGGTTCATTGCGAATGAAACAAAATTTGCCCCTATGTCCCCATTGCAAAATATGCAGCTCTCGGTTTTTTTTAAGTTAACTATACAGTAGACAGTGGGATCCTTGAACTTCTGTTACTTCGACTTCAGAATCCAACTTATCAAATAATCATGTGCTGTACTGTAGCCTACAGTGGCATATGAGGTACGTTTCAGTTGTAAATTCATTTATAGACTTTTTATTAACTGTTCATGAATTTATAGATGTTAAATAACGTAGAAATTGGTACATTAATAGTGAATTAAATTTATAAATGTATGAAGGAGAAGTGTGCTGTGGGATGGCGGCACTATACACCATATCATTATCTGGGGTTATAGGTCCAGAAGGCTTCTTTTTAAGATGACTACACTAAGTTAAGATGGACTTTAAATTATATCTGTTTATGTTTCTATTCATTGGATTCACTAAAATGAAGTTGCCTGATACAGGTCATTGTAGGTCCTCTTAGACAACTAGAAGTTTATACTTTCCAAAATCTATTTTCATTTTCACCTCTTTGCTATCTTCAAAGCAAAATTCAATGAAAACCTCCTATCATACCACTTTGCAGATGCTAGCTGCATGTTGATGCGGTTCTCCATGCTCTCCGCGCACGCTCCACACTGCTTCTATCCTCATGTCCACCACATGCTGCTCGGGGCCTAGTTTTTAAAACTGCCATCCTGTCAGTCACTGCAGTGCCACTGCTAGATGTGCCTGGTGTTTTTGACACCCACTTGTGTTGCTTTCCTGATCTTTTATGGTTTGTCCTCCATTTGTGTCAATACAAAGGGCCCCTGGGTTTATACGCCAGACTTAGTAGTGCCCCTGGGTTTATACGGCAGAAAGAGCAACTCTTTGTTTTGTGGGGGCCCAAACAAACCAATTATTTCAGCCACAGTTATGGTAGACCCTGTCGCTAAAATGATTTGTTAAACTGTGCATGGGAGGACACAAGGACAATTCCATTTTGCACCTATTTTCTTTACATTATGTGCTCTCTGGAGCAATTTTTGTCCCAGTTTTTCAACCTGCCATCCTATCTGCCGCTGCAGTGCCACGCCTAGATGGATCAGGTGTTTGTGCCACCCACTTGTGTCGCTTAGCATAGTCATCCCGCTAACTCGGTGCAACCTTTTGACATAAAAATAACATTGCTAGGTGTGAGGTGTTCAGGATAGACTGGAAATGAGTGGACATTTTATTGAGGTCAATAATAGCATTGGAGCAAAAAAAATAAAAAATAAACTAATTCTGCGAATTTAGCGGTTTTATGTTTTAATTTAAAAAAAAATCCAGATACAAACCATGAAACCCAAAACATGAAAAGGGTGGTGTTTTGGAACAGATTCAGATCCAAAACATGGCCGGAGATACAGACCCAAAACACAAAACACAAAACGTGCCCGGTGCACACCCCTACTATTACTACTACTACTATTACTACTAGTATTTACTGCATCTTTGTAGTCTTTCCATCACACACATTGCTTTCGCATTGATATTGAGGTGATCCCAGCTGTTTTCTAGCTTCTTCCTCTGCGTATGTAAAAAAAAAAAAAAAATGCTTTCCGGTCGCAGCTGTGGGAGCAATCTGCCTACTTTAGCTGGCTGCATGATTACAGCGCATGTGCACCCGTCTGTGCCGTGGTGTAACTATGGTGTGGCAGATCCCGCGGTGGCTTGGAGGAGCCGGCGACGATGGGGTCTGTGGGGCGCCAAGCAGAATTAATGCAGGCAGGCAGTGCAAGAGGTGCTCGGCGGCTCCCGCAGTACAATGACAGTCTCTGAGTCTATTGGCTCGGCTGGCTTCCGGAATCCCCTGCAGCTGCTAGTATGTGTAGCTACTGTGCCTCCATCCTTCCGGTGGCTGCAGGGCCATTTGAAATGCAGCGCTGGCTCGTGAGCCCAATCTGAGCTTGTGGCCCTACAGCCACTCTGATTGGCTGCTGGGAATAAAGCTCTGATTGGCTAACGAATAGGCACTGCATTTGAAATGAACGGGATTGGAACTGCAGCTGCCAGAGACCATGGACACACCTATGGGCCCACATGTTGGCTGCCATTCATAAAGGCTGCTTGCTGTCATTCATTTAGTCAGCCTGACAGCCAGTCCACCAGCCGGGAGAGATGACTACTGCAGCCACGGCACTGTTGCTAGGCGGGTAGTGAAGAATTAAGGGGATTGGCCAGAAATGCCAGCCGGCCTGCTACAGTAGAGAGAAAACAGGTAACTAAGGCAGGGCTGGGCTTTGGGTGTGTGAGGCAGGATGCAGGGCTGGGGAATGGGTGTATGAGGGTGAAGGGCTGGAGTATGGGTGCATGAGGGTGAAGGGCTGGGGTATGGGTGTGTGAGGATGGGTGCACCACATGTAACCCCTGACAACTAGCAAGTAGGAAAGATTATCTTCATTTGGGGGGGGCGCCACTGCATCTGTGGATCCTACCATGCGCAGTAGGGTATTTTTACAAGCTGTGATTGCTAAGTGTGCCTCCCTTCACATGTCATCTATGCTACAGTATGAATGAAATACTGTACGGGCAGGCCAGACTCAAGCACGGAGTGGGTTAACAAAATGGCTTCTGAGCATGAACTAGGGCTTTATGGAAGCCCACATCTATGCAGCGAGCAAAGGCATAGATTTTACATGTCTAAGGGGAATGCTGAAGGTGTGTCTCATTTAAATATTTAAACACATAGAGGCTGCTGACAAAGGCACATATACTGCAATGATGAACCCGCAGCTCTGGTCCTCTACCCACACTGCTGTCCAGGTTTGGGCACACCTGCTGTGAAACAGGGAGCTGAGCAACTAGCAGGAGCTGACCCACTAGAGAGCAGGATTCCTCACTGTGACCTCCCTTAATTCAAGCGATGGCTCCCTGGCTGCAGAGGAAGCCAGAAACCCATGAAAGCTAGGTGGACAATTGGAGGGGACCCTACCTACGGTTGCTTGCTGCTTCCCTTCCTTTATCACATAAATTAATAGTTTGCTCTGAAAGCCAAGATACTTTTTTTTCATATGGTACCAGACGCAAGTCTCTATGACACATAGAACCGGAGATATCAGGGTACAGACACATTTTTGCCCACTGACTAGAATGGACCCGTTAATTCTGACCCACCATGAGTTCTGACGCTTGCAGTTACCCTTTCCAGGATCTCAGAAACTTGGGGAACATATTATTTGGTAGAAAAACGTCTCCTCTTTCATGCAAACCCAGATCTGAGCCGATTGGACCACTGAAACCATAGAAATTAAGCTTTAAGCTCATTTTAATTTATCCATAGGGTTTAGCTTTAGCAATGCTATGTTAGCATGGTTTTACACCAATGCTACTGACTCTGTAACAAATGCTGTGGTTCTTGCTGCATAAAAGGCGTTTATGGAAAAAAATTAGTTTGTGCCTAGTTTTATTAAATCTAACTTTCATAAATGTTTCAATAAATAAAAAGACAGTAATCGAACACGGTTTTCAAGTGTGTAGAGCAGCGCAGTTGTCCAATAGACTACGCCACTTTTTAATGTGTATGCAGAGAGTGCTCCCATTCAGAGGCAGCCATAACGCCATTCCAGAAGTGTGAGTCACTACAGTGTCTCAGACACTCCCATTGTGGATTAGTTTTGATGATACTGTATTCAGCCCACACCAACCCCCGCTACCCTTCCCCCTTCCCTGAGAGACTTTTCATGGAGAATGCAATGGAAGAGGCTGATTCTGTCGATCTGGCTGAGGAAAGGTGCTATACTGACACCATGTGCGTAAGCACAGTACTAAACACTACACGGCATGCTCTATGGTACTTGCGCAGGGACTCGCACTAAAAGGCTTTTATGAAAACAGTTTTTTTGTGTGTGAGTGCCTAGTTTTATTAAATATAACTTTCATAAATGTTTAAATAAAAAAAAAGTAATACAAATTTTTTTTTACACTGTAATCAAACACGGTTTTCCAGCGTGTAGAGCGCCAGTTATCCACTATCCTATGCCACCTGGTGATAGCAGCCACTGCTCATGAGTCTATGTAAAGACAGAGCCGTAATGCCATTCACAGAGAATGAGTATCGGCTACATGAACTGCACGCGCCAGTTATGATTTGCCATGGGGACCGGGACACTACACGGCCCATTTGCTTGTATTGTACAGTACTGTTGAAGCCACAGCGATGTTCACGGGAATGAGGCGCACAAGCGACTCATACATGCTGTATAGTAAGCGCACCCTAATTATGGCGAATGGCGGTGTTCCATCAGTATATCAGGGAACAACATCATCCCGAGCTGCAGGTTCAGAATGTAGATGGTGAAGAAGATAATGCAGATACTGGGCTGGAGGAAATGGACTGATGAAGACAAGATGGAGGAACCAAAAAGAGAGAAGGTTCAGGGAAACTGCTCACTGGCTGAAGATAAACTGGTGTACATCTGGACTGGGAGCGAACAGGCAGAGGTCAGGCTGAAGCTGAAAACAGGACATCTGAAGCAACACCAGAAGCAGGCAGAGCAGAGTGATAGCAATCGTCAGAGTAAGCCAGGAGTCACAGGAAGTGACTAGCACTAAATACCTTTTTTCACTGACAGCACATAGCTCAGAGAGAGCTTCTATGAACCCCAGGGGTAGCTACAATTTGCCGACAGTGGAAGGGAACAGGAAGAAGCTGAGCAATACCACATTTGGCAATAACCAAGATGGTGACACCAGCCTCCCAGCACCAACCAAGGATCCATGCCTCAAAGCTACTTTCAGAGCCTGCATGCTTACACTGAAACTCTGCCGGACGCACAGCATGACCAACAGCCAGAGTGGAGCAGATTCACTGCACATGGATGGAGTGTCTGCTCTTATATATACCCCTGAAAAGTTCAAGGCAAGACAGATGAGCTGGCAGGTTGGTAGGAGATATAATTACCACCCCTTGATATGTACTATCAGAGGCGTAGCGAGCCCGGAGCCGGCGGAGCACACGCTCCGAACGCAGGACCATAGCATGGCGCCGGAGCTGTGCCGTCACCGCCAGCTTGCTCACTCACCCGCTCCCCCGCTCCCCTGCCATCTGTGTGTGTGGGAGAGACGTCCGTGGCTGTGCTGCTATGTAAAATTCATTCATAGCTCCCGCTGGACCGCTAGCTCGCGGTCCAGCAGCTACCAGTTGCCGGGACCAGGCCGCTGCACAGTT
This sequence comes from Crinia signifera, assembly GCF_055691185.1. Classification (NCBI taxonomy): domain Eukaryota; kingdom Metazoa; phylum Chordata; class Amphibia; order Anura; family Myobatrachidae; genus Crinia; species Crinia signifera. Next base: position 96,811,780 of record NC_139224.1, read on the forward strand.
CTGTCCCCCTTGCCAACGAGCAAATTCAGTCCCCCTTGGCATCGAGCATGAAGCCCCTTGGCATCGAGCATGAAGCCATTTGGCATCGAGCATGAAGCCCCTGGCATTGAGCATGTAGGTAAGTGGCACTTATGTGTCAAATGTGTAATGGGCATTATGGTCTGTTATATAGTATGTCATGGGCATTGCAGAGTGTTATATAGTATGTCCTGGGCATTGCGGAGTTTTATATAGTATGTCATGGGCATTGCGGAGTGTTATACAGTATGTCGTGGGCATTGCGGAGTGTTATATAGTATGTCATGGGCATTGCAGAGTGTTATACAGTATGTCATGGGCATTGCTGTGTGTTATATAGTATGTCATGGGCATTGCGGAGTGTTATATAGTATGTCATGGGCATTGCGGAGTGTTATATAGTATGTCGTGGGCATTGCTGTGTGTTATATAGTATGTCATGGGCATTGCGGAGTGTTATATAGTATGTCGTGGGCATTGTGGAGTGTTATATAGTAAGTCGTGGGCATTGCGGAGTGTTATAGAGTATGTCGTGGGCATTGCGGAGTGTTATATAGTATGTCGTGGGCATTGCGGAGTGTTATATAGTATGTCATGGGCATTGCGGAGTGTTATATAGTATGTCATGGGCATTGCGGAGTGTTATATAGTATGTCGTGGGCATTGCGGAGTGATATATAGTATGTCGTGGGCATTGCGGAGTGTTATATAGTATGTCATGGGCATTGCTGTGTGTTATATAGTATGTCATGGGCATTGCGGAGTGTTATATAGTATGTCGTGGGCATTGTGGAGTGTTATATAGTAAGTCGTGGGCATTGCGGAGTGTTATAGAGTATGTCGTGGGCATTGCGGAGTGTTATATAGTATGTCGTGGGCATTGCGGAGTGTTATATAGTATGTCATGGGCATTGCGGAGTGTTATATAGTATGTCATGGGCATTGCGGAGTGTTATATAGTATGTCGTGGGCATTGCGGAGTGATATATAGTATGTCGTGGGCATTGCGGAGTGTTATATAGTATGTCGTGGGCATTGCGGAGTGATATATAGTATGTCGTGGGCATTGCGGAGTGTTATATAGTATGTCGTGGGCATTGCTGAGTGTTATATAGTATGTCGTGGGCATTGCGGAGTGTTATATAGTATGTTGTGGGCATTGCGGAGTGTTATATAGTATGTCATGGGCATCATGTCTGGGCTTATGTGTAATTGGAATTACAAAGTTCACTAATGTGCAATGGGCATTACGGTGTGTGGTATAATGTTGGTCCGTGCCCACTTTTCACTGCGCAGGAGCTTCACCTACTACGAATTGGTGGGGGCGCGAAACATGCCCTTGCTCCGGGCGCCGTCGCACCTAGCTACACCACTGTGTACTATAGCCACAAGCTCCAATTGCTGTCTCAAGGTGGTCGGCAGAAGGAAGATGCAGTAGTGGGCGATATTCCACTGAAGAATCTGTGCATGTAGCCTAGGTCAATGCCTTAATTCTGGGGGAGGGGTGAAGGGAAATCTATGGTGGTCTCAGTATATCCAGTGTTTGATATATGAAGCAATACTCTCTGTGGCTTGATAACGCTACCTGGTTATTGCTACGCTACATGCCAGAAATCAGCTGCATTGTACTGCTTTGCCCACAATATCCTGGACACTGTCCGAACCAGCCACAGAGACTTTTGCTTTGGGGATACCAGGATTAAAGCATTGTCCAACATGCATAGATTCCTCAGTGGAATATCGGCCACTACTGCATTCTCCTTCTGCCGACCACATTGAGACAGCAATTTGAGGTTATTGCTATCCTACATATCAAGGGGTGGTAAATAAATATCCTACCAACTTTCCAGCTCGTTAATCTTGCCTTGAACTTTCCAGGGGTATATATAGTAGCGGACACTCCAGGTTATGCTCTAATAAGGATGATTAAGTGCATTTTATTCAAATTGACATATACATGATCAATATTTTTACTATTATGTCACATTGTTCTAATGCAAAGTTTTATTATCACTTATTTTTTATAAGCTCTGAACACCTTTTTGTTTTTTACCCAGTTTAAAACAGGATTAACTAGACTGTATACAGTATAGCAGCTGCTGTTGGTGAACACTAGTGTCAAGTGCCCCCACATCACCTCTCCTCTTTCCAGAAGGTTGGTCAATTTCTTTCTTGTTGGTTGCATAGGGAGAGGAATCAGCAGCAGAAAGAAAGAAGTGATGGCAGGCACAGCTCCTCCTGCTGAAGCCATGCTGTCTGCTTTCCCTGAAAGTGAAACTAACCTGGAGAGAAGCTGATTGGTCCAACTCTGTGCATGCTGATCTCTCAGTGCAGTTGCTGGATCCCTGCACATCCTGCCAGTGCTGACACACCACAGCTTTACTGCTTGCAGCTTCCCCTCCGCTAAGGCTCAGCCCTCCTCTGTCTTCAGGTCATTTGATGCTGCCCTCTGCTTGCTCTCTCTCCCTGCTCCTTGGTTCCAGGAACAGCCAGGCGCAATGTAATGACGTCTATATATCTACGAAGGGGGGGACTGGACTGAGTGACATGTAAGAGGGGGTGGTGCAGGGTGGCGGGCCGCGAACCTGGCTTTAATTAGGCTTAAACACATAATCTAAACTAAATGAGAGCGGGTCAAAGCGTGGAGCAGGACTGACCATAGAGCTCCGCAGGAGGTTGCTGCGTGCAGGGAGGCATGTGCAGGAGACCTCTTGTGGGCTTTATGACACCTGTCAAAACGCGGCCATTTTTTATTTGGGCAAGCGCTACACCACTTAGCCGCAGTACACGGCCGAGCCAGGGGGAGTGGCCGACCCTGTCCTGTGTCTTATGTGCCGGCCAACCGGGAAGTGGCCCAGTTTCCCGGCAGGGCCAATCTGCCCCTGCTACCTTTTGACTTTGTCGACCTTTTGACTGTCTACCATTAGTGGTCGACCATATAACTGTCTATCATGAGTCAGTATATGATCAGTCCGGATACTGTCCTGATACCCAGCAGCAATCAGCTGTCTCGGCTTCTTTCCTTATTTGGAGAACTCAGCCTGCCTCAGTCAGTAACAACTTGCTGGGGATGAATGGGTTGCTTCGAAGATTATTGGCATTATAGCACTACATACAATTTACACACCAGATACAGATGATTATGGCAACAATGTTCCTTTTACCCCTTACTCAAGGGTTAGCTAGTCTTTTACAGCAGGGCTCATAGACACAGGGCAGCCCTTCCTCCATTTCAGTTACCTCAGAGTCCTCTCTAACTGCCACTATTCATGTGACGTCACCTGACCCTGCCTGCTTGTGCAATGCCGAGGCTGCTGGGATTTATCCACATGTGTAAACATGTACACTATAGCTCACTGCACAGTGCTATTTGCAACACCTTGTATAGTGGGGTATTACATATAGAATGCAGGCCACATGGTGAGGGTGTGTGTCAGTGTGATAGAACGCAGGCAGCAGGGTGAGGGAGTGTGTCAGTGTCAAAGAGGGCAGAACGCAGGTTTGAGGGAGTGCATCAGTGTGATAGAACTCAAGCTGCGGAGTGAGGAAGTGCATCAGTGCGATAGAGCACAGGTTGCACAGTGAGAGAGCATATGTTAGTGTGATAGAGCATAGGCCATGGGGTGAGGTAGCGCATCAGTGTGATAGAACACAGGCCACGAGATGAGAGAGCACAGGGTTAGAGAGCGCGTGATTACTATAGCGCACAAGCCGCATGGTGAGGAAGTGTGTTAATGTGATAAAATGCAGGGCACAGAGTGAGGGAGCAGTCTGGTAAATTTTTATATTCTGCGTGAGTAAAAGAGAAGAGAGAAATCAGTTGGTTTAGGACGCACTCCTCATCCACACGGTCTCATTGGGACCTTTTCATAAAAACATACCCACAAATGGGTGTATACTTTATTGAATATTTTATAATTTTTACAATTTTTAACTAGCAGGTCATCATTCTATATTGATACTGTATCAATTTTATTAATTGTATGTGACCTTATTGAATTTGTCCCTGTGCCAGGGTTTTCAATTAGAGAAAATATTAAAACAAGGTATAGATATAGGAAGAAAAATAAATGTTAAAGATTAAAATACAACTCTGTGATCTTGTAGCATGGTATTTCTCGAATATTTACTGCCTTTATGATGCAGATACACTTATTTGATGCAATCAAGCACCTGTGTTAATTGTACAATGATGAATGGTAATACTATCACTGTCTGCTGTAAAAAGTGTTTATTGTGTTGCTGTCTGTTGTATTAAGTCTTATTTGTATCGCCAGTATCTTTTCTTTTACACTTGAAACTTGTATCTTAATATCACAGATACATTGTATATGCCAACGTGGAAAGTTGTTTGGTTGCCTTTATTTTGTGGTGTACACATAGGGCAATCCAATAATAGGATCCTCCCAAATTTGTTCAATGCACTATATGGAGTGTAATAGTGCTTTGTGCGTACGATCTGTCACACTACCTGCAAGCTCCCAACGGACCGGTAGAACATGAAGATTATGATCGTTATCTGTGTACTGTATTGTACACTTTATACCAGTGTACTGGAGATTGTTCACTTTACCCCCTGCGTTGCATACACATTATGCAATATTTTGGCTGCGCAATGCCTTGTGAGGTGAGTATTATTATTATTGCTCAATTGCTTGTTTAGCACTTAAGTGTGTGCTTCTGGGGAGTGCTTATGTATTTATGCATACAAAAACTGTATAGCAGGATGATGCGGCTTACAGGTGCGGATATCTGCCAGCATGCTCCCTGTTCCTCTCGCCTAATGCCCGAGATCTGATCTCATTGGCTGGCGTGTGCTGTTTGCGCTTTCGTGTTTCTTATTGGGGATCTCCTTTGATGCTGGTATATATAATATTACACTGAGCAGACAAATATCTACTACGCAGAGAATGGCATGTATATTTGGATTATGTCAGTGCATATGGGGCCTGGGATGCTCCCTTTTATGTTGTTTATATTTCACTCTATAATCCACAGCGTTTAATAAATATTGTGCTGATCGATTGTGTTAATTCAATTGCATACACACAAGGCAATCCTCAAATTGGATCCTTTTAAGTGATGTTCCATACAATTCTGTATAGTTGGCCACTACTTGTGCGGTATATGTGGTATTACACCAAATAGACCTTTTGTGTTGTTTGTATTTCACACTATATATTCCACAACATTATAATCAGTATTGTGCTGATAGATTGTGTTTAATCCAATTGCATATACACAAGGCAATCCACAAATTGGATCCTTTTAAGCGATACTTCATGCACTTCTATGTAGTTAGCCAATACTAATGCGGTATATGTAATATTACACCAGACAGACAGACATAGAACACATCAAAACAACGGTATAGGGATTGATGATTGTATGTACAATAAATGATATTCTTTATATATCGGTACGTATGGGGATAGGTTGATCCTCTGCACGTTAATTGGTGTTTTACAACCTATGATTCACCGTTTTAAATTGGTGTTGTATTAGCTGAGTGGCGTCCATATGAGGCAATCCTCAGATTGGATCCTCCTGAGCGGTACTGCACTTATACACTTGTTCTTATACACTGCCTGTACACTATGCTCCTTTCTGCATTATTCGTGTTTTGCAGTGTCTGATTTCCCCTACTGGGTTAGTGATGTACTGGTAGATTGCTGCAATGAATTTGCGTACACACAGGGCAATCCTAAGATTGAATCCTCCTGAGCAATACCAATTACAAAATGCACAGATTATTGCTGGTGCGCTTGTTGTCCTGTACTATCTATACATTGGGGCATGCCCTTCGGTGCACATAGAGCAGGAAAATTTATACGCATAAGCAAGTTCAAACGTGATGGTGCGTCAAGTACACGCCAGTATATGCATACACGTTCTCTGTCTCTCTTCGCCTGTAGCCAGAGATCTGATCTCCTTGGCTGGCGTGTGCTCTTGCGCCTGAGCGCTTCTCACAAGGGAGCTCCGTTAGCGCAAGAGCCGTGTACACTCCTGTCTGATCTGACACGCAAGAGCGAGGTAGTGCACAGCAGCACACCTCAGACACAGCTCTGCGGTCAGCACACAGGCTGTGGAACTAGCGGCTCCAGCCAGCCAGCAGTAGTGCTGAAACGGGATCACACCCATGTTCAGGCGCTTATCGCTACTGCATAGTAAGCCCCAGGAATATATACATTGTATCTGATAATTGTTACATCCTGGATGAGCATACACACTGTAAAACTGTCAATACCAGACATAACTTTTCCACTCTTAAATTTCAACCACCGTGCTTTATAAAATTATTCAGGGACAGTGTGAAGTGGGGTCCCACTAGGTGAGGATATATTATATCCTTTTTAAATCACTCAATGTTGTCCTATGTGTTTTTCATGTTTTTTTATATCTTCGCAACTATTTTAATGAAACCAAAAAAAATCATGTTTTTTTTATTAAATTCTCTTTTGGTGCACCAACCAAAGACACACTTTCTCTGTCCTCACCAATATATTCATTCTGTCTATGGTAGCACACCCTCGCATATCAAAATATTGAATACTAATAGTGCACAAAGAGGATCCACCCGCATAATAAGTTTGTGATTTCTGTGCGACTGGCACAGCTCTCCCCAATCTCCTGAGTGGTATACTCCCCTTTCTTTTTTTTTTTTTAACTTGTGTAATTCTTTATTGAGTTTTAATACATTTTTTGTTACATAACAGTACAGTATCTGCTGGTATCTCACGCAGGGTGTAGAGGTTATACTCCCCTTTCTTAGTCAATTCCACAATAGGCACTGCAATGTTGGAGAAAGAGTGGATAACTTTATGATAATAATTAGCATAGCCCAGGAAACATTGTATTGCCTTCAGATTGGTGGGATGGACCTGGTCTGTATCTTACTGGGATCCGTAGAGGCATTCTTTGGGGTAATGATGTCTCCCAAGAAAGAGACCTTCTCCGCACAAGCAATGCTCTTTGAGTTTCTGGAGTACTAACGTGACATGATCACAATGCTCCTCAAGCAACCAATAGTATATCATCTAGGTATACTGCAAACCTTCCAAGAAATTCCAAAGTAACATCATTAATGATGTCTTGGAATACACCTGGGCTATTAGATAACCCAATTAGCATTACCATGGAAGCACCCAGAGCGGGGTTAAAGGCCATCTTCCACTTGTCCTCTTGCTTAATTCTTATAAGGTTGTAGGCCCACTTCAAATAGATAACTGCCTCCTAAACCTGGTTAAACAAGACTGTAATGAGGGGTAATGTTTTAGAATTATTGTCACCTTGCTTAGACCTATGAAATCAAAACATCAGTAAAGTGATCCTATCTTCTTCACCAATAAAAAGGAAGCCCACTCCTACAGGGAGCTTAGGTGTGCAAACATACCCCTTTTTCAAATTCTACTAACTGGATGTATTCCTCCATGGCTCTAGTTTCGGAGTGCAAAAGAACATGAAGTCTTCCTTTGGGGAGCTTGGCCCCAGACAACACATTGATGTCACAATCTTTGGGTTGTTGTGGTGGAAGAGAGTCTGCCTCTTTTTTGGAGAAGACATCAACATAGGCATGATAGAGCCGCGACAACTCTTCCAGGATGGGTTGCGTAATCAGAACAGGTACAAAAAGGTACACTGGAAGATCACTGGGAGCCAGTAAACCAAATGGACAGTTCTAATGTCTAAAGACTGGCTTGTGTTCCCTCAGCCAGGAAGGTCCAAGGACAATCAAAGCCATGGGACAGCGTACAAGGAAGAATGCCAAACCCTCAGATTAAATAGCAACTATTGAAAGATGGAGAGTTGGCAGCTAGAGACTTACTTGACCATTGAGGATTGGACTCCCATTAAGCCCTCAAGGTTCATCTTATAGCTATCTCCTGTGCAAACAAATAGAACACCCCAATCTGCATAGGCTCTAACCAATCCTGCCAAAACTTGAGCAGGAGTCTACAGAGTGTGATTCATAGTGCTGCATATTCACTCCAGTAATGGATAGTTATAATATTCAGAAACCCCTGCACTTTTGTACAAGCCCACTAGAGCCACACATAACAGCCACTTTTGTTTCCATAGAACTTTATGCATTCATTGGTACCTGAGATGCCACCGGGTCTTACATTCAGACCTGGGTGCGAGCTTGGGAAGGTGCTGCAGTTTGGAGACTGGTGAGCACAGCAACCACTAGAGTGCCTGGGAAGCCTGCAAAGGATCATTATAGTTTGCCAAACGCTGGAGCCCCCCCCCCCCCCCGCCACCCGCCGCATCTGCAGTGAACCTGCCGCTGGGACGGTACAGCACACACGCAAAAAGGAGCCTTGATAAAGATCGTACATCGGTCGAAACGCGTCAGATTCCCCAGAGAGGTGTTACCCGCTGCTTTTGGTGCCTACCCGCGGACTTGTGGACCAGAGTGTATGCTGCCCGGGCTGCCGCCCTGACTTCACTAACACGCGTTTGAACTGCTCTTTAACCAGACAGTTCCACCACATCTGGTAAAAACCAATACAGCTGTTACCTCAAAGGGGGGGACTTTTATGTGTTTGTGTGCTTATCTGTTTGACAGATTTGTTTTTGTATTAGGAATTTTCTCTTTTGTGTTTTGAACCAATTAAAACTGTAATACACTATTGCTGCACTTTCTCTTGCATATGGATCTATGATGTACTGAGATGTATTGAATTGAATTGCGTTGATTCCAAAGGATCTATTATATTATAAGGTACGCGCTGGTGGAGGGTTTAAACACCTTTTTTGTCACTTACATTCAGAGCAGTAGCGGCTTATTTAAACAGCAGGAGATCACAGGTACTTATACTCAGGGTCAGATTAACAATGGGGTAGATGAAGCTGCAGCTCCTGGGCTCCAGATAAAAATAGGCCCATCAACATGACAGCATGATGATCACCAAACACCAGCTGGCCACACAGTTGACCATAAATCATAAGCATTAACATATTTGTTTTTTATATTTTAGACATGTACAGTATGCAATTTTTGTACTTATATCTATAGTGCATGGGTTTATAGTGTATGGGTTCAACATGCCTACATGGTATTGGTTTCCCCTCCTCCAATTCTCAAAATGGACCATTAAACATTCGCAACTCCAGGCCCTTGAGGCCCTTATTCCGGCTCTGAGTATACTGGTGTTATAGATGAGACTGGTACAGGATCGGGATTACAGCAGAGCAGCAGAGGCACAGTGAGGTGGAATGTGGCACTGTGCCGGTGGTAGCACTTTTCTTGCAGGATGCTAGCATCTCACGCGCTCGGGTCCCATTGCCGAGAATGGGGCACGTGATCATCTCATGCACGCGCACCCCATTCTTAACTGGTGGCGGATAGTGTTCACTCTAGAAATTTTTTAAGGCAGGGTGCTGACCACAGGAAGGGCACATTTTTCAATCGCGAGGGCACATTTTTCACTTGTGAGGGCACATTTTAATTTAAAAGGTCAAAATGGTGACACCTGAGCTACAAACAATCAGCAAGTTTATGCTACAGTATATAGTCCACCTTGTGACACCTGAAAGCGTCACACCATCAGCACATTTAGGCTATATAACCATCTTGTGACACCGGAGCATCACACCGTCAGCACATTTATGCTATATAACCATCTTGTGACACCGGACCGTCACACCATCAGCACAGTTATGCTATATAACCATCTTGTGACACCGGAGCGTCACACCATCAGCACATTTATGCTATATAATCCATCTTGTGACACCTGAGCGTCACACCATCAGCACATTTATGCTATATAATCCATCTTGTGACACCTGAGCGTCACATCATCAGCACATTTATACTATACAGGTTGAGTATCCCTTTATCCGAGTATCCGTTATCCGAATTATTCCGAAAACCATACATTCCAGAAAGTGAAAAAAATATATTTTTTTTGCTAAAAGCTCACTGGGGACATTTGTAACAGCACTACTGGTGACATGATATGTAACTGGCATTATATATGTGCAAGAAAATGATTGCTTGGCATTCAAATTCAATATCTGAGATAGTACACAAATTTTGTTTCATATTTTGAAACCTTGTTTTTTGAACAAATAAAATATATTTGTGTGTATTTTATGTGGTAATAAAATATATTTGTGTGTATTTTATGTTTTTATACAGCATACATGCAAGATACTTCAAAATACATAATTGAAATATTAAAATATTCCGAAATACGGAATAATCCGTTATCCAAAATTCTCCTGGTCCCGAGCATTTCGGATACGGGATACTCAACCTGTATAACCATCTTGTGACACCGGAGCGTCACACCATCAGCACATTTATGCTATATAACCATCTTGTGACACTGGAGCGTCACACCATCAGCACATTTATGCTATATAATCCACCTTGTGACACCGGAGCATCACACCATCAGCACATTTATGCTATATAATCCATCTTGTGACACCTGAGCGTCATATCATCAGCACATTTATGCTATATAACCCATCTTGTGACACCGGAGCGTCACACCATCAGCACATTTATGCTATATAACCATCTTGTGACACCTAAGCGTCACACCATCAGCACATTTATGCTATATAATCCATCTTGTGACACCGGAGCGTCACACCATCAGCACATTTATGCTATATAATCCATCTTGTGACACCTGAGCGTCACACCATCAGCACATTTATGCTATATAACCCATCTTGTGACACCGGAGCGTCACACCATCAGCACATTTATGCTATATAACCCATCTCGTGACACCGGAGCGTCACACCATCAGCACATTTATGCTATATAACCATCTTGTGACACCTAAGCGTCACACCATCAGCACATTTATGCTATATAATCCATCTTGTGACACCGGAGCGTCACACCATCAGCACATTTATGCTATATAATCCATCTTGTGACACCTGAGCGTCACACCATCAGCACATTTATGCTATATAACCCATCTTGTGACACCGGAGCGTCACACCATCAGCACATTTATGCTATATAACCATCTTGTGACACCTGAGCGTCACACCATCAGCACATTTATGCTATATAACCCATCTTGTGACACCTGAGCATCACACCATCGGCACATTTATGCTATATAACCCATCTTGTGACACCTGAGAGCGTCACACCATCAGCACATTTAAGCTATATAACCCATCTTGTGACACCTGAGCGTCACACCATCAGCACATTTATGCTATATAACCCATCTTGTGACACCTGAGCGTCACACCATCAGCACATTTATGCTATATAACCCATCTTGTGACACCTGAGCGTCACGCCATCAGCACATTTATGCTATATTATCCATCTTGTGACACCTGAGCGTCACACCATCAGCACATTTATGCTATATAACCCATCTTGTGACACCTGAGCGTCACGCCATCAGCACATTTATGCTATATAAGCCATCTTGTGACACCTGAGCGTCACACCATCAGCACATTTAAGCTATATAACCCATCTTGTGACACCTGAGCGTCACACCATCAGCACATTTAAGCTATATAAACCATTTTGTGACAACTGAGCTTCAAACATCAGCACATCATTTATGCCATAAATGTGCTGATTCTTTAAAGGTTAGGTGTGACAAGATGATTTTAAACCATCTGATCACACCTGAGCTTCAAACTATCAGCACATTTATGCTATAAAAACCATCTTGTGACAGCAGAGCTTCAAATATCACCACATTTATGCTATATAATATAAACCATCTTAATATCACACCTGAGTTTCAAACCATCAGCCAGGGATGGCCATCGGTGCAGACGCTATCGATGGTTTATTTCGATGACAATTCTGCTCCCAGCCATCGATGGTAGTAAACTATCTGATGGATAACCATCGATAGGTTTAGCTACCAATGGTCATTCCTTATATATGACTGAATAGGCCTTGGGCCGATCAAAACCCGGGGGCGAGACTTCCGAGTGGCGGAGCTATGCTCCGTGTCCCGGCACCTTGTTAAAAAAAAAAGGACCATCGGTTCTCATTTGCCATCGATGTAGGAAAACCATCTGGTTCTCCCACATCGATGGCAAAAGTATTCAGCATCAGCAATAAACATCAATGATTTCAAATCATCGATGGCCATCAGCGCATTTATGCTATAAAACCCATCTTATCACACATTAGCTTCAAACATCAGCACATTTTAGGCTATATAAACCATCTCTTGCGACACCTGAACTTCAAACCATCACTCTGCAAAGTCATTTATGTAATGTATGGATCAGTGGACACCAAGTAGATTGACAGTTGTTAGATTGACATGCAGGAAGGTCGACATGGGTCAAGGTGAATATGACATTACGGTCGACACAATCATTATCACAACATATTAAAGTAGATCGACAGTAAAAGGTCAACATGGGTTTTTCACATTTTTTAATACGAATGTCAGCAGTGTCGAACTGGACATGGAGGAGTGGAGGGTGGGGGGTAGTAGTGGATGGTAGGGCATGAAATACCACTTGTCAGCACATGTGTCGGCTTAAAAAAACTGTGAAAAACACGTCGACCCAGTGCATGTCGACCGAGTGCCTGCATATCATTTATAAAAATGACATTTTTTAAATCATAGCAAATAATTTAATTAAACACTCAATAAATCTCTCCAAAACAATGAAACAGGCATTGTGATAGCGCAGGACCCCCCCACCCCACCAATAACAGGCATTGTGATATTGGTGGGGTGGGGTGGTACTGCGCTATCACAATGCCTGTTATTGGTGGGGTGGGGGGGCCTGTGCTATCACAATGCGCAGGACCCCCCCCCACCAATAACAGGCATTGTGATAGCGCTGGACCCGACCCCCCCCCTAGCCCCCCCCCCCCCCCCAAAAAAAACAGTAATATGCCCCCAAAAATTACCTACAGGGTGAATAATTCCTTGAAGTGCCCCAGGTCCATAGAGGATAGCCATGGGCACACACTGCCTAGCAAGGGTAAAGCCAAGGAGGTGGGGTGGACCGGCAGGGGGGAGGCGGCATGTTGCTTGTAACAGCCCTGACACGCCACTCACCTCTTGCTACGTGAGCGGCATGTCAGCTCGGCAGGAGGGAGGAGGCATGCTGATTGTAAGAGCTGACTGCCGCTCACGTAGCAAGAGGTGAGCGGCATGTCAGCGCGACAGAGGGGAGACAGTACACACAGCTCAAGCTGCGTGTATCAGTATGCTGGGCGCAGGGCGGGTGGAGCAGCCGGGGAGAGACATTAAGATGAAGCACATATTATTATGCAGGGCGCATGGCGGGACAATAAGTGCAGGGTGGAATTGAGCATGTTTTAAAGGGGCAGGGCGCAGCGCCCTGCAAAAGAAGCCTAACGGGAACACTAGCGGACCTGGCACATGGTGGTAGTCGCGCCAGGTCCCCGCCCAAAGAGAGCAGCTTCATCTATACAAGCATTTATTTTCAACATTGACAAATACAACTCACCCCAATTAACCTGCTCCATTTACATCTGACTATAGAGCTGTTTTGAGTGAAAGACATAACTTAATTTCAAAGTCCAAAATGTATTTAGGGATGATGTATATAGGGAGTGTGATGTTTTTGTTTTGGGTGCTAATGGGTGAAATGATCTCACGGGGTGGGATGCACTAACATGAAAATGCGGTAAAAACCGCTGATAGCAGTTTTTTTACCGCATTTTCGTATTCTCAAACCTCCCTCTGCCGGGGCAGACCTGTGTTGGCGATACCCTGTAGAAGCCTATGGGCTGTGTGAAGGATCCAACACTGATCCCTCCCAGCATGCCCTGCAGCTGTGCCGTCACTCTGCAAATCTATTCTGCATACTAACTGTAGGAAATTGACATTATTCATTATACTAACAGTCATTTCATCCCGGGAATACAAATATCTGCAATAAAACGGACAGCTTCATTAATACTAAAACTACTAACCCTCAATATAATACTGAAGGACTGCCTATTACAAAAATCTTTACAGTTTACAATGAGTAAGTACAGTATATGATAATACTTTTATGTTTCATATTTTACTCTAAATGTTTTTTTATATTTTCTCAATTCCTATTGTGGAATCCTTTGTAAAATATATTGGTTCCAAAAAAAACCTTTTTATTTCATTGTACCTGTTTTAATATTTGAATATACTAATTATTAAATCGGGATGTACCACTTCTCAAGCGCTGCTGCATAGTTTTTTTAGGGATTGAGCATTCCATTGCATTTCAGCTGCTGAGATTTGGGTCACACTACAAATAAAAACTAAATAAGGACTGGACCTCAAGGCGCTAAACTATTTTCTTCATATCTTAGCGCAAGAGCTGTCCCTTAAGTTACTAATCGCACATGTTAGTGCATATGCGATTAGTAAGAATACCGTAGCCGGCGGAGACGGGCAGCGGATGTTAGTACATCCCGCCCACACTGTGCAACCGTTATACTATACAGTTCATTCCGGTTGATATGAAAAAGTTGGAAGCTTCCTGGTCTATTGTTGGCTCCCATTACATCCTGGCTATAGCATTGACAATGTAGAAAACTGTTAATTTTTCATTTGTTTTGTTTTAAGAAATCACTTGTGAATGGCATAACGAAATCTATAGCAGTGGAAAGAGAATCCAATATGACTGCCCTTCTGGGCAAAGGAATTCTGGTTTGGATCTCACCCAGTGTTTCTACTATGGCTTGGGTCCTCCACCTGTTTGTGAAGGTAAATTCAAATTAATTTATTTTGAATTCTGAGAAAGTTCCAAATGGAATTTGCACTATACTATTACACTGATTAAATATAAATACATTTCTTTTTCTATATTAAAATTTTTGGTACTTATGTAGTAACTGGGCTGCCGATTTTGAAATCGGGTCCATCGCATCGCATCGCACCCGACCAAATCGCATGCGATGCGATGCGATGCGATGGACCCGATTTTTCCATAGGATTCAATGTTAAAATGGACTGAGTCCATTTTAACATGGAATTCAATGGGAAAAAGGGGTCCTTTTCATACCCCTACTATCCAAGTGGGCATGGAGTTGGATATAAACCTGTGGCGAGCGTAGCGAGCCACCGAGCCCGAAGCGTGGCGAGCGTAGCGAGCCCCGCGAGGGGACACAGAATACCGTCCCCTCGCGGGGCTCGCTTCGCTCGCCACGCTTCGGGCTCGGTGGCTCGCTACGCTCGCCACAGGTTTATATCCAACTCCATGCCCACTTGGATAGTAGGGGTATGAAAAGGACCCCTTTTTCCCATTGAATTTCATGTTAAAATGGACTCAGTCCATTTTAACATTGAATCCTATGGAAAAATCGGGTCATCGCATCGCATCGCATCTGATTGTATGCCTTAACTTAAGGCATACAATCAAAAAATCGGCAGCCCAGATACTACATAAGTACCAAATTTTTTTTGGTAAACGTATTCTCTGGTATTGCACCCTTGTAGTGGTCATCCTCTAAACTGCACTCGCAATGGAGGTGTTTTGATGGAGGTTGACAGGGACCGATTAAAGATTACAGGTTCCAGGTGCCGTAGGCTAATACACATATAACTCCCCTAGTAATGCTGCTAAACACACATGTATGGGTGCTCAGGGACTCGCCATTCATACTGTCCATCTGTATGTGCATATAACAAAAGTTAGACAACTGGTATGTAGGATCTAATTCTTGTGTTGTGTGATGGAGGCTTTGGCTGTAGGCTGTCCAGCTGGTGTTGTAGCACAATATATTATACATACAGTTTTATCGGTGTTTGCCCAAAACTTTTATGCCTACACTCTCAGCAGAAAAAAAAAATCCTAGCCTGCTGCACCATTAATTAAAAATAGGCCCAATGATTGCAAACCTGTATCTAGCTCTATAAATAGCTTAAGCTGGCCATATACTGTACATTTGTGATTGTGACAGATTTCACCTGATTCGAAGCATCAGGCTGAGAAATCAGGGGAAATAAGGGAAATCGCATGTGTCTTTGATCCAATCTGATGTGCGGTCCCATGTGCAATGGCTCAGAGTTCCTAGATCACAAGATGCTGCACTTAAGATCTGTTTGATCGGACAGCCTCCGGCAGCACTTCCTGATACAGCATGTAATATAGGCAAAAGGACGGGGAATCTGCTGGGCGGGAATTCTTATGCGTTTTTTCCCTCCAAAGAAAGCTAGAGACAGTTTAAGGGAAATTGGTACTTGATTAGTTTCACGGCGGCAGCATGGCCGCGTGCTACTTCCGGGTTCGGCGCTCGGCCAAAATTTCTAAAATAAACTAAATAAACTCCATGCCAACGTGGATAGTTCATATCCCCACTATCCACATTGGCATGGAGTTGATTTTAGATAGTGTAGCGAGCCACCGAGCCCGTAGCGTGGGCGACCACAGCGAGCCCCACAAGGGCACTCAGTCGCAGGGCCATGCTTCCACCGTGAAACTAAACAAGTACTGGGAAATCTTATGGGACTTCTCTCTCCAAGAAGTCACATTAAGTGTATGGCCAGCTTTTGATCGGTTGCTGTGAAATAGATGGCGTGGGTCAATGGCATCACTTACCCTTGTGACACTGCGCGGAAGAGTCATCTGTACATGCTCCAAAGTGATGTCTTGTGATGCCACTGGTAGTGATCCCTCTAATAAAATTGCATTAGTGTATGAAGGCTGGTTACACTATAGCAGGGAAATAAGGAGAGGCAGGTGTGCTAGTTTTTGCTAGGCAGTGATACTCATTGAAACTGATATTTCATTAACATATATAATGATTATATAACATTATATCACAAATTACTAAAGGTAACTAATATTCTTGACTGATAGTAAAATTAATTCTTATAATTTTTTTTTAAATAAATACAAAATCACAGAGAAACATTTTAGGCAACCCTCCCCCAAAAAACAAAAAGTTAAATAAACGACTTTAGATTGCAATTTTCCTTACACAGTATAAAGTTCCTGAAGCACGTCTGTCTGTCTGAACGCCATGTTATGTTCTATAACTTAATAATCATTGTAAGATAGTTTGTTGTGGACACAAGCTGCGTCTATTAGCATAGCATACCTCTGATGTGGTTATGCACACCTTGATACCTTTAAGAAAGAATGTACAATTGTATATACTATTATATTGTGGCCTAATGTGTTATATGGATATTTACAGCCCGGAGAGTTACAGCGATGGTCGCTGATGCAAAAGGAGACACAATGAAAAAGTCAGACCGGGCTGGGCACAGGAGCAGCTCCTAGCAATATTGCTCTGTACGCACGGGGGACATGGTCGCTCGACAACCAAATAGCCAGTGTTACTGACTAAAATCGCCCTGTGCGTACAGGGCTTAACATAGATCAGAATTCTAATCAACATATACTAGGGTGGAGTGAAAAAGTTGAAATTGAGATATTCAAAATCGGCTAGTGTGGAAAAGTTGTGACTTGACCACCTAAACAAGAAATGTGAAAAAGCGTTTTGCTCTAAGTCAATATCTTCTGTTCTGGCAAGACACCTAAAGTTTCGATTTCTAGATGAAGTAACGAAACATATGAAGAAGCTCCGATCTAGTTAAAATTATGTCAGGACATCTTAGAATGGTCAATGGATATGCAACCCAGCTGCAATGTTTCCTGTCACTTCATTTGCATAGTGCATGCTGATTGGTTGGTTATGATAAACTCTTTTTGCTTGGCTCCCATACAGGATAGGGTGATGGTGAATTTGCGTAAACCTTTCGGGAGAACTGCACTACATAATAGTAAAAAAGACACAAAAATGTGTCCAGCGGTTTTCAAGATTATGGCATTTAGACAGACAGACATACTTCAGGGCCTTTGATTTATACTATGTAAGGAAATCAGGGTATGTTTGGACTCTAATTAATAAATACTAGGATATTTCCATGGGTGTAAACTGTTAAGGTGCCCATACACAGGTCTGATTTGGGCTGATTTTACCCGATTACAATGGAGGTGTTTGACATCAGTTATTCCTGTGTGCATCAGATTGGATCCTATTTACCTTATATGCAGCACATAAGAACAATTGGAATTGGACCATCAGCTGCACATCGCAGGTGATTTTTAGCACCCACGATATATCGCATCCGATTTTCCTTGAACTTCGCTAGCAGCTCCCCGGGAATTCTTTTATATGCAATAAATTGCATGTGATTTATCGCATGTATAAAATAGCACATCAAGTGCTAAATCCTATGGAGGCCCTCCCCGGGGAGTTCAAAGGACAGATCCTTTATGGTCAAACCTGTGTATGGCCACTATTTCACCATAAAGGATCCACAGGGGGTGTCTGTTGGATGCCCCCAGGTGCCGTGTGGGGAAAGGAGGAAATTGAAACTAGAGTCCTTAATGCGTTTGCGAGCGTACTAGAATAAACATACCTCCCAACTTGACGCTTCTTAGAAACGGGAACAGCCACGCGGTGGAGCCGTGCGTGCACCTCAAAAGGGGGCGTGGCCTCAGTTTTCCATCCCTCGGCGGCACTGAATAGACGCCGAGGGATGGAATTGGGAATAAGTTGGGAATAAGGGCCAATATGTGTTATACAATGATAATTTCACTGAAAAAGACTTACTAAGCACAGTATCTTCTCTTTTAGTTGAAAAAACAACACAGCCAAAGTCTACTGCAGCACCAGGAGATTCAGTTGACAGACCAGGTATTTTAAATCTGTGGTAACAATTTTCCAATAAGCCTTCTACAGTATGTCACACATTTACAGTATACAGTCAAATCAGAGGCCGACCGTATTAGGTTGGCGGATCGATAATGTCTAGATTGACAATGACTTGGTCGACCACGAATGATCTACCACCACTGGTTAGATGCCTAAAAATGGTCAGCATACCTCGGCAATGACAGAAGGTCGACACAAGTGAAAGGTTGACATGATCATGGTCAACACTGACGAGGTCGACATGAGTTTTTCAGGATTTTGTTTAAACCGATTTCTTCATACTTTACCATCCCAGTGGACACAGACAGATAATAAAATAGTGTGCGTAGTGCAGTGAGACACCATGCCTGAAGCATGGAAAGTGCAGTGAGCCATACAAGGGGACGAGGTACTCTTCTAAGGTGTCCATGTCGACATAGACGTAAATTTTTTTGAAAAACTTGTGTCAACCTTTTCACTGTCGACCACATTCCAGTCCACCTTTTGCTTGTCGATTTCTGTTACTGTCGACTGCTAGATGCTAGGAAAAAAAACAGAAAAGACCAATAGATCGTGCGCAAGTTGAAAGCGGCTTAGGGTACACAGACAGTGAAGAACCACTCCACACACAAATACAATACCAATGGGTGTCTGATGTTCCCAGAGCGCTTATGATAGGGATTTTTTATCCTCTCAGGTTAGGTGAATTTGACCCAAAAAATAGAGGAGAAAAATATACAATAGTGTAATATTCTCTCTCTCTCGTATGCCCAATTGGATGGTAATACACTCCAAAGGATGAGAAACAAATTATGGTGCAGTACGTTTTAATAAGAAAATCTTAAGTGTCTCCTCTCTCGAGAGAGGAGACACTTAAGATTTTCTTATTAAAACGTACTGCACCATAATTTGTTTCTCATCCTTTGGAGTGTATTACCATCCAATTGGGCATACGAGAGAGAATCCAGTGGTAGAGTTGAAAACTCCCTCCCAATCAAGCGCTACTGTCTACCTTAAAAACGTAGACATATCTCTTTGGTACGAGTTTATCTTCTGCTATTCATATGTGACATCTCTTATTGTAAACAATATTACACTATTGTATATTTTTCTCCTCTATTTTTTGGGTCAAATTCACCTAACCTGAGAGGATAAAAAATCCCTATCATAAGCGCTCTGGGAACATCAGACACCCATTGGTATTGTGACTGCTAGATGCTGTTGACTGTTTTCGGCATCTAACTAGTCGCGGCCGACCATTACTGGTCGACCTAGTCAATGTCGATCTAGACATCGCCGATCTTTTATACCATAACTAGGTTAACAGCAATCAATAATGAATGACATACTGTATATGTTGTGAGGTGACTAATACAGATACACACACAAGTTATATTGAATTATTTCCTTAGAATTTTTCTAGCTATATTTCAGTTTAAACTTTTTTAAAATTAAAAAAAAAAAAATGTTTACACTAAATGTACATTCAATTATTCATAGCAAAATGTCCTCCTCCCTGCTATGAATCTTTGTTATTATTTCTATACAGTATACCACAATGAACAGTGATCTACCACAATCTACCAATACAGTACAGAAGCCTCCCATTGATTTGAATGGGGTTTCTTTTTTATTCTCTTGCCAACCTCCTGCAGCTCCCCTGGATTTACATGTGATAAATTGCATGCAATTTATCTATGTAAAAAATGGGACATCAAATTCCAAATTGTAAGTGAACCCTCCTGGAGAACTGCTGGGGGAGCTCAAGGCAAATTGGATCCAACTTGTCCTTAGGACACGTCGGACTAGTGTATGGGGGCCATAAGAGTTGGAAAGAGACTGACTGAAGAGCTGACAAGGACCTAATCCTGCACCTTGAATGAAAGTTTAGCGTTATGTATGCTCTGTGCTGCTGAGAGCTTCCTTTGCACTGCACAGTCCTGATTTCCCTTAAGGGATGCAGCAATTCATTAATGCAACTGGCTGCCTGTCTATTCCTTAATAATCTGCTGGGATGGAACTCCTTAATAGTACAAAACCTTTCTGCTCTCCTATTAATGCATAGTGGCCTACCCTCCTGCATTCTGCAGGAGACTCCCTGAAATAGCAGCAATCTCCCTTTCTCCCTCATTAGTATAACAATCTCCCTCATTTCAGCTAGACCACATTACACTGTAACATTTTTGAGGAAAAAAGGTATGAGAGACAGATACATTTACATTGAATCATCAGCACCATTTCCCAGCACTTTAGCAAGTATAGTAGCTCTTACTAACTGCTTTGGGGCTCAACAACTCATTTTAAAACATTCCTCTCATATGTAGCAGTACACACCAATGCTTCTAGGTTCCATGTTCACACTCACTTTTCACAATCTCTCTATATATGGAACAAGACACGCCCTTTTGGTCGAGCATGACACGCCCCCCCCTTAATGGGGTGCTGTGCAAAATTCTACTACCAACTATAGTCTCCCTGAAACTAATTTTAACAAGTAGGCAAGTATTTATTAATGTATATCTTAAACTATTTTGCCCAGCTAAATAATGCCTCTATCTCCACTGTGATTCCTCTCTATGGGCCTTATTCAGATCTGAGCTCAGTACAAATTTGTTTGGAAAATGGTCAAAACCATGTGCACTGCAGAGAAGGCAGATGTAACCTGTGCAAAGAGAGTTAAATTTGGGTGGGGTGTGCTGAGACTATTAATTGCAGTGTAAAAATAATGCAGCCAGTGTTTTCCCTGCACAGAAACAAAATAACTCACAGAAATCTAACTCTCTCTGCACATGTTACATCTGCCCCACCTGCAGTGCACATGGTTTTGCCCATTTTCCGAACAAATTTGTACTGAGCTCAGATCTGAATAAGGCCCTATGGGTGGCTTATGAGGTTTGTTGGCAGAATTACAACATTACCAATCTGGACCACAGCCATAGCATTAGCCCTGAGCTGGAACCTGGGGACTGCCAGGGGCTGGCTGGCAACATTCAGCCTGGGGGGCAACACAAGCAAGTGGCCCACAACCACTGCCATTGTTTCGCCCCTCTCCCCTCCAGTATGCAGCAAGGACTAAACAATTATTGTCCCACACACATACATCAGCAATGGGGACAGTGCGCACCGAAGGCGCGTTGCAAAAATTTACACTGTAATGCCCATTACACATAATGCCACACACCGTAATGCCCATTACACATAATGCCAACACTGCAATGCCAACTAAACATAATGCCACACACCGTAATGCCCATTACACATAATGCCCCACACCGTAATGTGCGCATGTGCAGTTGGTCCAAAAGCGGCCATATTTGCTTGACTGATACGCGCAAAAGCTATCGATTAACACTACCATTGACAGCAACGGCCTGACAATTGAGTGATGGGAGGCCTCTGAGGTGGCAATAGTACCAGCTGACCGTACTTTGGCATGGTGTCCCAGCAAGCCAATCCACCCCTGGGTGGCATGGAGAAAGGCAGAGGGGTCATGGAGACAGAGGGGTCATGGAGACAGGCAGAGGGGACATAGAGAGCATGGAAACAGAGGCAGGGTGGTCATGGGGACAGGCATGGGGGGCATGGAGACAGGTTGATGAGGGCATGGTAATAGGTGGAGGTGGCATAGAGACAGGCATCAGTAGCTGGAAGGCCATAAAAGAGAAGCGGGACCCACTGCACACTTTGTCTGCACTTTGACGAGGAGACAATATTGAGGAGAGGAATGGGCCATGCACTGTGTGCTGGGGTTATATAGACTCTGCCCCTGCTGCTGCCCTGCTCAAACATCCCCAGCCTCTTCCCATCGATGTCTCCTCCCCAACCCTGTGTGCGGTGTACTCACTATGGCTGCCGCTGCAGAACATATCTTTGAGGAGGACGGGAGGTCCTCTGAGTCATCCGGGTATCAGAGAACCACTGCACCCAACAGTCACATCGTTGCGGGGCTACACCCCGCCATATTGCTTTGCCTTTTATTGAGGTACATGCTCTATGCCTGAATTGATCCATTTAGCACGCCAGCGCTACCCGAATCCGCACTTCCGGGTAGCGCTGGCCGCGCTGTTATCCTCTGACGGACACTAGAGGTACTGCAATACCTCTAGTGTCTGTCTCCTCCAAGGGGCGGCCATTTTTGAAGAGGCCATCGCTTTACATTGGAGCCGCTAGGAAGCCTGCTTTTTTCGGCTGGACCCGGAGGCGGCGTCTGCGGCGGTGGGGGTCAGCCAAGCCCAGTACATACCGGCCCGGGGGGCATATGGCACCCTGCCCCCCCGGCCCAGCCCGCCCCTGGGGACTGCTATGTGCCTGTTTTCTCTAGCAGTGGTTCTAATAAACAAATTGGATACAACTCCTAGTGTCCATCACTGTAAAACTGTCGCCTCTGTACCGCCACCACTATGAATTGGGAAAAGTGGTTATTAATATTAAATACCAGTTACTAACAGATTAGGGCTTAATATTAGAAATGTGTGCAGACCCCTATGTTTTGATTTTGGTTTCAATTCATGATCGTGTTTTTGTTTTGCCAAAACTACCCTCAAGTGCTTTAGTTCAGATTCAGTTATTGGTTCTGTTTTAAATTTCTTTAAAATCAATAAAAACAGGTAAAATAATTTTAATGTGAACCTGTTTACATGCAATCCAAAACCAGAGTTCTGTTTTTAAATCTGAGTTCCAATCTGACAACAAACCGAAGCCAGAACACTCTTCCAACCAGAACTCCAAAATTATTATGAGTTGGGACTAGATTTAACTCTGATCCACTAAATTAAGTTGTGTTGTATTTCAGAAAACCAAAGTGCACCACTCTAGTGAATAAGCAATATTTTGTGACTCAATTTGTTATCACTATATATATATATATTTATATACAGTATAAAAGGCTACATCCTCCTCACGTTTTTTAAGTGTGAAGTTCCACCAGTGACCACCCAACAGACCATATTACTCCTTAACAGAAAGTGAAACCAAAATTATATTTTTCAAATTTTCTGGATATGAACAGAGGGAGCTGTGAAGACAGAGATTGGATGTAGGAGCAGATACAGACTAAGCCGTAATTTTGATGGGCTTTTAACTAGTATAAATGTGTAATAAAAAATTCACTACAAATACTCTCTAAACTTGTCTGTATTTATGATCTGTATTGAAGTATTCTGTGGGACCATGTTGAGTAATAATGAATGTTATGTACTGACATCCAGACCAATTATAAATCGTTTATACTTTTTCTAGACAAAGGAATTGAATGCGCTCCAGCTTACAGTCCACCGAACGCTAAAATTCTTAAGACACAGAAAAAATATTACAGTGATGATACAGTTGAGATAGAGTGTGATACTGGCTATAAAATGCATGGTTCTGCTTCTATTCAGTGTCAGAATGGAGTATGGGAATCTCCGCCTCAGTGCATCCGTAAGTGATTACTTTATTATAGTTCCTATCTCTGCCTATTATATAAATACAATCATAAATGTCAAAATTTTTTAGCCTAAATGTTTTTAACCAGTGTTGTGTTATACTGTAGTTACACAGATAACCTTATGTTTATGAAACTTGTGCTTGCAAAATACAGATGTGTCCTTAAACAGCTGAGTGCCTTGTTTGCTACTTTAGCTAAAAATTATAAAGATTTAGGGTGGGATGTATTAAAATACATCGCCGCCCTTCGCGCCCCCCCCCCCCCCCCCCGCCGCGATGCCAGCGCATATGTACACACGGTGACGGAGGCCCCCCACGATACCTGTACTGTGGTGTGTGGGGGGTCTACGTCACCTTCCTGACGCCTCCTGCTCCCCTCACGTCGGGGACAGCTAAGCAGGCTGTCCCCAGCGGCTCCTCCTCCCCCCTGCAGCCGGAAGGATGTCCGGCTGCTTCACTAGGGGGAGGAGTGGTTTACCTTCCGGGGTCCAGGAGGACCTTTCAGGAAGGTAAGCCGGAGGGGGGGTCGGCGAGGCGGCGGGTTATAGGCTTCTATAGGGTATCGCCACCCAAAGGTGGCGATACCCTACAATGCGGTATCGGTGCGGACGGGTACATAGGAAAATGCGGTAAACCGGGGTTTTACCGCATTTTCAGTTTGATACATTTCGCCCAAAGTCGATATCTGCATAATGAATGCAGTGTTTTATGGACAACACTGTAAAGCCCCATACACTTACCCCCCACCAATGCCTATATAGGTGGTGGCGGGGGCCCGGCAGGGGAGGGAGTTTGGCTTCAGCAAGTTCATATACACTTGCCAGTGCTGGGTGCAAGGGGGGCCACGGTGGAGTGAGCGACGATCATGCGTGGCATGGCTGTTGTTAACAAGGACTCCCTCATCCAAACATGTCTGGGCGAGAGAGGGGGTTGCTAATGACTCACAGGTTAATGACTCACGGGAACGTGAATCAATAACGACATGGAGTGTACAGAGAAGGTGATATTGTTCACAATATCACGTACAAAGTTATTTCTGATCGGTATTCTGAACAATACCACCTAGTGTTTATGGGGCTTAACATACATTTCTTAATCAGTTACAGACATGATCACACACATAAACATTTAGCTTTTTGCTGTTACATATTTATTTTTGTTACATTTTCATTTAAAATATATAATATATGTAATTATTTTATAACTAGGAATTCACTTCAAGAAAGCCACAGTATTTGTAATATTAGCAAAGAGAACTAGGTGTTTGCATACTTTTACACTTTTAGCTTTGGGCAGGAATGCCTTTACATTACCTTTTGGTTGTTGTGAGTAAACATACTGTAGGACCTGATTCAGACCTGTTTGCTAAGTGCGGCCCCACCAAACATTGTGGAAGGGGACCTTAATCTGCCCGCTATAAGCTGGTCTGAATCAGCCCCATAGATTGCTAGTGATCATCATCAATAGACCAAAGTACTTACAGTGAGTGCACTGTTAGTAGCATTCTGCAGCATGTCCCTCATCGTACTGCAGGTACAGATTACAGAGGATGATGCTGACAAAGGGCCTTATTCATATCTGAGCTCAGTACAAATTTGTTCGAAAAATGGGCAAAACCATGTGCACTGCAGGTCGAGCAGATATAACATGTATAGAGAGAGTTATTTTGTTTCTGTGCAGGGTAAATACGTGCTGCATTATTTTTACACTACAATTTAGATTTCAGTTTCAGCACACTCCACCCAACTTTAACTCTCTTTGCACAGGTTAGATCTGCCCCACCTGCAGTGCACATGGTTTTGTCCATTTTCCAAACAAATTTGTACTGAGCTCAGATCTGAATAAAGCCCAATGGGGCAGATGTATTAAGCCTTAACAAGAGATAAATGCAAGGGTGATAAAGAGAGATAAATGTCCAGCCAATCACATGATCACTGCCATGTTCTAGGTTACTGGACGTTTATCTCTCCTTATCACACTTGCATTTATCTCATGTTAAGGCTTAACACATCTGCCCCAATGTGTGGGAGCGCACATAATTGGCTACATAAAGCATACACACTAGACAATATTTTGGCTGTTCAGAGCTGGCGGTTTCAGCAGAGTCATATTGTCCAGTGTGTTCCCAGCATAAACCTTTATTTCTACAAATTCTCACCTTTAAGATTGACACTACATATGCCAAACAGTGCCGTATGTTGCACTATAGTGTGTCAATGTACACACAAACCATGCTCTATTTTTACCACTGTTCAGCATTCACACTATTGTAGTTGTTATGCTTAAATGTGATATTCTGTAGAAAAAAATATTATGTACAATGGCTTTTTAAAAATATATATATATATATTTACAAAAGCTGTGCTGTGATGTTGTTAACCACAGCATGTAGTGTATAGTGGTTGCAGCTTTCAGTTCATTGCACTGTGTTAATCCAACCCGCTGGCAGTTAAATTTCTGCCTCTCTGTGTCACTCCAAGCAGGGCAGCTGCTGCCGTCCATCTATAATTTACTACTAGGTGTCACAAGCATGTGTAGTGCCCCTCAGAACCTTAAGATCCCTAATGTTGTGGCCCAGTACAAGTGTACCCTTTGTACCCTACTTTCACCGGGCATGAGTTTACATGGCCACCCTTTTTCCACAGTACCAACATCTAATTTCATAGAACTTGCTAATGGTATTATTATCCGAGTATAATTTTAATGTCATCTTATTTTGTGTCCCTCTCAAACTTTGTTTGTACTGTGGCACTGCAAACTTCATGTATTTAGCCAAGAATTCTAAGAACAGGTAGCTGGCCTCATTAGTTTTATGTGACACTGACTGTTTTAGAAAATATAAGGATCTGTTATTTCTCTCATTTAAACGTTTGATTGAGGTTTTTTACTAAAATGAAAGAAAAAAGGAAAGGGAGAACAAGCATTGCTATATTGTACCAATTTAGAAAATAATTTGTGATGGAAATTGGATGATCTTTACACAATTATTAAATAAAACATAGTACATAACAACACTAAATTAAAAACCATGGTATAGGTAAATTAATAAAAATATGAAAAACACTCACTTCCACAGATAAAGCAACATTGTTGGAGAGTCTGTTCCTTTTTGTACCCAAAGAGGATAACAGATAATTAATGGATAGTTACCGCCCCCTATACGTGCTGGCAAGAATGAATGTCCATAGAATGTCCAGGTAGTTGGCCCAATGCTGGAGATAATAACCAATATGGGGGCAGATGTATTAAGCCTTAACAAGAGATAAATGCAAGGGTGATAAGGAGAGATAAACGTCCAGCCAATCAGCTCTTTACTGACTTTTTTCAAACACAGCCTGTAACATGGCAGTTAGCAGGTTATTGGCTGGGCTTTTATCTCTCCTTATCACCCTTGGATTTATCTCTTGTTGAAGCTTAATACATATGCCCCATGGAGAGATGATAAAGGACAGTAGGTTGTTCAATCCTTAAATTTTCCAATTTCAGAATGAATCGCCTGAGGAGCGGTAG
Source organism: Crinia signifera (assembly GCF_055691185.1). Classification (NCBI taxonomy): domain Eukaryota; kingdom Metazoa; phylum Chordata; class Amphibia; order Anura; family Myobatrachidae; genus Crinia; species Crinia signifera. Next base: position 96,839,369 of record NC_139224.1, read on the forward strand.
CAGTTGTTGTCTCTAGCTCCCCAATTGCAGGATCCTTTAGAGTTAATCAGGAAGGGGAGTCCTGGAGGGTTGGTTTGGACTACAATCCAAAGGAGTCTTTGATGGAAGATGGGTGTAGCAGCAATTACTGACTCGTTTCGTTACACGTGGTAGCTTTATCAGAGGTAGAGAGCTGCTTCATAGTGGCTGGGTATATACCCTAAATAACCAGGTCACATGACTACACAGTCTGGTTTAGATCATCCAATTAACTGAACTACATAATTACATAATCATTTTTACTAAAACAACCATATTTCATATGGTAAAGGGGCACAGGCCGGAGTGGCCTAAAATGGCTGACAGGCCAGGAAGGCGTAAAATGGCTGACAGGTCTCAAGATGACAAAGGCCTGGGGACTGAAGTTGGGCACAGGGCTAGGGTCTAAGGTTGGGTACAAGACTGTGGCCTGAGGTTGGGCACAGGCCTTGGGCCTGAGGTTGGGCACAGTCCTGGGGCCTGAGGTTGGGCACAGGCCTGAGGTTGGGCACAGGCCTGGGGTCTGAACTGGCACAGACCAGGGGCCTGGGAATCAAGGACCGGCCTGAGGCCTGAACAGGGAGCTCATGCCAGGGGTCTGGGAAAGGAGGCACAGGCCTTAGGCCTGAACTGGGAGCACAGGCCAGAGGCCTGAAAAAGGGGGCACAGACCAGAAGGGCCTGACTACCGCAGCACAGGCCTAAGGGGCCTGACTTATAACCCACAGGCCTAGCGCCTGAACACCTGGTGGTCTAGGCAGTGCCAGATTAAGCCTTCGGGGGGGGCCCGGGGCACTTTAGACAGGGGGGCCCCTTTGCACATGTCATTACTGGCTACAAACTGCATGGGAGAATATTACACTGTCAAAACACAGAGTAAAGGCAGTATAAACGTGGTCAATGGGTAACTGCAGGGGGCATATATATATATATATATATATATATATATATATATATATATATATATACATACATACATACCACATGAAAAGCCTGTGTTTGTCCCTTTGCACCTTACTCTGTAGGACTGTAGGAGACCTCACAGTCCCAGTGCTGCTTCTAATTAAAAATCCTCCCATGACTAGGCTGCTGCTGCTGTCCTCCACGGGCCTGAGAAGCATGTAATGAGCTCCACCAATCAGAGCTCAGCACAAACCTCTCAGCCTCTGCCCTCTTGTGCAAAGTGTCATGGGACTTAGTCAACTCCCAGCAATGCACTGCACTCTTGTGCAGTCAGTGTGCCTTGGCACCCAGTAGCGCACGCAGGGGGGGGTTCTGAGTACCCAGAAACCCCCCAGGAGTCTAACGACACTAGCCTGAAAGCTGAGGGTCCCCTCTTTCCATGGGTATAAGAATTAAAAAAATCGGCCCTTGGAAACCGGCGATATCTGACTTCAAAGCAGTGGTCCCATCCAAGCCTGTTAATTGTTCTTCCCAGTAAGATATTTCAGGTTCGCTCTGACTTAGAGTTTTTCTAAGGGTATATTCCAAAAGCTGGGACTCTCCCCCTTTGAAGGACACTAGTATCTTGTCTCTTCTAGTAAAAAAAAACAGAGATATCAGCCTTCCAGCAGCTGGTTACTGCTCCAGCTCCACACACCTGGTATGTATTTTTATATGCTCATTGACAGATTGCTTTGCCTCCTGAACTCTGATCCCCTAGTCCCCAATACCATTTGGTAGGTGGGATTCTTTCGTTTTTAATTCCATTTATATCTAAGAAATCTATTTCCGGAAACTGGAGATATCTGCAGTCAAGCAAGCTGTCCTCCCAGCAGAAAATTATGAATAATAAGCCCACTCCACTATACACCCCTCCTCTGCATATTAAACATCCTCTACCACCCTGGAAGTTATGTATCGGGGCCCCTTCATTCAGCCCAATGCCCTCTTCTCCCACCTCATCTCCCACCTCATCTCCCACCTCATCTCCCACTATCTGTGCAGTAAAGGGGTAATTAGTGGAAATTACTAATCCAGGCCCTACATGCTGAGCGGTTGATATAATACCCCCTACTACCTGCAGGACATCAAAGCTTCCCCCACCCCTACCGCTGGAGGATTGGTAGGGGCCCCAATACATTGTTATGCCCAGGGGCCTACACTGCTGTTGATGCCCCTGTATGTATATATATATATATGTATGTGTATATATATATATATTGTAAGACAGTGGCAGGGAAAGTCATAGACGGCAGGTACTTTTCCCCTAGAATCCTGTCTTATGGCATATAGACTGCAGGCTATTTCAATCTGTGTGGTAAGCTCCGGCTTACAAAGGGTGTTCTGTCCTGGGCTGGTAATCAGGAGAACACCTGATTCTTTAAAAAGGAGTCAGCCCTCTCCTTAGTGCTCTCTCTCTCTCTCTGGGTGTTGGAGGCAGTAAGCTGCTGCTAGAGAGAGACAAGGCTGTAAGTACTGCATTACTTGATCTATATCTGCTGTGTGTGTCCAGTGTCACATAGTGTGGCCCTGGTATAGAGAGGGACGTTTATTCTGTTTAGTTAGAGCTCAGACGAGCAGGTTTTTGTTTTCTGTTTTGCCTGAAGTGTAAAGGCTGTTGTTAGTTTCTTGCTCTGAGTGCTGCAATAAAACTCAGGCAAGCCCTGTTTTGGACCCAAGCCGTGATGTCACTGTCTAAGTCTGTGCCAAATCCTCACCTGTGCCTACCCGTTTGATGCTAAAACCCCACATATGGTGGAGAATGCGAGCAAGCATCTCACTTAAAGAGACATACATCGAACTATAGGACTTTTGCTACAGCAAGCTGGAAGTTGTTGCTAAAGGCAACCAGCCACAAGTGAGTGTCTGGAGTGCACTGATACTTGCATGTCCTGGCTAAAGGCTGCTGTAACACTGCAACAGGAGACTGTTAAAATGGAGGACCTTTTAAAACACTTGGTGCAGGCAAATGAGCTGCAGCGGCAGGCCAACGCACATCAGCAAAAGGTGCATGAGGAGGCCATGCGTGCCCAGGCTGAAACCAATGTCTTGCTGCTTGAATCCAACAGACTAGCCTTAAAGGAACAGCAGCAAATTAATCTGCAATTACAAGAGCAAATACAGAATGTGGCTAAGAGTGTGGCGCAGAGTGTGCAAACACCCCAACCCTTGCTTCCAACCACACGGGCTGCAGTACAGAAATCTCTGCAAAAGATGACTCTCACGGATGATGTAGAGGCCTTTCTTGCGGTGTTTGAACGTGTAGCAGAGCGTGAACAGTTACCCGTGGATCAATGGGCAGGTGTGGTAGCACCTTTTCTAACTGGAGAACCACAAAAGGCGTATTTTGATCTGAGTGAGCAGGATGCTAACGACTACGCGAAACTCAAGGGAGAGATCCTTGCTCGCTTAGGCGTAAACATGAGTGTGCGTGCCCGGAAGGTGCATAACTGGACTTTTTCTGAACAGTTACCTGCGCGGTCCCAAATGTATGACCTGGTCCACCTGGTAAAGAAATGGCTACAGCCAGAGGAGTCTACACCAGCGCAGATCGTGGAGAGAGTCGTGCTGGACAAGTATCGTTGTTCCTTACCTCCAAAGGTTCAGCGCTGGGTCGGTCAGGGCGACCCTAATGATGCCGAGGGGCTTGTCAACTTGGTTGAGAGGTACAGAGCTACTGAAAATCTACTCCAAGAAGTGCCTCCTGGACATTCCACCCTCAAGAACAGCAAAGCGGCCGGATCATCTGGTAAGACTGTTCCGTTTACTAGAGGGGTGAATAATGTTGTAAAGGGAGGTGGCCTAGATGGGGAACAAACAGTGGAGAGGCGTTCCCAAGGGACAGTAGGGTCCAAACCTGGGTCGCAAAAAGACTGGGGCCGCATACAGTGTTGGCGTTGTCATGGACCTGGGCATATTGCTGCCAATTGCCCCCTTACTTCTGAGCCAATGGAGTGTGATACAGCCTGGCGAAGCTCTTTATATGCACGTTCTGTTTTCTCTGCTGAGACTGTGTCAGAAACTGGACAGCAAATATGTCATGTAAAGGTGGATGGTTATCCCGGGAGGGCTCTACTGGACTCTGGGAGTTTAGTTACACTCATCCATGCCAGCTTGGTAGACCCTGGGACACTCACAGGACGTTACATAGGGGTCTTGTGCATACATGGGGACACCAAGGAGTATCCCACAGCTTTAGTCCAGCTAAAGAGTACTTGTGGAACTGTGTCCCATGAAGTGGGCGTGGTAGAGACCCTGATGCATAATGTGATCCTGGGAAGAGACTTCCCATTGTTCTGGGACTTGTGGAAAAAGAATGTACACTGCACTAGAAATGATGTTAATAATAAGAATGTGTGCCCTGTGATTAGTCCTGAGCCTTTTGATCAGGATACTGAGGTTCAAACGGTAGGGGTGACCACTATTGAATCTGACCGTTTTCCCCTAGCTGTTCTTGCAGGTGAAGCTGAGGAGCAGGAAGAAGCGTGTGACATGCCTGAGCTAGAGATGTCACGTGATAATTTTGGGACTGCTCAACTTAGAGATCCCACCTTATTAAGAGCTAGGGAAAATCCTAAAGTCATAAATGGTGAGCCCCAATACCCCAATGCTGACAAAGAGTTCCCATATATGGCCATTAACCAGGATCTACTGTATCGGGTAGATAAAAAAGTGGGAAGTGTAAATTATAAAGTGTATCAACCAGGTAAACGGAAGCCAGAACAGTTGTACCATGTGAACTTAATTAAACCCTGGAAAGACAGAGAGACTCTGACAGCTGTAAGTGCCCCCTCTAGTGATAGCCCAGAGGTGCGGGTGTCAGAGACCCTGTCCAAATCCCAGAAGCAGGAAACTAAAGAGTTAGTACAAAGGAATTATGATGTGTTCTCAGAACTTCCAGGGCGCACCACAGCCATAAAACATGACATTGTCACCGAACCTGGAGTTCGGGTACGCTTAAAACCCTATAGAGTACCAGAAGCGCGTAGACAGGCCATATCTGGGGAGGTCCAAAAACGTTACCTGGGGTATGTTATCAGGAGAGGTATAATAAAGCCACAAATAAATAAAGTGGAGGCTATCCAAGACTGGCCTCGTCCTTCGACAAAAAAACAAGTCAGGGCTTTTTTGGGAATTCTGGGGTATTACCGTAGGTTCATTCCCCAGTTTGCAACCATGGCAGCGCCCCTAACCGATCTTACCAAAGGAGGTAGGGCAGTTATGGTCAGCTGGAACCCAGAGGCTGAAAGGGCATTCCAAGAATTAAAAGTGGCCCTTTGTAATCAACCAGTCCTGATCACTCCAGATTTTAAAAAAGAGTTTGTCGTACAGACTGATGCTTCTGATGTGGGACTAGGTGCTGTCCTCTCCCAAGAAGTTGGTGGAGAGGAACACCCGGTAACATATTTGAGCAGGAAGCTCACACCTACGGAGAGAAACTACAGTATAGTCGAGCGGGAGTGCTTAGCAATCAAGTGGGCCCTTGAATCCCTAAAGTACCATCTCTTAGGACGCTCCTTTAGATTAATCACTGACCACTCCCCTCTTACATGGATGTACCAAGCCAAAGAGAGAAATGCAAGGGTCATGAGATGGTTTCTCAATTTGCAAAATTTTAAATTTACAGTGGAACACAGAGCAGGAAGGCTTCAGGGTAATGCCGATGCCCTATCCCGAACATACTGCCAGTTGGCAGACAGTGTCCGACCCCACAGGTTCGAACAGAGGGGGAGGGTATGTAAGACAGTGGCAGGGAAAGTCATAGACGGCAGGTACTTTTCCCCTAGAATCCTGTCTTATGGCATATAGACTGCAGGCTATTTCAATCTGTGTGGTAAGCTCCGGCTTACAAAGGGTGTTCTGTCCTGGGCTGGTAATCAGGAGAACACCTGATTCTTTAAAAAGGAGTCAGCCCTCTCCTTAGTGCTCTCTCTCTCTCTCTGGGTGTTGGAGGCAGTAAGCTGCTGCTAGAGAGAGACAAGGCTGTAAGTACTGCATTACTTGATCTATATCTGCTGTGTGTGTCCAGTGTCACATAGTGTGGCCCTGGTATAGAGAGGGACGTTTATTCTGTTTAGTTAGAGCTCAGACGAGCAGGTTTTTGTTTTCTGTTTTGCCTGAAGTGTAAAGGCTGTTGTTAGTTTCTTGCTCTGAGTGCTGCAATAAAACTCAGGCAAGCCCTGTTTTGGACCCAAGCCGTGATGTCACTGTCTAAGTCTGTGCCAAATCCTCACCTGTGCCTACCCGTTTGATGCTAAAACCCCACAATATATATATATATATATATATATATATATATATATATATATATTTATATATATATTTTTTATTATTGATATTATTATTATTATTATTATTATTTATATACATTTGGTCTATCTACAATACTTTAACTGATCCGGCATATACTGGGTCACCTAAGTGTCCATCTCCGTTTCTGCACCATTAATCATTGTCACATTGGCAGATAGGTGAAGCTGCAGCACTACCCCACTCCCATGCACAAAACCTTTAGCTAAAAAAAATATATATATATATTTTTTTAAATACATGCCAACCACAAGGGCCCCCTAGCTAAAGGATGGCCCAGGGGTACTGACCCCTTTTGTCCCAGCTTTAATGCTTTAATAGGTGGCTAAAGTTAGGTTGTGGCAGCCCACGGCCAGTCACCTAGTAAACTGGGAGAGGCTGAAGCAGGGAGCTTTATTAGCTCTTTTGCATCCCACGTGCTGCAGGCCTCTCCGGCCCTCTCTTAATTGGCTGCCCAGCCGCGAGCGCTGCTTGGCTTGTGCTCACACTGGGCGCGCCAATCAAAATACTGTGAACCTATTGGAGGAACTTTAATACTCTCAGATGCAAGTTCCTCTAGGCCTGGGACCCCGGGCTGTCTGTTGAGGAAATCACGACAAGGCATCTGCGTTTCCATTACTCTCGCCCGGTCGATAGTGAATCTTGTAGCTGTATGTCGCCAGCCAAGCCACCCAACGTTCCAATGCACCAAGCTTTGCAGTGTCTAAGTATGCCAGGGGAATGTTGTCCGTAGATATCCACATGAGAAGCTGCCAGGTACTCTGCTAATTTTTTGGTCATGGCCCAGAGCACAGCCATCAGTTGTAACTTGAAGGAGCTGTAGTTGTCTGGGTTCTTTTCAGTCTTCCGCAAGCTCCGACTGTCATAGGCATCTTGTACTTGGGAAAGCAAAAACCCTAGCCCTTGCACATCATTGCACAAAATAAATGGCTTTTCGAAGTCTGCATAGCAAGTACCGGTGCTTCGGTGAGCATTTGCTTCAGGTACAGGAAGGCCACCTCTTTCGGATCACCCCAGGTCACAGCCTGTTTTTTGTTTGTGGTAGCTACACCAGGAGCAAGACATGCAATGGTTCGGCAATCTTAACAAAGTCTTTGTTAAAACGCCATTGGTAACCAACTATCCATAAGAAGGCGTGCAATTCGGTGACAGTAATGGAAGTCTTCCAGTCTTGTATGGCTGCAATTTTACTTAGTGTAGGACAAACTGTGACTCAGGACATGGCATGACTCAGATATTCCAGACTGTTCTTCAGGAGATGACACTTGCAGGGCTTTAGATTGAGTCCGTATTTCTCCAGACATTGCAGCACCAGATCCAACCGCATCAAAAGCTCTTCCAGGGTGGAGGCAAACACAATGATGTCATCCAAGTATATTAGAAGAGCTTCAAAGTTCAGGTCACCTCTACATCATCCGCTGGAAGGTAGCCAGAGCATTCATGAGTCCAAAAGGTAAATGCAGAAACTCAAACAACCCCATCAGTGTCGTGAAGGCGATCTTCTCTTGATCCTGTGTGGCAACTGCGACTAGCCAATATCCACTGGCTCGATCCAAGCAGGAAAAATACAGAGCATACCCAAGAGCCTCCAGGGACTCCTCAATCCTAGGCAATGGATAGGCATCCCAAAGGGTACAGCTGTTCAACTGATGGTAGTTCACACAGAACCAAATGGAAGCATCCTTCTTAAGCACTAGCACAATGGTGCAGCCCATGGACTCTTGCTCTCACAAATCACCTGATTCTCCAACATCTGACGCAACATTTTCTTCTTAACTTCCTGATAGAGTTTAGGTGGAATGGGCCGGTACCTCTCACGAATAGGAAGACTATCTCCAGTGCAGATCTCATACTTCAAGTCTTCGGTGTACCCAAGGTTCTCCTCATGCCAGGAAAACACCTTCCTCCTCTCCCACAGCATACGCTCTAGTTTTTGCTCCATCGCTGTGTCACATTCATCCAAGGAGACATCCATCTGTCCCCGATTTACCTGGCCACTCCCATCTTCATTGGGTTCTTCCTCCCCCAGGCTTACGGCCATAGACCATGACTCTTGCTCTTCAGAGTGAAGTAAGACTTGCTGCCCCCCCAAAAAAAACACTATCTCTTGCTCTGGCCATTATGGTAGCTGGGATTTTCTTGGTCTTGTCCAAGAGGTTACAGGTCAAACCAGCACCTTCCCATCCTCTACTACAGCTTATGTCCGAGCTAGGACACTGCCAGTCAATTCCCAAAAATCTGTTGGGTTCCACCTTCACCTCAAACCTGTCCAATTGCTGGTGGGTATGTACCCCAAGAAAAATAATGATCTTCTGCTATGGAGGTAGCTTTATCTGCTGATGATGACTGGTCCTGATAGTCCCCATGGATTCCTCTAACCTTCCATCCTCACAAATTTCCCCAACTTGCTGAAATGCCTGCTGCACCAGGCATGGACATCCAATTTCTTCCAATACTGTGGGCCTCTCTCCTGGGAAAAAATTTGATTGAGCTCCTGCAGGACATTCATACCGACTATCACTGGCCCATGACTGAGTCCTGCACTTCTGTCAACAAAAAATCTTTTCTTTCCCACTTCTTAACCACAGATCACAATCTCCATCGAAACCACCCCAATAACTGTAATAGGAAGGTTATTGGAGGCTGTAATGGTAATCCAGCTTTCCAGTACCACCTAACCCTTCAAATGGGAAGAATGCTCCAGGAAAGAGGCCTCTAACATGGTTGTTAACTGAGAACCGGTATCCAACAGGCACTTCTGTTCTTTACCTCCAAAACATCCAACCACAATGGGACACCCCCCCCCCCCACTAAGTCAGCTGAATGCACTTTGCTGCACCTCCTCCATCCATCTCCTCTGCAGGTGGTCCTGTAACTGCAAGGGACTCTAGTTTAAAGATGCACCCTCTCCCACCCCAGGCAATATGTCTAAACTGGCCGCAATGGTAATAATGATGGCCTCTGTCTTCCCTAGGATGAGCACCATGAACATTGACTCCTCATGTTCCCCTTACATTCGTCGGGAGGTACGGTCTTCTGAACCCCCGTGACCCCTCTGTCGATGGACTTGTTCTCATAACTGTGTGATATTTTCCTTCATTTCCAGGGTGGCTTTTGAGAATGCCAATTTTTAATCTTGGATGCAGGACTCTAAAGGATGCGGCTCTTACTGATCACTCGGACCGATACGGGAATCACTGTGGAGCCATGGCATACAGTCTGAAAGTGCCATCCCGATCCCAGGCAATAGCCTTGACCTGGACTTGATGGTATGTAAGCTTCTTGTCATTGCCAGTTTTATCCAACACAATCTGACACAGTGGGACATGCTGAAGTCCCAGTGCAAAGTGATCTCAATACCAGGGTTTTCTAGTTTCCCCAAACACTTGTGATCGTGCCTACCGATCTCTCCCAGCATTTCTTGCAGCATGTCAGCAAATTGGGGAATAGATTCATCCTCCCTCAGAACGCAGACGAACAGTCGCTACCAAAGTTATCCTGTGGATGAGGTGTTGCCGCAGATCCCAACAAGGATCAAAAGTATGTCAGCTAACATCTTTCTGTCCTCTTCTGGAACTAGGATGATGGACCACCAGGCTTCTCCATCCAATGTGCTTAATGCCAGTTGCTGCTGTAGCCCCTCAGGCACCCCATACAACTGGATAATCCCACCCAAACTTCTCCTACTCTCGCATGAAGTTGTATTAATTGAGTCTCTCATACGGCCGCGTGAGTGCGACTGACCGGCACTCAAGAACAGGACACACTCAGAGCGAAACTTACTTTGGCTATTCTTGTCACTTTATACAATGGAAATATAGTGTGACCAGCGCTCAACACAATGCTCAGGTTTGATAGACACTTACACTTAAATGTGTAATTGAGATATGTCCTTTCAGTCCTTATAGTTCTTTTAATAAAAGTAGCAGAACAAGATTTCTCTAAAATGAAAAAGATATCCAGTAGTGCAACACCTTCAGTGGCTTCTGATGAAGGACTTCTATGTCCGAAATCCATTGACCTGACGAGTCCCTGGCAGGAGGAGAATTGTTTTATGCCATACAGATGCACTTTTGGGAAAAAAAGCCATCCTGAATCTGCACTTCTTGACCTATCTGCTAGAGTATCTGGAAACTCCTAGGAGGTGGCAATAAGGAGCTGGGTGGTGAGACCAGACTGCTGCTGTGAAATTTGTTTTAATCACCAAGCTGGTGATGATATGCCTGTTTTTAAGGATGTTATGTGAGTGCAATGTAGGAATACATAATTTTTTCGTTTTAGAAAAATCTTGTTCTGCTACTTTTATTAAAAGAACTATATGGACTGAAAGGAAATATCTCAATTACATGTATGGCACCGGAGTTGGGCCAAACTTAATTTGCCCCTTCAAATATGGCTATTAAAGGTGAAGCCTTAGCATTTGCAGGTACTAGCCATCCTTTAGGACAGTTCAACAGAGGTAGCGTAGGCCATCCTAAACAGCGGTCACAGCCAAAATAATAACACTGGAGTAATCAATTAGGAGTAATACCAGACAGGTGATCATCCAAGGAACTGTTAGCAGCACAATGGTTGAAAAACAATGTATTTTCCATGTAAAAATGTTTAACATAATTACCGTGGCAGGTATATTGGCCATAAACATTTTTCCTTAGTTTGTTGACTTGCTCACAAGCTACTTCTTTTGTTAATTAAAGAAATAGATTTGTGTGATATTGCTGTTTTAATACAAATGATGTTTGATAATACGGTGTATGTATTTATTTATTTATTTATTCATATATTTATTTTTAAGAATTAAGAAATTGTAAAGCCCCACCTTCTATTACAAATGGAAAAAGTGCAGGCTCTAAACAAGTCTATGATTCTGGAAACACAGTGAAATTCAGCTGCAACACTGGTTACCTCATGACTGGGTCTGACACAAGTACTTGTGAAGATGGAAAGTGGACAACTTCACCTACATGCACAGGTAAAAGATGTTTAGAAAATAAATAAGCTTTATTCATTCTGCATACTATTAGAAATCAGTTTTATATTGACTTTAGTTTAATCTGTATGTGATACAACTTGTGCCTATTTTGTTTAGAGATTTTGAAAAATGCTTTACACACTAAAACAAGCAGATGACTGATGTTTGGCTTTTTGTTGGACCACAACTCCAATTGAGTTTTACTACTGTATAGGTGCTTAATTCTCCAAAAACACTAACAATAGTGTTGCCTGTGCCCAGGATTTCTTATACAGACCCACCTTAGTTAGTATAGTCCATGCTTTCTCAGTGATTGGTCTGTTTGCCTTTCATTCACACTATTCTGGGGGATATTCACAAAAAAAGTATTAAATAGGCGTATTTTGTATATAAAATACACCTATTTTATACATATTCGTATTTTTGGGATTTACTATCCCGAAAATACATAAATTCGTATTCATGGCACATTCATATTTGTATTTTATACAAATACGAATGTATAAGCCATCTGAAAATACGAATAGGAATCACCATTCAAAAGCATGGTGATTCCTAATTTACTAACTGGCCGTATTTTCAAGACGGACGGTTATTACCGGCAATTAGCGGGATATGGCCACTAATTGCCGTTAAAATACGGCTGGAAATTACGCTTCATTTTCCAGCCATATTTGGCTTTAGCCTGCATGGATCATTCAGATCCATGTAGGCTGCAGTGTGTACAAAATAGAAAAATAAATTTTAAAAAACGGCGTAGGGTCCCCCCCTCATGGGCATAACCAGTCCCAGGCTCACAGAGCCGGTCCTGGTTTAAAAAAATCAGGGAACAAACCGTGTAGGGTTCCCCTGTATTTTTTTAAAACCAGAACCAGGCCCAAGGACCGGTCCTGGTTCCTAAAACATGGCGGACAAAACAAGAACCAGCACCAGGCCCAGCCAGCATTGTAATGCCACAGCTGGGGGGAGACTTTTTATACAAGGCCAAAGCATTAACCCCCTGACCGGTCAGCCTGGGAAGGGGTTCTGGGGGAGTGGGGATCCACCCCATCCAGAATTTACCTAGGCAGGCTGAAGCCTGGGGCTGTCCCCGGTACCCCTGTGCAGTGGGTACCGGGCTGATAAATGTGTAAAAATTTGCATAAACTATTGTATATTGCTGTGGAACTATGAGTCCCAACAAACCTCCCGCATATGCAGGGACTTGGAGAACCACAAGTCCCAGCTTGCGGGGAATTAAAGGGCCCGCTGGAACTTTTAGTTCCACAGCAATACAAATAGTAAAATAAACACACTGACACACCAGAAAAATAAAACTTTATTCCATACATAGCCCTTACTTACCTATCTTGAGCCCGTAGGTCGCCATCCATCCATCCATCCTTAATAATAATTTGTCTTGCTGCCATTAGGTGCTGGAACATTTGGTATCAGCACCATTAGCTACTGAACTGCAATACTTGAATACGTGAAGTTCTCTGGTTGCTAAGTGGAGAAACTATACTCACTCTGTAGTTGCACCTGTTTGCTGATGACAGTTTGTTCTTTATCACCAACCCAGAGGCCTCACTGTCTTATTTCATTGGTGCCTGTCTATAGTAGGTTTTCTGCATGCACACATAAATGTAGAGATCTATATTGCACAAATATTTCCAACAGCACAGGGCATTTTCACAGCAGCAAGATACTGATTAGATCTTAATAATAATAATAATAATAATAATAATAATAATCCAGTTTAATTATATTATAATAAAATGCCACACAGCTTTTTGAGTCGATATTAGCTTCAACTTCAAGAAATATCATCAGGTAACATGTTTTTAAAATGATACAGATAGATGTACTTTGCTGAGCAGCTCAGAGTATGAATCCAAGGGCCTAATTCAGACCCGCTCGCTAGGCAGCATATATTCGCTGCCCAGTAAGTGGGTAAGCGCTGCCCAAAAACAGTGACTTGCAGTTAAATACAATAGAGGACAGGGTACATAAACATAGCTGCATCAGCATAAGTTTTTAACAAGGCGGCAGCCATTTCTGGAGGAACGTTTTTAGCCTATTCCAAATAGACGTCCAGACCGCATGTAATCTGCAGAGACCCTGCGCCATTGCGTCACCAACTCCCCCCCGCCGCCATTTGGACTGCGGTACTATGGTTCTATCACTTACGCAAACATACACATACACACATTGATGGCTGGTAACTAGTATAAATATTACACACACACAGTAGATTAATATATGTTTAATTTTTATTACATATTTATTTTATCAGATATTTATATCATGTAAAGTTTTGTGAAGGCAACATGTGTGCCTTATGTGCACCACAGTGATTTTATAAATACATAACTGGTTAACTTCTAGACAAACCTGTTGTGATATTCATGGAAACAGAAAATACAGCTGTGTCCTCATACACAGTGATATTATTTCATCCAAACAGTCCTTCCCAGCGCACCAAGGGTCTGACAGGTTTAATTGCACGGCTGCATTTTTGCAGTATGGGCGATTATCAAATGACCATGCATGCGTACCCCTGTGTGCACAGCTGTAAATGTGTTCACAGCCGTGTACATGGGAGGGGTCAATGCGGTTGGTGCAGCGGTGGAGCTGCATTTACCTGATTGCTGGGGCCCAAGTCTGCACCAAAATTTGCAATCTATTTGCAGAAATAAAACAAATGTAAGCAACAAAAGTCCCCTGTTAGAGTTCATTGATCAATAAGATGTGCAACATTTGTACATGTGTGTGTCCAAATGAGTGAATCTGTATCACAAAGTGCTACCATACAACTCCTGTAGCTTTTCTATTGTACGATGGGACTGATTCAGGTTGACTCCCTAAGCAATGTGAATTTGTTGCTTAGCGATTCATCCAACACCACCCGCCGAGTTAGCAAATGCCTGTCACCTGCTGCCGCATGTACATTCCCGGCGCATTGCGAATGGATGTTTAGAATAAGGGAGCGTGTGGGGGCGAAATCATTTGATAGTCGACAACCATCGAATGATTGTGCCACCTGATTACAAATATAAATTACAAAAACAAATAGATATTGGCGCTAAATCTTCTCAAACCCAATGTCTATTTTAAAACATATGGGGTATAGACCATATACACATCTGCAAGAATGCTGAATTATTAAATATGAGCAACCCCCTGTCTGCCCCCACCCCATTAATTGTGTACGGCTCGGTGACCATGCATGTCGCCAAAGTGATTCGCACAGTAGGCTGCCCATGCGTCATAATAGAACATGTGCATGCATAGTTCTCAAAACATCGGGACGGGGCAAACTTGCACAATTGCGATTAAACATTAACAAAAAACCCTTTATTTGCAACTTTGTTTAAAACGAATTCCTGCACAGTTAAAGGTGAAGCCCATTGACTATAGTACTGTCTGAGGGGTGTTTTGCTTCCTCTGTGATGCAAACAAGAAATAAGGAATTTGGTACTTACCGATAATTCCCTTTCACCGAATCAGCAGGAGACACTGCAGTCATTACATGTGGGGATAGAGTAGGTGTACTGGAGGAGTGGCACTTTAAGAAAACTTTACTGCTGCAGGCTCCTCCCTCCTCTATCCCCGCCCAGACCCCAGTCTTAGAAAAACTGTGTCCGAGAGGAGAAGAGAGACCAGGGCCTGCCCAGTAGGGAACGGAGCTAAAACATAGTTAAAACAGAGTTAGTAAACAATGCACATAACGTGAACATACTAACAAAACATAACACATAGGATTTTTGAAAAGTTCCCTATGTAATAATAATAACTATGCAACAAACATTGCAACAATAGAAAGAGCGTATCTTTCACACACACAAACCACACTAACATCATGGCAGGAGAACCAGTGCTGGGTGGGCGTGCAGTGTCTCCTGATTCGGTGAAAGGGAATTATCGGTAAGTACCAAATTCCTTATTTCACCTACATGCAGCAGGAGCCACTGCAGTCATTACATGTGGGGATACATACCCAAGCTTTTAAGTCCGGGCGGGAGAGCTCTGGGGCTCCTGTAACACTGCCCTACTAAAAGCCGTAGCCGAGCTGGCGAAGGTATCAAAACGATAAAACTTTGCAAACGTGCTAGATCCCGACCAGGTAGCCGCTTTGCACACTTGTGTCAAGGAGACACCTCTCGCCATGGACCAAGAAGTACTCACTGACCTCGTGGAGTGCGCTTACACTCCCGATGGTACTTTCTTTTGTGCATACAAGTAGGCTTCCCTAATTGTACAGCAAATCCATCTTGCCAGAGTCCTTTTTGACGCAGGCCAACCCCTCTTAAGTGCATCATAGAGCACAAAGAGGCAGTCAGATTTCCTCAGATGTTGGGTTCGCCTAACATAGACTTGTAAGGCTCTGACTACATCCAGAGAAGCCTCTTCTCCCTGAAGAACCGGTACAACAATAGGCTGGTTTACGTGAAATGCAGAAACCACCTTGGGAAGGAAATTCCTGCTAGTACGTAGTTCAGCCCGGTCCCTGTAAAAGGTAAGGAAAGGAGACTTACACGATAGGGCTCCTAATTCAGAAACCCTACGTGCTGAGGCCAAAGCCAGCAGCATCACCGTCTTCCAAGTCAGAAATTTGAGATCCGAGGTGTCCAATGGCTCAAAAACATCTGACTTTAAAAACTCTAGAACCACCAATAAATTCCATGGTTCCGTAGGAGCAGTGAACGGTGGTTGAAGTCGAAGTACCCCTTTCAAAAAGGTTTGTACCTCAGGAATCAGCGCTATCCTGCGATGAAAAAATACTGAGAGGGCTGAAATCTGGACCTTGAGAGAAGCAAGCTTCAAACCTGATGCAAGTCCCGCCTGCAGGAATTCAAGAAGTCTAGCCAGAGAAAAGATTGCCTTAGGCACCTTCCTGGCCTCGCACCAGCGGATGTATGACTTCCATATTCTATGGTAGTGAGACGCTGTTACATCCTTCCTTGCCTTAAGCATTGTAGGAATGACCGTTCCTGGTATACCTCTTCTCTTCAAAAGTTCGGCCTCAACCGCCATGCCGTCAAACGTAGACGAGGTAAGTCTGGGTAGACGAATGGACCTTGCTGCAGCAGGTCTTCTCGCAGCGGCAGGCGCCAAGGTTCCTCCCCCAACAGGTCCCTGAGGTCGGACTACCACGGACGCCTGGGCCAATCTGGAGCGATCAAGATGACTTCTGACGCTCCCCTCTTTATCCGTTTGAGTACCTTTTGAAGTAACGGAATAGGAGGGAAGAGATATACCAGGTCGAAATCCCAGGGAATGGAGAGGGCATCCACTGCCGCAGCCGCTGGATCCTGAGCCCTTGCACAATACTGCGGAAGTTTGTGATTCAGTCTGGATGCCATGAGATCTATCTGTGGCATCCCCCATCTCTGAACCAGTTGTTGGAAAACCTCCGGATGAAGGCCCCACTCTCCCGGGTGGAGATCCTGCCTGCTGAGGTAATCCGCCTCCCAATTTTCCACTCCTGGAATAAAGACTGCGGAGAAACCGGTGGTGTATGTCTCTGCCCAGGACAGAATTGGGCGGACTTCCCGCATGGCTGTCCTGCTCCTGGTGCCCCCTTGTCGGTTGATATAAGATACTGCCGTGATGTTGTCCGACTGTATCCTTACCGGCAAGCCGACAAGTAGGGGGTGGGCCTGAGCCAGTGCCAACCTGATAGCCCGTAACTCCAAGATGTTTATGGGTAACCGGGCTTCCTGGCTGGTACAAAGACCCTGGAAAGTGCGACCCAGCGTGACCGCACCCCAACCCCGAAGGCTGGCATCTGTGGTCACCATAGTCCAGACCTGAGACTGGAAGGAGCGACCCTTGGTAAGGTTGGATGTATCCAGCCACCACTGAAGAGAGAGTCGAGCTTCCTTGGAAAGAACAATGGTCTTGTGGATCTGAAGATGGGACCCCGACCATTGAGCCAGAAGATTGCCTTGGAAGGTCCTGGAATGAAACCTTCCGTAAGATAGGGCCTCGAAGGCTGCCACCATCAGGCCTAACAGCTTCGTGCATAAATGCACCGATACTCTGCGAGGCGTCAGAACCTGACGAACCCTCTGCTGGATAACTGTGACTTTGGATAATGGCAGAAAAACCCTTTCCTGGACAGTGTCGAACAACAGACCCAGGAACAAGATCACTTGTGTTGGTTCCAGCTGTGACTTTTTGAAGTTCAGGATCCATCCGTTCTGAACCAGGAAGTCGCAGGTAGTCCGGGCATCCTGTTGTAGCTTCTGAGGTGAAGATGCTTTTAGGAGTAGATCGTCCAGATAGGGCACAATCGTTATCCCCTGAATCCGAAGGGCTGATATCATGCAAGCCATAACCTTTGTGAAGGTTCTTGGAGCTGATGAAAGACCGAAAGGGAGTGCTCTGAACTGGTAATGCTGATTGCGAATAGCAAACCTGAGGAACCGATGGTGTGGTTCCCAGATCGGAATATGCAAATAGGCATCCTTTATGTCCAGAGATAAGAGAAACTCCCTTGGCTCCAGGCTTGCAATGACTGACCTTATGGATTCCATCTTGAACCTGTGGTACACGATGTAATCGTTGAGGTGCTTCAGATTGAGGATGGGTCTTACCGAACCGTCCGGCTTCGGTACTAGAAAAAGACTTGAGTAATAACCCAGCTTTTCCTGAGCTTTGGGGACAGGTATAATGACCCCTGCTTGTAAAAAACTTTGAATGGAGTTGACCAAAGCTGCTTGTGTTGTTGCTAAAGCAGGCAGGCCTGTTGTAAAAAATCTGTTCGGCGGAGCCTGAACAAACTCCAGTTTGTACCCGTGTTCCACAATCTGAAGCACCCAACTGTCTCGACAGTGAGACCTCCAGACGTTCTCGAAGTGGGATAACCATGCGCCCACTTTGGGGTCCCCCAAATGGGCGGGAAGCCCGTCATGCCACAGGTGTGTCTGCAACCTTGGGTTCTGCACGATGGGTAGAGGTAACTGCGGCTGTGGCACCTCTGCCACCTCTGCCTCTACGCCCTCGAAAGGACGAAAAGCCTCCCCTGGCACGTCCTCTGAATGAGACGCCCCCTCTAAAAGCCCGAAAGGACGGTGTAAATTGTCTTTTCGGCGGGGGAGTGGCCGAAGGAAGGAAGGTAGACTTACCTCCTGTAGCTTGAGCAATGAGCTTGTCAAGCTCAGGCCCAAACAACATATCTCCCGCATAAGGCAAAGCTTCTACTGCCTTTTTAATGTCGGCCTCCGCCTGCCAAGATCTTAACCAGATAGTACGTCTGGCCAATACAGCTGAAGCTGAGATTTTTGCACCTAACTCAGCTACATCTGAAGCAGCTTCTCCTGTATAGACAGCTGCATCCTTAACATACAGAGCCAGCTGTAGCAGTTCTTCACGGGGCCTACCGCTCTGTAAACCCAAAGCAAGCTCTTCAGCCCATTTCTCCATGGCCTTACTGACCCAGGCTGAAGCTAAGGCTGGTCTGAGTAAGACCCCTGCCGTGGTATAAATAGCTTTTACCGTGGTCTCAAGACGACGGTCAGGAGCCTCCTTTAGAGCCACAGCAGCCGGAACTGGAAGCGTGGTTCGCTTGGAGAGCCTGGACAGCGAGACATCAGCTGGAGGCGGAGTCTCCCATTTTTCCCTAGATTCAGGAGAAAAAGGGTAAAGTAGCTTCATGCGCCTAGACAATTGGAATTTTCTGTCTGGCGTTTTCCATACATTAATAAGAGGTCTGTCCAATTCAGCCAAATCAGGGAAAGTAACCTGCTGCTTTTGTGTCCGACCAAATATGGACAAAGGAACAGGAGCATCCTCCTCCACCAAATTAAGTGTGGTGCGAACAGCCTGAATCAGGCCCTCTACCCCCTGAGGATCATTACGCTGTAGCGCCTCATCCTGAATGTGTTCAGGTTCATCTACCTGAAGTAAATCTACATCCTCATCCCCATCAGTATCAATATCAGCTCCCTGTATTGAACCTATGGGAGATCTAGGACGTTTTTGTGGAGGGCGTGAAGGGCCAGCCACTGGGTTGGACCCAGAGGCCATAGACTGCATAAGGGTCTTAACCCAGGCTGGTTCAGTAGAACCCATAATGGAGAGGTGAGCATGAAACCGCTCCCTGTCCTTCCTGGAAGCAGCTAATTCTGCAGCCAATCCAGCCAACACATTTTGTAGTAAAGGCTCAGAAGAATCTGACTGATAAGTCTGTGTCTGAGGCTCCACTTCCTGTGTGTGCTCTGCCTTATAGCAAGATTCACACAAAGAAACACCCTTTATATGCTGGGTGAACTGCTCCTTACAGGTTTTACATGTAAAAACCTTAAGGGCAGCTTTGGAGGCAGCTTTTCCTGCCATAGTGTCAGTGTATGAGATTAGTTATAGAATCACACACACACACACACACAGACACAAATAAACAAGATTGCACAGACTGTAAGCAACAGATACTATTCCTAAAACAGCGGAGCTGAGCTAGGATAGGGAGGGGGAGCCTTCCGCCCTTGTATCAGAGATTATGCACAATCTCTGTAAACTGTGCACAAAAATAATCCCCCAGTAATTTACAGACCTGCTCTGTAGTGGATAAGGGGGGCGCTGGACTGCAGTGCGTGCGCTGGAGCGCGGTACACAATGTCCTTCAGTCAGCCTTGCGGTGCTACAGCAATGGCGCCGGCAGAGAGAGAGGAGAAAGAGAAAGGGCGGTACTAGGTGATATCACCTAAGCCCTCCCTCTCCCTCCGGCGCGTAGTTACACTAGAGCGGAGCACTGTGTACAGCCTCCGCTCTGATACTGTCCCCGCTGACGCACGCCAAAATGGCGGCCGTCAGTACACTGGCTGCTGTATATATGAGAACGGGTGCGCCCGCCCGCCCGTCTCAGGCCACATTTCGGCGCACAGCGCCGCTTACCTGCAGCGATGCTGCCTTGTCTCCTGGAGCAGTGACCAGGCCTTGGACCCGTAACGCGAGCCGCGTGCAGCTGCGGCGGGTCCCCGATGCGGTGGCACCGGTGGCCGGGTGCATGGAAGCTGCACTGCGGGCAGTGGCGACCAGCACCCCTCCAGGTCCCACGGAGCAGGCAGACCCTGCGGAGGAGTCTGCCTGTGATCAGCAGTCAAAAAATAAAAATATTTTCAAAAGAAAAAGTAAAAAGACCTAACGCCCTGAGGAGAATAGGCCCAGAGAACCTACTCCTCCGGGCACTTTTTCTAAGACTGGGGTCTGGGCGGGGATAGAGGAGGGAGGAGCCTGCAGCAGTAAAGTTTTCTTAAAGTGCCACTCCTCCAGTACACCTACTCTATCCCCACATGTAATGACTGCAGTGGCTCCTGCTGCATGTAGGTGAAACAAAATGTAAAACGTCCGTACGTTACACCTCTTGGCGCTGCTCAGTTGTGCCCATTGCCTATTGAGACATGGTGAATGAGGAAATGTGATTCAAATAACAAGATAAAATTTCCATGACAGTGCTTGAAGTATGCAGTATATAAATACACAGTTCATCAGAGTTGATATTAAGCAAAATTAATCTTTTTTTTTTTTATTTATTTCAATAGTTTTTATTGAGTTTTTACATTACAAACAACAAAACCCCAAACACAAAACATAAATGGCAGGAAGATTCATACTGGAATTCATATTGGACATAACCAAATATTAAGACATGTACAATATGGTCATAATTATGAAAGGAGAACATTTACAGCATAAAACAGAAGAAAGAGAATTACTTTAGCACAATATTGAATACTCAAAAACCTGAGTGCGCCAAAATTATATGAAAACAGTACAGAATGTATATTGAGATATTATTTATAGTAAAAGGCAAAAAACATTCTCCTATACAGTATGTAGTATAAAATTGTGTACCAGTACGAGCTACAGTAGTCAAGACAAGTCTGTCCTACAGATTATAAGCCACCAAGAGAGAAAAGAAAATAATCGCCAAAACAACCCACCCATAACCCCCACCCTGTATAACCTACCCCCAACCTAGGTATACTTGGAGCCCCCTGTACGGCAGGGTGGATCCAGACAGGTCAGTGTTGGAGACAGCACAGGAATCACATATGCAGGATTTGAAGGATCAACATGTACTTTTTCAAGTGCAGCAAGAGTCCTCTGCGTGTAACCAGAAATAGCCTTGAGTATTAAGTGCAAGGGGTCCGACATCCTCGGCATATTGCATCCGATCCACACTCCAGACATAAAGCAGGGGCAGGACAGTGGTGGCTAGCACACCACTCCCAGCCAAGGTAAACAATGGGGAATGCTGTCTGAAGTGTGCTTCAAAGGTTAAATAAATAGTCAGGAGTTATGATCTTAAAAATACAGAGGCTATAGGCAGGCAGATACTGTGTGGTACAACAGCCAGAAATGCTGGGCTGTGCAGGATATCTGGGGTACCTGAAATATGGAGCCGTAGATGTAATGGCCAGGCAGCCTAGAGTGCACCCAGGAGGCAGGAGTGAGCAGGAGCAGCAGCCACACCTAGAACAGAGTCCGCCTCAAGATCCAGTCACAGATTTCACCAGCCGGTAAGTTTGGACACCTGGTACTGTGGACCCCCAAATTCACACTGTGTGAGCAGAGGGGGATACTGCACTCTTGCAGAAATTTTCAGCCAGAAACCACCAGGGAAACCGGAGATAGAGCAGGATAATTGCAGGAGCTCTGGCAGCAAGCTGCCTACACCATGCTGTGTCAAGCAACGCCCCCAAGCAAAATTAATCTTTGCCGCATAAATGTTACAATACTTTCATTCCATGATCCCCAAATATGGAAACATCAACAGGTGTAAAATAATAATGACCACATATTAATAATTATCCTTAGACCTCAGTACTAACATGTTTCCAAAGATATCATGATACAGTACCTGGATGTCTGAAAACCTGTTTGTTTATTCAGGAATTCCATGCGACAAAGCCCCAGATGTTCCAAATGCATCACTTAAAGTGCAGGACAGAGTCTTCAGGCATGGTGACCGAGCCCTGTACCGGTGTATGGGTGGTTTTACTCTGTCTGGAAGCAGCTCAGCAGAATGCACAGAAGGACAATGGGAAAATTTACCAAAGTGTACTAGTAAGTATTGTATGTAATGCCAAGAAATATAATGTTTACCCATAAATCCAAAATGATTTTAAATCTTCCATAAATTTTATTATAATACATTATCATTCCCTCTACATTTTTCCTTTGCCCTGACTTTGACCTATAATTTCCGTATTCCGTACTATAGCCAGGGCCGTCTTAACAGTATTTTAGGCCCCTGGGTAAAGTAATGCATTTGGGGCTCCTCCACACCCATTCACTAAAAAATAAATGTAAACAAAAAATATAACACACCCCTCCTGTGGTCCCATGCCATCTCTCCCACTTTTTAAATACAGTAATTGGTTTTTAGCACTATGATTACTCCAGCCATCCACCAATCAGCATGCTGAAAGCCATTAAATGTTTAGCTGCAGTTGGGAGGCAGGTAGAAAATGCTTACACTGCTCCAGACATCCACCAATCACTGTCTGGCTGCAGGCTGGAAAGCAGGAAGTGAATGCTGTTTGGTCGCTCTGTTTGTGTTGTGCGGGATTCACAATCAGAGTGACAAGGCAGCAATCTCTACTGCCTCCCAAGAAGCTCAGGAGGCAGATGCCCACAACCAACTCTGCCCCAGTTCAAAGGCCTCTAGAATTGGGGCCTTTGGGCAGTTGCCTATTGAGTCCATACTATAAGATGGCCCTGATTTCAGTCACATACCAATACTGATACCACTTAAATGATGCACATATTTACATGTAATGCAGGAATGTAGGTGAATTGTGAAGTATCAGTAGAACCTGATAATTGTTGCACTACTGCAGGCATGTCCAAACTGCCCTCCAGCTGTTGTGAGACTTCATATACCAGCATGCCTTGCCATAGTTTAAGCATTCCCTAATAGCAAAACTGTGGCAAGGCATGATGGGACTTGTAGTTTCACAACAGCTGGAGGGCCATAGTTTGGACATGCCTGCACTACTGGAATATAGCATCGCTACAAAATGTACTTTACCAGTTTCTGGATCAGGCATGAATGGCCAACTGGGGCAATACTGTGATAGTGGCTGACTACAAGTAGTAGTAGTACGTTTATTTATAAGGCGCCGCAAAGTGTCCGCAGCGCCGTACATAGCAAACAAAAAAAAACAAATTACAAGGTAACGTACAGGGTGTGTTGAAAAAATACAGTATAAATAGGGGTATAGCTGGTAGAACTAAAATCAGCATCAGTTCAGAAGTAGGTGTGGAAATTGTTGAGGAGACTGAAGATGAAGTAGAGGAAGGGAAGAACAGGACAGGAGCACAGGTGAGGTAATGAGGTAGGGTGAGTACGTGAGGAAGGAGGACCCTACTCATAAGAGTTAACATACTAAAGTGGCATACAAGGCAGTGGCTACAAGGAAGTGTGAACTCAGGGGATCTTACTTCCCACCAGGGGGGCAGAAAGGCAAAGATTCTGCATAGTGGTATAATGGAAAAGGGGATAGCTTGGCGCACATTCACAAATAAAATGTGAGTTGTTTAAACTTTAAAAACAACATTTATTTGAATAAAATACATACATATAGCACATGGACACTTTTAAAACACTGGGATAAAATATAGATTTTTGACCTCACCCTGGTTGTTGTTTGCGGTGGGCTCTCTCTTAAAGAAATAAGACCTGCGGCACCACCGCAGGAGGCTTGAGGGTAAGGATCCCAGGGGAAAGTGCAAGTGTGTCCTTTCTTAAAGTGTCCAGGTGCCAATAAAGTGCGAGTGCACTGGCAGATAGTTCAGCAACGCGTTTCGGAGAATGCTTCTCCTTCCTCAGGCTGTATCCTGAGGAAGGAGAAGCATTCCCCTGGGATCCTTACCCTCAAGCCTCCTGCGGTGGTGCCGCAGGTCTTATTTCTTTAAGAGAGAGCCCACCGCAAACAACAACCAGGGTGAGGTCAAAAATCTATATTTTATCCCAGTGTTTTAAAAGTGTCCATGTGCTATATGTATGTATTTTATTCAAATAAATGTTGTTTTTAAAGTTTAAACAACTCACATTTTATTTGTGAATGTGCGCCAAGCTATCCCCTTTTCCATTATACCAGTATACAGTTGAAGGAGGACGGTATCCCTCCTATGGGAAAATAGCAGGCTGCCATCCACAATTCATGCGCATTGAACACAAGTAAACCATATATAAAAGATTCTGCATAGGACATATCTGTGAAGATAAATGCAACTCCCATCTTGTGCATTCATCTGAATCAAGAACATGCAGCCAAGTTCTTTGTGTGCTACAAACTAATATCTTTGAGCACATTAAAGGGCATCAGTTTGTCCCAAAGCTTGGCTTGCAAGTAAAAGCCTGCAAGTTTACAAGTTTGTGGCTATTACATTGTGTGAGTTTGTGTGTTTTTCGAGTATGAAAACTCACACATTGTAGCGTGAGGTTTATGACAACATGAGAGTTGGACCAAAGAATGCACAGGTCTGTGAGATCCGTGCATTCCTCTGTGTATAATCATCGGACATCATCCGGTGGGGGCCGGGGATGGTCGCATGCATGCGAGCTCCTGTCCACCGGAGCTTCCATCCTCGGCCTCCGGAGAAAGGGCGCCCGGTGGACGGGGGGAGGATGATGGGGAGAGGGCAGAGAAGAATCCCCCCCGACCGGGAGAGGGCACCGGCACAGCACCCGCACCGCAGAGACGCAGATGAGACGGAAGGGACGTGAGTCAGCCCAGCCCCCGGCGCACAGTCGGCCACAAGATCACCGCCACGGCCCCCGCACTGAGGAGACGGAAGCGGCGAGGAGGAGGGGGACCCGGCCCGGCTCTGGACGGCTGCACGTGTCAGCTCAGCCTCCGGCGCCCAGAATGCGGCACAAGACCCGGCCGCAGGCGCACAGCTCGCTCCCCCACCCCCATCGGCACCATCGGCAGCCCAGCCCCCGGCGCACAGTCGGCCACAAGGACACCGCCACGGCCCCCGCACTGAGGAAACGGAAGCGGTGAGGAGGAGGGGGACCCGGCCCGGCTCTGGACGGCTGCACGTGTCAGCTCAGCCCCCAGCGCCCAGAATGCGGCATAGGACCCGGCCGCAGGCGCACAGCTCGCCCCCCCCCCCCCCCATCGGCACCATCGGCACCGGGCGGCGTCACCCACCCAATGCTGCGGTACCCCCCTATGTTACAATGAAGGAGGAGGTGGGATCAGTCCAGGGAGGGCCCAACTCCAGCCCCAGGCCTCACTGTCTCTCCCCAGGCCCAGTGACTCTCTCTGCCCCCCCCCCCCCCCAACTCCCCCACACCACTCCATCCCCCACGCTGGCTTCTCCTACATGAAGATGGCGCCGCAAATGGCTGCCAAGGAACTGTGCATCTCAGCTATGTAACCCCCTTGTGTTACCTGCCTGGCTGGTGCAGCGACCAGTGGCGCCGCGGATGGCTGCCTAGGCGCTGTGCTGCTCGGTGGGTAGGTTTTTCCATGTGTTCCCTGTGTGACAAACTGTTCTGTCCGTGCTTATATTGTCACCTACCGACTGCTGCAACGACCAGTGGCGCCGCTGATGGCTGCCTAGGCGATGTGCTGCTTGGCGGGTATGTGTTCCCTGTGTGATAAATTGTACTGTCCCTGCTCATATTGTCACCTACCGACTGCTGCAAAGACCAGTGGCGCCGCTGATGGCTGCCTAGGCGCTGCGCAGCTCGGCGGGTATGTGTTCCCCTACATGTAATGTGTAATGTCCTCAATGTAATGTATGCAATGTCCTCTCACCCCCCCCCCCCCCCCCATCCCTGCTTGATGATGCACTGTAAATCCGCAAAAAATTCCTAGTGTGCGCAAGCACACATGGCCAATAAAGTTGATTCTATCTATTCTATCTATCTTCTATCTATAATATAGTTCAAAATAGTTAAAAAGGTTTTTAAAATGATGTGCACCACTGGCTCTTTTAGCTTGTCAAGAACCTCTGCATATTTCAACAACTAGCACCAGGCTCTTAGTCCTAGTTCCAAAAACATGTGGATAAAAAGATGTAGGGGCCCCCCATATTTTTCTAAACTAGCACCAGGCTCCACTAGCAAGGAAGGTAACCCAACAGCCATAACCCTGTAGCCCATAGCATTGACAGACCCCCCCACCCCCCCACCCAACTAGTAAAGCCTGGGTGAGTGGGGAACTTCCCAATAAAGGGGTCCTCCTTCAGGGTACGGTAGGACTGAAGCCCAGAGCTCCTTGGGTCCCCTGGGAGAAGGGTGCTGAGTTGATTGCTTTTAAGTGTAAAATTTAGAGTTATTGGTCAGGTTTTGGGTGCAAGTTTAAGACTCGCAACCTATTACAGTGGCCAAGTTTGAGGTTTTCCTATAGAAAACATCTGGATGCGAGTTTGCTTTGTGTGACTTGCGAGATTGCAGGCAACATCTGAGTTTGCATGCGCCTGCTTCATAGTACATTGGTTGAGTTTACAAAATGTGTGAACTCACATATCTTGTAAACTTGGTCCATGTTAAATTTCCCCCATGGTGTTGCATTATGGGCAGCCCATAGAAGTTGGCTGCATGCGCGGTACATGTGTGTACTGCACATGCGCCAGTCCCGGCGCCTGTCACTCATCACTACACAGGCGCCAGGACCAGGACGGTAGAGGACAGGGCGACAGGGGGACTGGGTGGACGGTAGAGGACAGCGGCGACAGGGGGAGGGGGTGCCTGAATCGCGGCACCCCCGCTGCGGCCAGAGGCAGCCCCCCTCCCCCAATAAGGTACGAGCCGCCACTGCTTACAAAGATATTTATACACTATTAGAGTGGACAGATACAGTATTACACCTAAAGGGGATTTTAGATTGTATTCTATGTTTATTAGTATGTTTTATTATTGAGTTTACACGCGCACTCTATTTTTACAAGTAATGTCCGATAAGATCCAGCTATGACAATCAATTAAATCCTCTAATTAGGAGGTATGCATCTTATTATCTGATATGGCTATATAAGGAAGTATTACGGACATTCACCATACTGGTGGACCTAGTGGGTCACTATCAAATTTATTCATAATACAATTGTGTTTACCATAAAGTTTTTACCTGTTTATAATTATTGGAAAATTGTCTTAATTTTATTTTACTTTGCAATAAATATATTAAAGATTTTAATTGCTGCATTTTATGATTCATTACTTAGCACAGTTATACCTCTTCCTGACACCAGGCATCTCGTGCATTATGTTGTATTGAGGCTAGATGTATGAGGACACTTATCTGCCCTCCTGCACTCACTATCCCTTTCCTCCTTCATATTCCTTAAATTTTGCCATCTACTTTATAGACCAAATCAATATAATAAAAAAATGTATTTCCACCAGTGGTGCCAAGATAGGGGATCGGGAAACTCTTTAACCAGGCCTGGGGCTGTTGGAGGGGTCCTCGAGGGGCACGGTTCTCACTGCAGCCCCCTTCCCCATTGTAAACTGTGAGCAGGCATGGAGAGAGATTCTTCAGCAGCATTTCTTTGCTGTTTCTGCAGCAGCATTTCTCCCCTAGCACAGCACACACTGCTGTGTACTAGGGTAGGGAGAGAGACAGGAGTCAGCCTCTGTCCTATGTGCGATGGGGAGGCAATTACACCTGCTCACCAAATGTAACATAGGCATCCCCCTGCCAGCAGGTGTGGTCACACATGATTATTTTGTAAGGAGGGAGCCTGGCCACACCTCCCCTATTGGCCATGCCCCGTCTCATTACCTGGGTCCAGCAAAGCTGTTGTCGCCCCCAGAGTTTCCTGCAGAATTTATATCCTCCTTTATGTTGGCATTACCGCGCAGTCAGGATCACGTCTGGAGTTCTGCTTCAAGCAGTAGACACACGCCGGAAAGCTCTTTGTGGTATAACTTGTTTATATATTGAAACTGTTCCCATTTATAATACAGATATTGGTACTTGTGTAGTTTCACGGCGGCAGCTTACGCTACGTTTGAAGTTCGTTATTAGTGTAGCCCAACGGCTGCCTTACTTGTGTAGTTCAATGGCGGCAGCCTTAGCTAAGTTATCAGTGTAGCTTAGGCTGCCGCTGTGAAACAATACAAGTAACTACCATACTGTTGCTGGGAACTGCATCTCTGTTCCCGGCATCCCTGGCAAGTATAGTGAGCGCCTCTCACACAGCGCCGGCACCCCATCTGTCTGAGACGCAAGAGTGTCTTCTGTGTCTCAGTAACTATTGCGGCAGGATACAGCAACCCTGCCAACAGGGTTAGGGGTTTGGTAGCGTGTACATCTCCTGCACAAAGAGGGGGTGTGGACGCAAATGCATCTTATGCACAATAAATGAAGCATTTGCCAGTTCTCCATGTTACATACTGGCAAATTCCTCCATTTGAAACCCACACTATCCACGCCAGCCACACTTTATGAAATCAACTTCACGCCGATGTGGATAGTGGGGGTATGAAAAGGTTGGGAGGACGAGTAACGCATCCCCTCACTGGCAGGGTCGGATTATAATGGGGGCACAAGGGGTCAGTACCCCTGGGCCCCCCTCTAGCTAGGGGCCCCCTGTGGTTGGCATGTATTTAAAAATATATATATATATATATATATATATATATATATATATTTTAGCTAAAGGTTTTATGCATGGGAGTGGGGTACTGCTACAGCTTCAACTATCTGCCAATGTGACAATGATTAATGGTGCTGAGCATCGGGAGCCAAGGCACACTGATTGAACAAGTGTGCAGTGCATTACTGGGAGTTGACTAAGTCCCATGACACTTTGCACCAGAGGGCAGAGGCTGAGACATTTGTGCTGAGCTCTGATTGTTGGAGCTCATTACATGCTTCTCAGGTCCATGGAGAACAGCAGCAGCAGCCTAGTCATGAGAGGGTTTTTAATCAGGCCGCACTGGGACTGTGAGGTCTCCTACAGAGTAAGGTGCAGAGGGACAAACACAGGCGTTTCATGTGGTATGTATGTGTGAATGTGTTACCCATTGACCAAGTTTATACTGCCTTTACTCTGTGTTTTGACAGTGTAATATTCTCCCATGCAGTTTGCGGTCAGTAATGACAAGTGCAAGGGGGCCCCCTGTCTAAAGTGCTCCGGGCCCCCCGAAGGCTTAATATGGCTCTGCTCGCGGGGCTCGCCACGCTTTATGCTGGGGGGGTTTCAGGAACACATTCACACCTGTCATGACAGGTGCGTTAAAATGGTCAATGGTTCCCACATAGGGCGGTATTCAATGTGAATACCAGCGAGGTGCAGCGAATCCTGTTTAGGATTCGCTGCACATTCGCCACGTTCCGGAGCCTCGCCGGCTCCGGTATTCAACGAGTCAGGGGCTCGCTGCCCCTGACCGGCGAATATGAGCTCCTGCGGCGAACACCGCAGGGAGCCTGAGGACGGTGGCAGGCAGAGAGATGGAAGTCTCTCTGCCTGCCCCAGATCGTATGTGGGGGGGAGGTGGGCTCCCCGGGTGCCAGGCAGCACAGGCTGCCCCCCCGGGGGTGCCAGCAGGGGACCGCGTATATTCACTACACCCGATCGTTACGATCGGGTGCAGTGAATATATGAATATCTAATGAGCGGCTCGGCTCCGGCGCCCCCTGCTGGCTGCTGTGTAAAAAATAAAAAATATATATATTTTTTTAAATTAAATATATATTCATGTGCTTACAGCACATGAATAAAAATAGCATGCCCCTCCTCAGAATAAAATTCCTGATTTTTTTACACCAAATGTAAAAAACAAAACGCTTTATTTTAAAAGTTCACATTCCACTTCTCCATAAAAAGATAGCGATTGCTACTCGGTGAATCATGGCGAAAAAAACCTTCAAATGTATTCGCCATGTGGTCATTGAATAGGGTGATTCACTGTTTTAGTCAAAAATTTGCCAAACAGCACAAATTCGCCATAAAAACATGGCGAATCGGGCTCATTGAATACCGCCCATAATATAATTAGCGCAGACTGACTACGCTAACCATGTTAGCTCCGGCTGCACACGAACGGGCGGGAACACGACACTGATACTAACAGGGACGTCTGACTGACTACTTGTGTAGTTTCACGGCGGCAGCTTAATCTACGCTGTTAGCGTGGCCCAAAGGCTGCGGCCGCAGGAACATTACCCTGATTCTGACAGGGATGCTGACTATACTGCCCACAGGAACACTAAGCGGATTCTGACATGGATGCTACGCTAACTACGTAACTGCCGCCGTGAAACTGCACAAGTAAACAGATATTCAGAACAAGATAACTGTATATGAGCAGACATTACTGTGTGCTTCTTCTCTCCTTGATGTCTCCTTTACATCTACTTCACACACACAGGAGTACCATATAGATTTCAGATTCTAAAAAACACATAAACATATATATAACAGCTCCACCTACTGTCCCTCCAATGTAATTGCATATCAAGTCTTAGGGATGCATTTATTAACGAAAATACGCCTAAAATAGGTGTATTCTTAAGAAAATGTTATGTGTATTCGTATTTTTGGCCTTTACTAGGCCGAAAATACGTCAATTCCTATTTGTATTCATGGAACATTCGTATTTACGAATATGAATGTACAGTATACGCCATAGAAATATGACTAGGAATCACCATTCATTTGAATGGTGATTCCTAATTTACTAAGTGGCTGTATGTCAAATATGGTCGCAAATTAGGAGGATACGGATGCTAATTGCTGCAAAAAATACGCCTGGAAAATACACTTCATTTTCCAAGCATATTTGGCAGAAGCCTGCATGGATCAGTCAGATCCATGCAGGCTTCAGTGTAAAAAAAAATAGAAAAAATAAATAAATCATTTAAATAAACGGCTCGGGGGGGGGGGGGGGGGGCATGGCCGTAACCAGCCCCAAGCTCAAAGAGCTGGTGCTGGTTTTAAAAAATCAGATAACAAATGAAATAGGGGTTTTCTGTATTTTTTCTTAAATGAGCTGCAGGCCCAAGGGCCGGTCCTGGTTCCCAAAATACAGGGGACAAAACAAGAGGGGTCCCCCTTATTTCATGAACCTGCACCAGGCCCATCCAGCCAGCAGGGTAATGCCACAGCTGGGAGGAGACTTTTTATACAAGTCTCCATGGCCAAAGCATTACCCCCTTTACCAGTCCGCCTGGGCAGAGATCCTAGTGAAGTGGGGAACCCCCCAAATGAAGGGGTCCCCCTTCAAGAATTTACCTGCCCAGCCTGGGGCTGTCCGCAGTGAGATATTCTACAAATCTTTGTTTTTAGAGTGTTTCCATCAGTTTCCCTACTACAGGCTCACTGTTCGGTAGTTGCTTATCTCTACCTTGCTTCCACTTTTGTGCAGTGGGACTACATTCACTATTTTCCAGTCCTCTGGGATTACTCCAGTAGCTAGTGACTGGTTGAATAATTCTGTTAATGGTTTTACATGCTCCCCTTTAAGCTCTTTTGAACTTTTGATGTATCCCATTTGGCCCCACTGATTTATCCACTTTCAGTTTTGAGAGTTCTGTTAGGACTTTCTCTTCTGTAAATGTACTTGTTTCCCCCCTTAATTTTTCTAAATATACTTGCAACTTAACTGTGGCTCCTTCCCTTCTCAGCAGTGAATAATGAGCAGAAATATTGGTACTTGTTTCCTAGCACGGCCACAACGATCATGATTGTGGGAATCGTGAGGAAAAATCGGGGGCATCGCTGCCATCGCATGCACTAAAAAATCGGGTGCGATGGTACCGACGCGATACCCGCGATTTCCCCATAGGGAACAATGTTAAATGCCTCAATTTACCCGCGATGCCCCCGATTTCCCCTAGGAATCAATGTTAAATGGCTCAATTTACCCAAATCATCATAGGGAACAATGGTAAATGGGCCAGAAAACCCAAAAAACACCACTGAACCGTGAAATGTCCCCCCAAAAGTAGTTGACGCCACCCCACGATCAACGCGAACCCGAAGCGTGGCGAGCGCAGCGAGCCCGCGAGGGGCGGCGGTACGCGTCCTCCGACCTTTTCATACCCCCACTATCCACGTCGGCGTGGAGTTGAGAATAGAATAGTGTGGCGAGCGCAGCGAGCCACCGAGCCCGAAGCGTGGCGAGCGGACGCGGATACCTGTGAAGCCCGCGAAGGGACGCGTTTACCTGTGAAGGTAGCTGCGTCCCCTCGCGGGGCTCGCTGCGCTCGCCACGCTTCGGGCGCGGTGGCTCGCTGCGCTCACCACACTATTCTATTCTCAACTCCACGCCGACGTGGATAGTGGGGGTATGAAAAGGTCGGAGGACGCGTACCGCCGCCCCTCGCGGGCTCGCTGCGCTCGCCACGCTTCGGGTTCGTGTTGATCGTGGGGTGGCGTCAACTACTTTTGGGGGGACATTTCACGGTTTAGGGGTGTTTTTTGTTTTTCCTGGCCCATTTACCATTGTTCCCTATGATGATTTGGGTAAATTGAGCCATTTAACATTGATTCCTATGGGAAATCGGGGGCATCACGGGTAAATTGAGGCATTTAACATTGTTCCCTATGGGTAAATCAGGGGCATCGCGTCTGGACCATTTAAGCCTTTTTTAGCCGCATAAGACGCGACCGATGCGATATTGACTTTTTTCAATGCATTTCAATGGGAAAATCGGGGGCATCGCGTCGGTCGCGTCGCAGACCACTAAAATGACACCCGATGCCCACGATTGTGGCCGTGCTAGGAAACAAGTACCGAAATATTTATTAATATGATCTGCTATTACATTGCCTCCCTCAATAAGACTTCCACTCTCTGTCTTTAGTCTTATTACTCCACTTTTTGTTTTTCTCCTTTCGCTTATATATCAAAAAAAGTTTTCCTCCTTTACCCACTGATTGGGCAATTTTCTCCTCAGCCTGAGCTCTTGCACATCTGATTACATTCTTACCCTTCTATCTAACAAGATACACATCTGTCTAACAAGATACACATCTTTGTCTTCATTATTCTGCATCTGCTTATATTTCCTAATGGCCAACTTTTTTGCCTTCACAATTACTACTTCTTTTGCAAACCTTACTTGCATACCCTGTGCAGCTGCTACTGTCCTGATGGTTGTGTGCTTTACGACTGGAGACAAACATCTTGTCATAGTCCTGTTCATATTTGTCAATATCCTTTGGCTACTAACAGGGGTGGATTGGCCCACTGGGACACCGGGACAGTTACCCAGTGCCAGATTAAGGTATAAATGGGCCTGTAGCTGAAAATTATCGAGGGCCTATTATGCGCAATAATAGGGGTTGTGGCAAGCACCTAATAATGTGTGTGTGTGTGTGTGGGGGGGGGGGTGACCAGTGTTCTGGTTGGGTGGTCTGCTCATGGGAGTGTCGCTCTTTGTGTAAATACTTTCAACGATAATTACAATTATACATGTCTGGAAAAGGTACTGAGCTGGCATAGGAAAAATGCAACGAGTTTAGTATAGGGTGGAAAATGGCAAAGATGTTGGCATATGCAAGGGACTGGCACAGAAAAGAGGGAAAATAGAAACTGCAGATATACCGAAGGGCACCCAGCACCCTATATAGCCAGGTGCCCTCCAAAGATGCACAGCAGGATGCCGATGTCCTAAGATACAGTACTTGCGGGGTGAGGCGGCACTCCAGTCCTAAAAAAAAATACTGAAAGCCAAAACTTGGTAGACAACATTTCAACTCCCTTTATGTGGTCACCTAAATTTTCCACACCATATACCCCTTACACAAATCATGCAATACAATAGTAACCCCCTTATACTGTACTTGCCTCTTACACATTATGCCACATGGATTGAGCAAAAATACACACTATACCAAACAAAAATTCACAATATGCTTAATAAACAGAGGCATTGCACCCCAAAGGAGCACATTAAAAATGTACACCATAGTGCCCATTACATGTTCAGCCACACACCATAATGTCCATTACATGTTAAGCCACACACCATAATGTCCATTATGTATTATGCCAAACACCATAATGCCTATTAAAAATTATGCTACATAAGTGCTTCTTACCTACATGCTCATTGCCCGGGTTCCATGCTCATTGCCATGTGGGATTACATGCTCATTGCCAAGGGAGAATACATGCTCTTAGTAACTGGGGGCCAGCCGCCGCTGCCGGGCAGAAGTGACAGCACTTGACAGCTGGGCAGAGAGCAGGGGGCTGATGGCTGTATTCAGAGCATTGCAGGTCCCGGCTATTTAAATAATAACCTTTTCACACCAGAAAATGCAGGGACTTACCCAGGAATATGGTCCGAGGATCATGCAGGGACATTCCTGGGCTTGCCCCTTTTACACCCGCCTAGTCCCTGCATTTTCTGGTGTGAAGGGGAGAGAAAACCACCCCCCTCTCCCCCCTTTAACCAACTGGCTATGTCTTCGGAACCAACTGACCATTTACATCAGACCAGTATCATATTGAAGAACTTTTGAGTGGGCTTTGAATGAACATGAACAGCCATGAAATTACATTTCAGAAATTAACAAATAGGTTTACCCACAATATCCCTGGAACCAATTAACCTATATAGACCTGATTTGGGTTTGACTGAGATCAACCTCGAGCTTCTGTGATGCCGGAGGGGGAACTGGCAGCTGTTGGAACTGGGTGGGGGTCAGAATTAGTGGGTCCCATTTTAACCTATGGGGAAAACGTTCCAGGTTTGCCCGGCGGTATCTCCGGTTCCCGGGGGTCTAGCGATGTGGGGCTGGACTCATTGAAAAGCCATGGCCCACAGCTACAAAAAGGGCCTATTGGAGAGTGGGTTGGAGCTACAGGTCCATCAGGCCCATTGTTAATCTGGCTCTGTAGTTACTGATGGGCCGGTCTAAACCACCCTCTGTCAGGTACGTTTACCATGCCTTTCGGGCCAGACCATCCTGCCTACTGGCTGGGTTAAGCTCACTGGCCTTGCCCTCTCTGTCAGAGGACCTTGGGAGTCAGAACTCGGAAGTTGGACATTCAGTGAAAAACACCCAGCAGGATTTTGGCAGCAGTTGCATGGGGAAACTGCTGTAGGCGCAGGACAGCATGCATCGTGACTTTTTTCCCTGCAGTGTCTCATCTGTCCTCTCCTCCTGCCAGCAGCACCTTCATCTTACAGTGGACTCCAGCCCCAACATATGCAGTGAGTACTGTACTTCTGTAATCAAAGATAGGGGTGTATAAGAGATTTGTGCTCAAAGGTTTATACGTTAGGGGTGGTGAGGGGGAAAAATAATATATGTGAAAGAATAAAAGGGTATGAACAATACTTGGATAGGGGGGTGGGTTGGGTCAATCGCACAGGATGTCTGTTGTAAGTCTAGGACCCCTCAAATAATTGATGAGACAATATGTTGGAAACAGGGGTCTGCTACCTCTGGACACGGGATTAGGACAATGCATAAAGAAGAAAGAAAGATATGTCCTTTGTAAGGTGCACCTCAGAAAAATTATTAAAAATTAATCTTTATTGAATCTTTATTAAAAGGCTGCGAAAATACTAAAAACAAAACTCAACATACATTGGTGGGGTTACACACATTAAAAACTGTGGTGGCAGGCAGATATGGCTATTTTAGTGTAGATTGATATCAGATGTGTGTCCGTGATTGTACCATGTGTAGGCTACTCGGATATGTACAACAATTGTGGGTCTTAATTGCTCCGCAACGGCTGCTAACAGATCTCACAATCGGGTACTGTACTGGAGTGGGTTCACTACCCTCTTTGAACTCCTTGTTAGGTTGTATCGTGTATAGGCTACCTTAGGTCTGTGCAATGTTCGCAGGTCTGCAAGACTTCTGCAAAAGTTGCTGCCAGATCTTTATGTTAGGTGCCGTTTAGGAGTGGGTCAAATGACCTCTTATTACTCCTTTATGTCCTGACACCCGCTGTAACAACAGTGCAAGTGAGAAATCAATATTGTTATCTCAAACATGGATGATGGATTGCGCCCTGTTGTTAGCATAGTAAATTGGTGCAGGCCCTCTTGCATGTACCTGGATGTCCCTCTGTAACAATGCAGTGGGGGATCAGAAACCAGGGAGGACATGCACTCACTTGGAAGTGTGCGAAAGGATATCACACTCCAAGTGTATGCGCTTGCACACAATTGTACGCGGGTACAAGCCTCTAAATGGGCTACAGGAGCATTTACACTAATAGGACACACAATCAAAATGCAGTATAAGAAAAATAATAAATAGCTGTCTACCTGCGCACACTACACTACACTACACTAAAATAGCCATATCTGCCTGCCACCACAGTTTTTATTGTGTGTAACCCCACCCATGTATGTTGAATTTTGTTTTTAGTATTTTCACAGCCTTTTAATAAAGATTCAATAAAGGTAAATTTTTAATAATTTTTCTGAGGTGCACCTTACAAAGGACATATCTTTCTTCTTTATGTATGAACAATACTTCCCTTCTATTGGTATCGTCACCCTCGGTGGGTCCCCAATATGTTAAAACATGAAAAGATATGATAGTGCAGTACGTTCACAAAACACTTTATTTCCATAAACCACACTTATGTAAAACTAATTACCCATAAAATAAGGGGTAACAACATCAAATATAAAGAAGACTATTCCAATAGAAATAAGGTGGGGACTTTTACCAAAATGATGAGAAAAAGAGGCTCATCAGATTGTGCTTTGGCAGGTTCTAAATCTCCAGATTATATGACTGCCCGAGCCTCAATATCCACAACATGATGATTTTGGGTGACATTCTATGGGATGAGAGTTGTGTTTTTTGGCTAAATTTGCACAAAAACCGGCCGAAATCCCGTTTTCGCATATTCAATGAGATGCGAAAAACGGCAAAAATCGCACATTTTTGCCGCGAAATCGCACTTTTACAAAGTGCGATTTTAACTCGCATCCAGATGTTTTCCCATTGAAAAGTATACAATGCGCATATTTAATTTTAATTTAAATTCGCCAAAAAATCAGACCAGGTTCTGATATGCGAGTTGGCCAGAACCCTGCACAGATCATTGAGATCTGTGCATGGTTCTGTGGTAAAAAATGAGTTTTTTTTTTTTCTTGAAAAAACTAGCGCTTCCCGCGCTAGTTATTTTCTATTCACTGTAGGGACCTGCCGGCCGCGGCCAGCTTACACACAATAACAGCGCCGCAGGTTCCCCCGGCGGCATGGACACCCCTGCACGCACCAGCACTCAGCAGGGACGCCGGGGACGCACGTTTTTTCACAGGTACCGTTCGCTAAATGCTGGGGGTGAGGGCGAACTGCCACCCTCCAGGTGCCGGCGCCCTAGGCAAATGCCTAGAGCTGCCTAGTGGTGGCGCCGGCCCTGGTCAGCCCGCACTATCACCGACTCTCAGCGATCCCTCTCTCTCTTTCTCTCTCTCTCGAGCAATCCCTCTCTCTCTTGCAGCAATCCCCCTCTCTCACTCAGCGATGCCTCTCTCTCAGCGATCTCTCTCTCTATCAGTGATCCCTCTCTCTCAGCGATGCCTCTCTCTCAGCGATCTCTCTCTCTATCTCAGCGATGCCTCTCTCTCAGCGATCTCTCTCTCTATCAGTGATCCCTCTCTCTCAGCGAGTGATCCCTCTCTCCCTCTCTCTCAGCAATCCCACTCTCTCTCTCTCTCTCTCTCTCAGCGATTCCTCTCTCTCTCAGCAATCCCTCCCTCATCTCTCAGCGATCCCTTTCTCCCTCGCAGTCATCCATCCCTCATGCACAGCAATCTTGCAATTTTTTTTGTCCCCCATATTTTTGGAACCAGGACCGGTCCAAGAGTCCGGGGCTGGTTTCAGAAATACGGGGGACCCCTACACTTTTTGTCCCCCGTATTTTTGGAACCAGGTCCGGCTCAATGAGCCCGGGGCTGGTTATGCTCAGGAGGGGGGACCCCACGCAATTTTTTTTTTATTTTTTTATTTTTTTAATACAAACCCAAAATCGCACATAAGCTCAAATTTGCACATTTTCATGCCTAAAAATCGCACATTTTCATGTCGAAAATTCGCCCATTATCGCACTCAATCGCACTTTTCTTGCCGGAACACGCACCTCATTAAATATGCGAATCCAAGGCAAAAATGCGATTTGAAAAAAGTGCGATAATGGGCGAAAAACTGACGTGGGAAAAACTCTCATCCCATAAAATGTCACCCTAGGTCTCCAAAAAAAAATAAACAATCAAACAATCAGAATCCCTCCTGCATCTGCAACATGTTTTGGATCCTGTCTGGGTCCATTGTCAAGCAGTGATGCAGGAAGGGGTAAGTCTAAGGTATATATTCACTGGATGTGGATCACTTCCGGGTAGGGTGGCCAATCCCGGGATCGGGATCGGCGGGATCCCGGGATTTGGCCCCCAAAACGCCGGGATTTCAATCCCGGGATTGGAGTTTCCAATCCCGGGATTTCGGGATTAGATTGCGCATGCGCAGTCTAATGCCGGGCAGCGTCTGAGCGGGTGCTCAGCAGCTGCCCGGCTTCTCCCGTCCCGGGCAGCGCGGCTCTGCGCAGCGTGCCGACATCAGAGGTTTTCTCATAGGATTTCTCCATGTTGTCTGTGAGCTGTGACTGACCCCGGGCACGAACACCCACCCAGCCACAGACCAGACCGCCGGCATCCACCCGCCCAGCAGCAGACCAGCCCGCTCCCCATCATCAACACAGCTCGTCCTCCCACCCGGCTCCATCTCCTCTGCTCGCCCACCCACCCGGCTCCCGGCCGCACCACGCAGTAAGTTCATATGCGGGGTGGCCGAGGCATGTTTTTTATATTAGGGAAGCCAATCTCGGGATCCCGGGAATCCCGGGATTGGGCATTTTTCAATCCCGAATTCCGGGATTGAAAAAATGCCCCGGGATTGGCTTCCCTACTTCCGGGTGATCAATTAATGTTGGGTTACATAACTAACTAAATTTTCTTACATATATATATATATATATATATATATATATATATATATATATAAATAAATAAATTAAACTTCCAAAATCATCCCTCTATTTGGGAATATCCTTAACCCCTTCCCGACATTTGACGTACATTTACGTCATGGTCGGGAAGTACTTCCCGACACATGGCATAAATGTACGTCATGGATTTAAACTGTCACCGCGTCTATAGACGCGGTGACAGTTTGGAGATGTCTGCTGTCCCTGACAGCAGACATCCCCCCTCGCCGCCCAGGGGGGGCAGGGATGCCCCCCCCGGTCGGCGATCGCTGTGATTGGCTGTTCAAATCTGAACAGCCATTCACAGCGTTTCCTGTGTTACCGGCGGCTAAGCCGCTCGGTAACACAGGGATCGGTGGTGATCGGTGCTGTTAAGTACAGCACCGATCACCACCGATGAGCAGCACCCCCCTCCCACCCACCTGGCACTCACCCGGCAGCTCCCCCAGCTCCCCCGGCAGCAGCAGCAGTAGGCAGCCTCAGCGCACGCAGCGCTTCCCCCCTCCCACCCCCCCCCCCGCAAGCCGCAGCAGCAGCAGCATGTATGAGATGTGTTAAAAAAAAAAAATGTACTGAAATATATATATATATATAAATATATATATAGTGTATGGTGCACTGATAGCGCTTATACTCTCTTAGTGTGTCCCAGTATTTAATCTGGTATGTGATTTTGGAAGTGAAAAATAGTGACTGCAATAATTCTATTACATCAAAATAATAACTAAAAGAACACTCCAGAATTTAGACTGTGTCGCCAGAAGTCATCAATAAGTCCTGATTTCCACAGGACCAAAAGGTACATAAAAAGGTGGTATGGCTTCTGCGCCTCTAGTGTTCTAAAACAATCGGTGCTACAACAATCCTTCTAGGAATATATGAATGCGCGTACCAGCAGTTAGCTGAGAATTTGCATGTAGCAATATCTCTCTCCTGTGCGATCTCCTTCCTTTTTCCTTCCTCCTTGCCCGTCTCATTGGAACATCTCAGACATGGGGGAAGTATTAGGGGGAGCGGGTCATTATATATTCAAGAAGTAATGAATATGTGACTTTTGTGATTAAAGTCTCAACGATACAGGTGCTTGTGTTTAAAAAATATATAGATTGGTGAACAACGCCACCTAGTGGTTTATACTAATAACACAAGGTGGTCACCTTTGTGAGAAAAAGATATAAATAAGTTTGTTAATATAAAACTCACACTTGGATTGTATATATCCAGGTGGTCTTTTCCGGCCGGTCTTATCCGCAGCCCTTAAAACCAAAAAAGTCTCCCAACACGGGAAAAACTCATAGTGTGATATTGTTTTGTAAAACAGACATTTATTTAAAACAAATACAATACACATAAAAAAAGAAAAATATGCAAAATAGAAACAGTGTAGGTGAACCCGTACATTAGCAAAACGATTTTTTAGCTTATCTGGTTGTGATGCCAGCCGGGGATAGAGAGGAATTAGCCCAACCGGTTTCGTCCCTTTATCTTGTAGTATGGGACTTCATCAGGGGATAAAGATGAGGTGACCAGAATTCGAGGTCACCTTTTGCATATTTTTCTTTTTTTATGTGTATTGTATTTGTTTTAAATAAATGTCTGTTTTACAAAACAATATCACACTATGAGTTTTTCCCGTGTTGGGAGACTTTTTTGGTTTTAAGGGCTGCGGATAAGACCGGCCGGAAAAGACCACCTGGATATATACAATCCAAGTGTGAGTTTTATATTAACAAACTTATTTATATCTTTTTCTCACAAAGGTGACCACCTTGTGTTATTAGTATAAACCACTAGGTGGCGTTGTTCACCAATCTATATATTTTTTAAACACAAGCACCTGTATCGTTGAGACTTTAATCACAAAAGTCACATATTCATTACTTCTTGAATATATAATGACCCGCTCCCCCTAATACTTCCCCCATGTCTGAGATGTTCCAATGAGACGGGCAAGGAGGAAGGAAAAAGGAAGGAGATCGCACAGGAGAGAGATATTGCTACATGCAAATTCTCAGCTAACTGCTGGTACGCGCATTCATATATTCCTAGAAGGATTGTTGTAGCACCGATTGTTTTAGAACACTAGAGGCGCAGAAGCCATACCACCTTTTTATAAATATATATATATATATATATGTGTGTGTGTATGTGTATATATATATATACACACATATATGTATGTGTATATATGTATATATATATATATATATATATATATACACACATATATATATGTATATATATATATATATATATATATATACACATATATATGTGTATATATATATATGTGTATATACATATATATATATATATATATATATATATATATACACACACACACACACACATACACACACATATATATATATATATATATATATATATATATATATATATATATATATATATATATAAAGATATTCCCGACATATGACGTATATATACGTCATGGTCGGGAGGTACTGACAGCAGACATCCCCCCCTCGCGGCGATCGCTGCGATTGGCTGTTCAAATGTGAACAGCCAATTGCAGCGTTTTCTGTGTTACCGGCGGCTAAGCCGCTCGGTAACACAGTGATCGGTGGTGATCGGTGCTGTTAAGTA
Organism: Crinia signifera; assembly: GCF_055691185.1. Taxonomy (NCBI): domain Eukaryota; kingdom Metazoa; phylum Chordata; class Amphibia; order Anura; family Myobatrachidae; genus Crinia; species Crinia signifera. Next base: position 96,881,142 of record NC_139224.1, read on the forward strand.
CAGCACCGATCACCACCGATCGCCAGCCCCCCCCCTCCCACCCGGCAGCCCCCCCTCCCTCCCACCCACCCGGCTGCCGCAGCGCCAGCACCCCTTCCACCCCCCCACCAGCTGCAGCGCCAGCCCCCCTCCCAAAGCTGGTGACCAAAATGGGGTCACATGTGGGGGGGTTCCACTGTATTGGTGCTTCGGGGGTCTTGCTAATGCGACATAGCACCCACCATTCATTCCACCACCAAATATCACTCCTTCCCTTCTGAGTCCTGCCATGCACCCAACTGGTATTTTTTGGTCACATGTGAGGCATTGCCATACTCGGGAGAAATTGGGGCACAGATTTTGGGGTGCTTTGTCTCCTTCATTCCTTGTGAAAATGAAAAATTTTGAGCCAGATCTGCATTTTTGTGTAAAAAATTACATTTTTTTACACAAAAATGCAGATCTGGCTCAAAATTTTTCATTTTCACAAGGAATGAAGGAGACAAAGCACCCCAAAATCTGTGCCCCAATTTCTCCCGAGTATGGCAATGCCTCACATGTGACCAAAAAATACCAGTTGGGTGCATGGCAGGACTCAGAAGGGAAGGAGTGATTTTTGGATTTTGCAGCACAGATTCTGGTTGAATGACCCCTGAAGCACCCATACAGTGGAACCCCCCCACAAGTGACCCCATTTTGCAAACTACACCCTTCAGGGAATTCATCAGGGGGTATAGTGTACATTTCAAACCCCCAGGGGTTTCACCAATTTTGATACAACTGAGCTGTGAAAATGAAAAATTACATTTTTTCATTTTCACAGCCCAGTTGTATCAAAATTGGTGAAACCCCTGGGGGTTTGAAATGTACACTATACCCCTAAATGAATTCCCTGAAGGGTGTAGTTTGCAAAATGGGGTGACTTGTGGGGGAGGTTCCTAACTTTTAGCACTTATGGTGCCTAGAAACCTACATGGTGCCTAAAAAAAAATCTCATAAAAAGGAGGCTCCAAAATCAAGTAGGTGCTCCTTCTATTATGAAGCCTGTGGTTTGGTCAACGTGCACACTAGGGCCACATATAGGATATTTATGAAAACAAAAGAATTGGGGGAATCAATTTTTAGTCACATTTCTCTAGTAAAATCTACTGTATTCGTTAGAAAAATGTATTAAAATTGAAACTCTGCAAAAAAAAAAGAAATTTTGAAATTTCACCGACACATTGTTTTAATTCCTGTGAAACACATAAAGGGTTAACAAACTTCCAAAATGCTGTTTTGAATACTGTGAGGGGTGCAGTTTTTGAAATGGCATCATTTATGGGGGTGTCTCACATACAAGTCCCTCAAAGTCACATCAGAACTGAACTGGTCCCTAAAAAAATCAGTGTTTGAAATTTTCTTGAAAATTTGAGAATTTGCTATTCATATTTGAAGCCTCCTAGTGTCCAAAAAAATGAAAAGGAGGTTGAAATAATGATTGCAACATAAAGTAGACATATGGTCTTTGTTAGTTATTAACTATTTTGAGTGGTATGTTTATTTGTCTCACAAGCAGAAAATGTGACATTTTGCAAATTGCAAAATTTTCCATTTTTTCACGACATTTTGGTATTTTTCACAAAAAACCACAGACTGTATCGACCCAAATTTACCACTAATTTGAAGTACAATGTGTCACGAGAAAACAATCTCAAAATCACTGGGATAAGTAAAAGCAAAAAAAAGTTATCCCCACTTAAGTGAAACATGTCAGATTTGAAAAAAATGGCTCTGTCAGGAACGCAAAAACTGGCTGTGTCAGGAAGGGGTTAAAAACATTTAAAATCACATACAAACACATAAAATGTTCAGTTAATGCGGACCCGGAAGTAACTTTGGGCCGCCAGTGAAGTACTGGTGGAACGCACGCCATGCGTTCCCCCGGTGATGTGCGCCAGATGACTTTAACCCTCCTGCATCTTGTGAGGTGGGCCCAGGCGGACTCCGGGCTATGGAGAGCGCGTTGGTGGAACGCACGTTGTGTGTTCCACCTAGTATTGTTGTGAATCTGATGTCACATTGATGAAAGTCCCGGCCACGTTGTGAATACAGATTAATTTAATTAATGCTAGTTTCTATTTTTCTTTAAGAGATACAAATTGACTTAGTGTTATGCATGTATAATAATAAAAATGTTTACAACATTTTTAAAAGAAATTGAGTTTGGATATAGTTCTTCACTTATGCACAAGTTTATCATTCATGACTCTTCTTTATAATTCATTGTATGGAGCCATCTTCTGGTGATTAGGTGGATATACACCTTAAAGAAGAAGGGGAGGAATTTGTGTAAATATCAAACATTTATAAAAATGGTATAAACTTTAAAGTGCAGAAGTTCTTATCATAATGATTTATATTCTAAGGTATTAGGGGAGATTGTCTATAGAGGATTTATATTTTTTAGAGAAACCACTTTAATTAGAAGTCCAGGTTTAAGCCTCTAGTGGCTAGATATTTTGTTTTGAATATCCACTGCATTTCAGCTTTAGCCAGCATGGTTTCCTAACCTGTTCAATGGCTAGGAATTTTGTGATGAAACTTGCTGAGCAGTTATGGTGTTCTTTAAAATGATTTTACAGGGAATGGGAATTACCCATTCCCACGATAATATTTTTTATATCTTTTTATGTATTATCATATTGGTGACCCCCCGAGGGTGAAAATACCAATAAAAGGGAAGTATTGTTCATACCCTTTTATTCTTTCACATATATTATTTTTCCCCCTCACCACCCCTAACGTATAAACCTTTGCGCACAAATCAGTGGCGTAAGTTCATCCCAGTTGCCCGGAGGCAAGATAAGTATTGGTGCCCCCCCCCCCAAATAACTCAATCAGTAAGGTGTCTGTCTCCAGTAACGTCATGGGATCTAATACAGGGTGTGACACTTGCAAAAATGCTGTTAGAAAGGGGAGTCAGCCACATTAGCAATATCAACTGCTTTCAATTAACTGATTCAAACTTGCAGGGGAGGAGAGGTGCCCCCTTGGGAGCAGGAGCCCGGCGGCAGATGACTCCATTGCCTCCCAGAGTTCTGCCTCTGGCACAAATCTCTTCTCACACCCCTATCTTTGATTACAGAAGTATTAGGCTATTTAAGTGGTATAGCCGAGAGAAGAGTAGTGCAGCATTGGAAGGTCTGTTACATCAGCGCCACATAGAAGAGCACTACTTCCATTCTTTAGGTACTGTAGTTCTGCACTCAGCGCACAGCCACTGCTGAAAGTGGCACCTGCTGAAAGTGGCAAGGCAGGGGGGAGGGTGTCCACAAATCACAAGAGGGGGATCTCTCTTCCTCTGCAATCCCCCCCTCTTTCTCTCTCTGCGACCCCTCTCTCTCTCTCTCTGTGATCCCCTCTCTCAGCAATCCTTCTCTCTCTCAGCAATCCCTCTCTCTCTCTGTGATCCCTCTCTCAGTGATCCCTCTCTCTCAGTGACCCCTTCTCTCAGTGATCCCTCTCTCTCAGCGATCCCTCTCTATCTCTCTCTCTCTCTCAGTGATCCCTCTCTCAGCGATCCCTCTCTCACTCAGCGATCCCTCTTTCTCTTTCTCTCTCTCGAGTGATCCCTCTCTCTTGCAGCAGCAGCAATCCCCCTCTCTCTCAGCGATGCCTCTCTCTCAGTGATCTCTCTCTCTATCAGTGATCCCTCTCTCTCAGCGATGCCTCTCTCTCAGCGATCTCTCTCTCTATCAGTGATCCCTCTCTCTCAGCGATCTCTCTCTCAGTGATCTCTCTCAGCTATCCCTCTATCAGTGATCCCTCTCTCCCTCTCTCTCAGCAATCCCCCTCTCTCTCTCTCTCTCTCTCTCTTTCTCTCAGCGATTCCTCTCTCTCTCAGCAATCCCTCCCTCATCTCTCAGCGATCCCTTTCTCCCTCGCAGTGATCCATCCCTCATGCACAGCAATCTTGCAATCTTTCTCTCTTAGCAATCCCTCTCTTTCTCAAATTTAATACTGAAGATTTATGGGCAACCATGTGACTAGCCAGTGATCATCATGCTGTCACGATGACGAGCCTATTTTAATGTAGAGTTCTAGAGCTACAGCTCCATCTTTCACAATGCAAATCTGGCCTTCATTATTCAAGTTATTAAATTGCTGCATTCTCTAACTAAAATTCATTATATTCATTCATTATATTAGTCTCTTTATTAAAAAAAAAATAAACAGTCATAAAAAAACAAAGAAAAAATCTGACCAGACCTTTTGAACCTTTTAGAGACAGTCTCACCCGTTTCCATGTTCTTTGGTCTCTTTCTGGCAGGAAGTTGCACTGCCACTGCGGTTAGGTTGATCTCATTGGCAATGCCTGTCAAAGAGGAAGAGGGTGGGGTGTAAGTTCGTGGGTGGGCGTCGAAGAAGAAGAGGGTGGGTTGTAAGTTCCTTTGTAATCTGGACCTCTGGAATTGGTTATAGAAGCAGAATATACGACTAGAAGATGGTATTCGCCGTATCCATTTCCTGGCACTAGCTGCCTGCGCTCACAGCTTGGCGGAATGCACGGTACACAGTTAAAAAATGCTGTGCACTTCTTAGACTGAATTAGTGGGTTAAATAGATGGCCAAAGATGTTATGTGCTGTAAATATTCTCCAACAGTGCTGCCTGGATACAACTGTCAGGTCTCTTACTGTTTCCTCTGTATCCCCCAAAAAACTGCGCTTCTATTCCCTCCAAACAAGCAAGATACTCCAGCTGCAACCTAGAGACAGTAAGAGACCTGACAGGTGTATCCAAAATTCTGGCGCCCCCCCCCCCCAAGAAGGGTCAAGGTGATGTACTATGGGCGCCACTGGCTGAGCTGACAGGTGACCCAGGCATCAGTAAGTGCTGAGCTGGTCCACTCCATGCATATCTAATGAACGGGGACCCAACGCAGTGCATATTTAATGAGCGGGTCCCCACCCCATATGCACGGGACGGGGACCTGCTCATTCAATATGCACTGCACTATGTCCCCACTCATTAGATATGTACAGGGCGGGTCTAGCTCAGTGCTCACTGCTGCCTGTGTCGCCTGTCAGTTCAGCCAGCGGCGCCCACCACAGACCCCCCTAGGGCCGCTCCCCCAAGCCACCGCAGGGTCTGCCACATATGTAGCAACGCCACTTGGCTTCCTAGCAGACAGCGTTATTGTACAGCAGCAGTGGCCCTGTCAGAAAGAGACCAAAGAAAGTGGAAATGGGTGAGTCTCCAATTTTTTTATGACTGTTATTTTTATTAATAAAAAGACTGTGTGAACTTTTAATGAAGCAATTTTCCATTGGACGATTATTTGTTTTAGAAATATTTAACCCAGCGCTTCTCAGTTTTCTGGATAGTATATGGCTGAACTTTCTTTGTGGAGTGCAGCAGCAGGATCATTGGGCCTTATTCTAGTTCACTCTTTCTGACAAAATCCTTCTTAGATAGACAAAACCATGTGCACTACAGGGGGGGGGGGGGGCAGATGTAAAATGTGCAGAGAGAATTAAATTTGGGTGAGTTATTTTGTTTCTGTGCAGGGAAAATACTGACTGCTTTATTTTTACACTGCAATATAGATCTCACTTTGACCCCACCCAAATCTAATTCTCTCTGCACAAGTACATCTGCCCCACCTGCAGTGCACATGGTTTTGTCCATCAAAGAAGGATTTTCTCGGAAAGAGTGAACTAGGATAAGGCCCAACGTGCATTAGACTGATTGACCTAGAAATGTTTCCAGGTTTTCATTATATTATATATGTTTGTTTTTAGAAATCGGTGGGAATTGTACTACACCACCAGTAATAGAATTTGGAGAAATCATAAGTAGCAGAGAAGAAAGTTATAAATCAGGTTCCAAGGTCGTATATCAATGTCCAAATTTGTATGAAATTCAAGGAAATAAAGAAATTAAATGTTTGAACGAAGTCTGGGAAAAGGCACCAGTTTGTCTAAGTAAGTACATAGTAACAATACAGCACTGATACATTTCACATTATATAATTGGTTTGCTAACTATTTGAATTAATAATAGTGGTATAAATGTGTTTACGTTTGCTCTTGTTCTCTTTAATGTCAATACTCTTCTGTGACTTTTAATGCATACAAACTTTTCAAAACATCACAGAATGTTTTGAAAATTGTACTTACGATTATAGTTCTGGTCTTGTCAAATTATTCAGTGATTCATTTAATTTGAATGCAACGTTCAAAAATAGTACACAGTATATTTAGGTTTACAGTTTTGTTTTTTGCAAAAACAATATTTGTCTCTGTTCTGCAAGTGTGTAATTAATAAAAAAAAGTGTAATGTAATGGAGGTGAAGGAAAAGATATGTAGTGACAGTAAATGTAAAAATATGTATTGTCCTGCGATGGCTACAAGCAGGACTTAAGGTGCCCATACACGGTCCGTTAAACGGATCCGTTTGGGTCTTAATTAGCATGCATCGCATCAGATCGCATGCCTAGTGCATGCCTAGTGCATGCCTAGTGCATGCAATGTGATCCGATACGATGTTTAGCTAGTACAAAAAGTATGTGCAGCACATACTTTTTGTACCGTACTATGTGATGCGCGGGAGCGCGCATCGCATAGTACAAAACGGACGGTCCGGGAACGGACCGTCTATGGGTACCTTAATACAATTTATGGATGGGTTAATGCCTGAGAAATTGGAGAGTTCTCTCACCTTAACTAATATAACAGTGGTTTACGGGGAGGGTAAAATGATGCAATTTTTAACAAAATTAACTTAAGAGGATGTGGAAACACTATAAAGTGACTTAAATAAACTGGAAAGGTGAGCGAAAAGGTGGAAAATGCAGTACGGGCATGTACTGAGGTTCGAGGAAAAGAAATTTCGTACTGAATTAAGAGGAGGATTCTTCACCATTAGAGCAGTAAAATTCTGAATTGATATCAAAATTTAAATCAAAATGGATACAAATTGGATACATTTTTGACCACTAAGGGAATCCTATAGATATGAATTACTCAAGTCAATAGTTACAAGTCAAATAGGTTGAACTTGATGGACTAACGTCTTTTTTCAGGCTTAATTACTATTTTACTGGGGCTCCATCACCACCCCCATGTCCCCAGCCTGTCCCGTACCACGGGCTGACTCCCACAGGTTGCAGTGCTGGGACCCACTGCTCCCCCCTGCCAGTGCTTGGGTTGCGGAGCCCTAATTACACCAGCGCCCTTTTCCAAGTGTCTAGATATGATAGGACTTAAGACACCTACATTATCTGTATATGCAGTAATATTGCTGTTGTTTATTTAGTTGACACCATCTGTGCGCCATTGCTTACACCATTAACACATATGTTCAGCAGGGTGCCAGATGACTCACCGACGGTCATTTCTCCAACATCGGAATCCCGACTGTCAGGAGTCCTTACACTGGCTATTTTCCCTCATAGGGGCCCTTTCATGCTCTGCCGTTACTGGAAATTTCACAAAGGGCCTTATTCTGGTTCACTCACTGTTTGTTCGGATAGGACCGAACGCCCCGCACATCGGTACTGAAAGAGAACACACGCCTACACGTCAACCGCGTCCGTTCGGAGGGACTTCCACATAAGAGGGAGTGGGGTCGGTCTGCATCCGCATTACCGTGTGCGGTCAGTACTCAACAACTTCTCGCTGTCTTTCTGCATCCGAACAAATGGCCAGGCGACCGAACGCACTCTGTTGGCGTTTTTCAGAGCACAGCACAAATCCATTCTGAGCTCATGCTTCCAACACATAAAAATGAAACAATTAGTCAAACTCTATGGTCTCTATTACTTTCAATTACATTCAATTACATGCAATTTAATGCTTCTACACACAAATTGCAATTTACATTAACCCTTACAACATTAAAGTTTATTATTTAGAATGTGCCAGCTTCAAACCTGTACCTTTGTTTGTGTGCCTCAATTTTCTAGATTGCAATGAAATTTCAAACACTGCAATATAAAGATTACAAACCACCCATTCATTTTTTTTTAAACTGACACAGTTGTATACACATTATGTAATATTTTTTATAAACATTATGCATAATACATTAATTAATGTCATTTCTGAGTAATCTAATATTGTGTCATGCAATGCTGTCACTTCAATATAACTACATTTCAATACATATGTTGCCCTGTGTGTTTCTGAACTTTACCACTTATCTATGATAGCATTGCAAAACACAATGTCTGATTTTGTCTCAAATGTGTGTCTATGTGTACATGTGATTGCTAAACCAATGTATGCTGTTACCATTGTATACATTCATGCATTAATTGTGACGGTCACATTTATGCCCATCACATATTAACCTAACCCATTTTACTCAAAACACACACACACACCACCACCACCACATGTTCAGCAACATGTATTCATTACCTTTCACTTTATACCACACATAAAAATGCAATCACACATGTCTATACATTATGTACCAATTTCACTTACCATAACACAATAAACAAATATATTTGAAGAAAACACAGACAACTTCTAACTTATAACAACAATTTATTTTATAACAAAACCATAAAAAAAATTCACACCAACAGGTTGGCCAGGTAGTACGACTCTTGGGCCAATATCAGGAGGTGTTGCCTCATTCGGCACAGCATCCCTTGCACCGCCTCGTGGACTTGTCTCTGGTAGACAGTTGGCATGGGAAATGGGGTTTCACATGACTGTTGGTATTGATTTACACATGTATTAATTGTTAGAATGGTACTTGTTTCCTAGCACGGCCACAACAATCATAATCGCGGTCATCGGGGGTAAAATCGTGGCCATCGTGGGCATCGCGGCCGCTAAAAAATCGGGTGCGATGGGCCAGACGCGATTCCCGCGATTTCCCCATAGAGAACAATGTTAAATGGCTCAATTTACCCGCGATGACCCCGATTTCCCATAGGAAACAATGTGAAATGGATCAATTTACCCAAATTATCATAGGGAACAATGGTAAATGGGCCAAAAACACCCCTGAACATAAAAATGTCCCCCCAAAAGTATTATACGCCACCCCGCGATCAACGTGAACCCGAAGCGTGGCGAGCGCAGCGAGCCCGCGAGGGACGGCGGTACGCGTCCTCCGACCTTTTCATGCCCTACTATCCTCGTCGGCGTGGAGTTGAGAATAAAATAGAGCCCGAAGCGTGGCGAGCGCAGCGAGCCCCGCGAGGGGACGCGGATACCTTCACAGTTATACGCGTCCCCTCGCGGGCTTTCCAGGTGTCCATGGCGACGCGGACACCTGGGAAGCCCGCGAAGGGACGCGTTTACCTGTGAAGGTATCCGCGTCCCCTCGCGGGGCTCGCTGCGCTCGCCACGCTTCGGACTCGGTGGCTCGCTGCGCTCGCCACACTATTCTATTCTCAACTGCACGCCGACGTGGATAGTAGGGCATGAAAAGGTCGGAGGATGCGTATTGCCGCCCCTCGCGGGCTCGCTGCGCTCGCCACGCTTCGGGTTCACGTTGATGGCGGGGTGGCGTCAACTACTTTTGGGGGGACATTCCACTGCTCTGTGGGTTTTTTTGGGGTTTCTGGCCCATTTACCATTCTTCCCTATGCTGATTTAGGTAAATTGATCCATTTAACATTGTTTCCTATGGGAAATCGTGGTCATCGCGGGTAAATTGAGGCATTTAACATTGTTCCCTATGGGGAAATCGGGGGCATTGCGTCTGGACCATTTAAGCATTTTTAGGTGCACACGACGCGACCGACCCGATTTTTCACTGTTTTCAATGCATTTCAATGGAAAAATCGGGGGCATCGCGTCGGTCGCGTCGCAGGCCACTCAAATTACCCCCGATGGCCAAGATTTGTGGCCGTGCTAGGAAACAAGTACCGTTAGAATAAAGTATTTGGAATTGACCTACGAACCCAAAACTCATATATACACAGGATTACAGAGTGTACTGATGTCAACATGTAACTAACTACAATGATGGAGAGACACACAGTTGTCTACTCTATTAATTGTATGGCTTATGCAATAAATTACCAATGTATGTTGCCAAAGCCGGCCTAGCCTTGTGCCTCTGTCAAACTGGACAACCCTTTGCAGTAAGCAATGTACTGATAAGGTCCTAACATTACACCTCCTTGCCATTTACAATATGCATTAACTATACAGTATGTCAATGTAATGGGGGTAGGGTGTGGCTCTCCTTGCATCTTTACTGCATGGATTCAATAGCAAGCTTCAACAAAGGTATGAGTGGTATTTGTGGTGGACACACTCTAGTCACACACTAGTCATTGCTGTGTGTGGGGCATCACACAACAAATACAAATGTGGTTTGTATTGGAGGCGTGTGTGTTCAAGACAATGGTTGTTGTGCCATGGTCATCACGTAGGGGACCATTTATTTCCAATGCAATCTGGTAGGATTATTACCACCAAGGATTAATTTGGGAAATGACATCATTTTCTAAGGATGTTTCATCCATGACAGTGCAGGGACAGGCCTTCAAAAATAACCTGTTCCTGCAAAGTGCAGATCCTGAAGTCTGGTGAGTGTGGGCATGTGTGGTTATGCGCTGACCCCTGCTGACCACACTGGGCCACCGCCACTTCTATTCTGTAGCCATCCCTTTCAATGTCTTATTGCCATTTCAGAATGGCAATAGGACATTGAAAGGATTGAAAGCGGGTAGAGGATTGAAAGCGGATAGGGGATTGAAAGCTCTTAGAGCAGGAGTCCTCAAACCATTTAGCTCTGGGACCCCATCAGACAATAAAAATAAATATGGGACCCCAGAAAGTTACTGCAGAAGATCACATAACATGTGTAGTCATCAGAGAGCACCTGCATGGCAGCATTGTGGAGGCATAACATGATGGGAAGGGTCTAAACCAAACAATTCAACAGATTTTTGAATAGTTGCAACCCCATACTGAGAAGGTCGGGACCCACTTGGGGGTCAGGACCCACAGTTTGAGAACCGCTGTCTTAGAGGATTGGAAGCGGATAGGGGATTGGGATCAGGTAGGGGATTGGGAGCGGGTAGGGGTTTGGGAGCGTGTAGGGCTTTGGTAACGGGTAGGGGTTTAGGAGTGGGTAGGGTATTGGGAGCGGATAGGGGATTGGGATCAGGTAGGGGATTGGGAGCGGGTAGGGGTTTGGGAGCATGTAAGGCTTTGGTAGCGGGTAGGGGTTTAGGAGTGGGTAGGGGATTGGGAGCGGGTAGGGGATTGAAAGCAGGTAGGGTATTGGGAGCGGGTAGAGCATTAGGAGTGGGCCTCTGCCTGGCGACGGTCCCATGCGGCTCTTTGACGTGCTGTGTATATTTTATCCAATTGAAGATGTGGTGTTGTAGGTGGAAGCCATGGATATTTGGTTGGAAAAAAGAACTACTACCGTAGTTCTAAAACAATACACATTACTCTTTTAAAACTAGCATGCAGAGTTTATGTGAAAATGTTCTCTACAAATACAAACACACTCACACTCAGTCACACTCACTCACACCCACTCACACTCAGTCACACTCACTCATTCACATTCACACTCAGTCACACCCACTCACACTCATTCACACCCACTCATTCATTCATGCTCATTTACACTTAGTCACACCCACTCACTCAGTCACACTCAGTCACACCCACTCACACCCACTCACACTCAGTCACACTCAGTCACACCCACTCACACTCAGTCACACTCACTCAGTCACACTTTCACTGTACCAATGTCACCCTCATTCTGGCTATTATGGGCAAATAAGAACAGACGCAGGCAAAAACCAGCAATAAACAGCGATTATGTGTTTAATGCAAAAATACTCACAGCGTTCAATTCTGTGCCTCAGGCGCTGGAGGAGGTCCGGCTGACGCCTCCTCAGGTCGGACCATCTACGCTCCAATTGTGAGACGGTCAGCCGTACACCGGTCAGGTTAATTATGCAGCGCCGGGCTGCAAAGTACGCCCGGCGCTTATATAAATTAGATTTATAGGGCCCAGCCCGCCCCAGCCTCCGCTCCATTGCTCCCACAAGGACCATAAGCTCCCTGTGGGAGAAGGGTGCTTCCCTGAAGGAAGACATATTGGCAATTGCGCAGTAAACAAATGCAGAAACATATATTAATAATGCTGTTCTCTGATTGGTTGTTAACATTCTTATTTGGTATTAACTTTATTTATAATATTTCAATTAACAGTATGTATGCGACCATTCATTCGGCTATACCATCGCATCACATGGCATGGCATCACATGGCAACACATCGCATGGCAACGCATTACATTACTTAGTCTTTGCATGTACTGTATGTATAGGCGTATATTTACTAAAATGTACACATACACATATGCGCATGTCTCCTGCCTACATAATTTAATTTTGAACAGTGCTGACCATACCTGCCCGACTAACTCAACTAGTAATTTTAAAATATCAACAATATGAGCCACCATATAATGGCTACCTTCACCAAACAAAAAAACACATACCAACATTACTGTTAAAGTACAATACACATAGAAATCAACTCACCTGACATGGCGTCAAACATCAGCTATATAGAGAATCGTCAAAAAACAAAGGTTAGTACTTTTCTGAAACATCCAAAACATCATCCAGTTGACACATCACTGGCACCCCAAACCAATACACCACAATCATTAAGTAGCCTTGTTCATAAATGTTATCTAATGCATAATGTCACCTTTGTGAACCATATTGTTTGCCATATGTATTTGTCAAGTAATCAAGTTGTTTCACATATTATATTGTATGTGGAGCAGTCACACAGATACCTGAAGTAGCGTGCAACCACAGAGTCCCGCAGTTGGAATGCCCGGATGTTTTCGGGGGTGCGGGATGGGGGCAGGGCAACCTCTTGTGGCTCAGATGTTGTAACTTCCCACTCTGGAAAAGGGACATTACGCCACACAGCGATATTGTGCAAAAAAAGCAACACACCCCCACAATCCTCTACACCAGTGATTCCCAGCCTTTTTTGAATTACGGCGCCCTTGAGCATCAAAACAATTTTACGGCACCCCTAAGTAAATTGTGTTTATGTTATCCTTAGGGTCAGTTACATGGTAAGAGACAGGATATGCTACTGTTTGTCCTTGTTATCATTGACAGCACTGGTTTCGCCTGTGATATTGAACATAAATAATTTTAATTGGTCCTGGGCCACCAACTCAGGGCACCCCTGCAAGTGTCCTGACGCACCCCCGGGTGCCACGGCACACAGTTTGGGAACCACTGCTCTACACCATTTCGGGGGAATATTGCAGGTCACCCCCAGTGCGGTGGAGCACCCGAAAACGGCCCTCTAAAAGGCCGATTGTGCGCTCCACCACTTGCCTGGTGGCAACATGCGCCCCATTGTATGCCTCCTGTGGGCCTGATGTTGGGGAACTGTAAGGAGTAAGCAGCCAAGGCGTGCAGGGGTAACCGGAGTCACCCAGAAGCCACGCATCACAGCCTTCCAGGTCTTGGAGTCATTGCCATATGCCGGTTTGTCGCAGTAGCGCACGCAGGGGGGGTTTCTGAGTATCCACTACCCACTCCTAAGGACCCTAGACTGAAAGCTGAGGGTCCCCTCTTTCCATGGGTACAAGAATTTTAAAAATCGGCCCTTGGGAACCGGAGATATCTGACTTTAAAGCAGTGGTCCCCATCCAAGCCTGTTAATTGCTCTTCCCAGTCAGATATTTCAGGTTCTGTCTGACATTGGGCCAGATTCTCTAAGCTTCAAAAGTGATAAAACTGAGAGTGATAAACAGCCAGCCAATCAGCTCCTGCCTGACATTTTTCAAACACAGTCTGTGACATGGCAGGTATTAGCTGATTGGCTGACTGTTTATCACTCTCCATTTTATCACTTTTGAAGCTTAGAGAATCTGGCCCACAGAGTTTTTCTGAGGATAAAAGCTGGGACTCTCCCCCTTTGATGGGCACTAGTAGTTTGTCGCTACTGTTCCCAGAACCAGAGATATGAGCCTTCCAGCAGCTGGTTACTGCTCCAGCTCCACACACCTGGTATGTATTTTTATATACTCGTTGGCAGATTGCTCTGCTTCCTGAACTCTGATCCCCTAGTCCCCAATACCATTTGGTAGGTGGGATTCTCTAGTTTTTAATTCCCTTAAAAGCTAAGAAATCTATTTATGGGAACTGGAGATATCTGCAGTCAAGCAAGCTGTCCTCCTACCAGAAAATTATGAATAATAAGCCCACTCCACTATACACCCCTCCTCTGCATATTAAACATCCTCTACCACCCTGGAAGTTATGTATCAGGGCCTCTTCATTCAGCCCAATGCCCCCAATGCTTAGCGGTTGATATAATACCCCCTACCACCATGGAGACATCAAAAACCTTCCCCTACCCCTACCGCTGGAGGATCGGTAGGTGCCCCAATACATTGCAATGCCCAGGGGTCTACACTGCTGTTGACGCCCCTGTATGTATATATTATTATTATTATTATTCATTTGGTCTATCTATAATACTTTAACTGACCCGGCATATACTGGGTCACCTAAGTGTCCATCTCCGTGCTTTGCGCCGCCCCTCTGGAAACCCCCTTCTGAAAATCCTGCGTTTGCCCCTGTGTCGGATAACATGAGAGTCATGGGCACTTCCGGGAAACATCGAATTGAAGGCAAGTATTTCCATGGATGGGCCACAGACGAATTTACATGTATAAACAGAAATCATGTCCAACTTACCTTGCAGCACAACACAATGAAGAGAATGGGTCACAACTACATTGTAACAATCCCATATATATAGGCCCCTCACATATGTTTGGCCTAACATTTGGAAATTGGAGGTGGTGTGGTTTGGAATTTCTAATTATCTGGAATGGGTTGTTACCATTTACTATTAATATAACAACAACATGCAAAAATGGAAACACACATCTTACTTTGTTAAGATGTGTAACTGCAATAAAATATTCTATTTACTACATTCCAACTTGGCCTGTATGTAATTAAGCCATTACACACGTGCGTTATTTCACACAATATTAATGGGAACATTCCAGCGGATTTCACACCAGGTTTTTTTCGCCGTGCGGTTTGCAGCGTTACCACCGAATGTGGTACGTGGGCGTACGAAATGCTGCGTGGGAGGGTGGGATGTATCTGGGGTATTTATAGAGGGCAAAACATAAGGTCCCTTTGCTGCAAACATGTCTAGGTTTGTCTCTGACTCTGCAATCTCAGACCCAGGACTCATACAGGCAAAAATTGCCTCCCTGACAGCTAAAGCTAGACAGCATGCCAGACAGGCCAAGAGGATTGGGGCCCAAACCAGCAGCTCACAGGCAGGACAATCTACGGCATCAGCAGAATCATCAGGATCACAGCAGGTGCCTTCCCAAGAGATAAGCCATTCCAACACTGCTATTGCTTCAGAAACTAATCCTGGCAGGCAGAGGTCAACTGGGAAAAAAAAAAAAAAGCTTTTCAAGAGGAGGAACTTGCAATATTGCAGCGGATCGGTGCATATCTGCTGTAATATACTCTGTGTATGATTTGTATGTTTTCCTGTATCAGTACTGATCCAGCTCCCTGGGTTTCATGCATACCCTGCTTCTTGGGTGTGGCTGCATGCAAGGTTATTTAGTTAGGTTCTCAGCATGCAGACCCTGCCAGTTATAGTTTTGTTTCAGTCCAGTCAGAGTTCTATCCAAGCTGCTTGTCAGGCTCCAGTGGAGTTCTTCCTAGCTTTGTCCTGAGCCTTGTTTAGTCCTGTCAGAGCCCGGATACTGCCCTGTGTACCCCAGCAAGTACTCCTGTCGATCGTCCTGAACCCCAAGTCTGGCTTGTGCTACGGTGTCCATGTTCCTGGTCCCAGTCAGCATTCCTGCAGCTTCCTGAGTCCTGTCTGCTGTGTACCATCATTCCAGATAAGACAGGGGTTCTCCCTGCAGCTACTTCTGTTATTATTATATTGAACGGTTCCATCTCTGCATTGTTGCAGCAGTTCGCACTGGGGGTCTGGTTTGTCCTCTGGGGGTCACTCCTTCCTAGGGCAGCAGTCTGGGCATCTTTTGTTATTTACCACATTGTTGCACCTGCATTTGTGTAGACTCTGGGGGTACCCCATCATGTGTGCCTCTTTAGTCAGCTTTCCTCCTGCCCTCTCCTCGCCTTGGCAGACACGTTGTCCCACATAAGACCAGGTGGCATCGGGGCAGGATTACCTGTCTGCGTGTCCCGGTTCCCCTCCTGGCTTCAATTCATTTTATGCAGACGGACCACGATAAAATGGCTGCCCCCATACCGCAGACAGTTTCAGAGAACTGTCTGCTTTATGGGGCGGCCATTTTATCGTGGTCCGTCTGCATAAAATTAATTGAAGCCAGGAGGGGAACCGGGACACGCAGACAGGTAATCCTGCCCCGATGCCACCTGGTCTTATGTGGGACAATGTGTCTGCCAAGGCGAGGAGAGGGCAGGAGGAAAGCTGACTAAAGAGGCACACATGATAGTCGTCTCCATAGAATTTATTGAAGCCAGAAGGGGAGCTGGGACGCGCAGACAGGTAAGCCTGCGGGGATGGGGGGCGGGGGCATTACTATAGCACTGCAGCCCCCCGGTGCCCCCACATGCACAGTGCCCCCCCCCCGGGACCGCGGGAGCTGTGGTGCTATAGTTACGCCACTGCACGTGTCCATCAACCGCGAGGAGAGGCCCCAGAGTTAGGGGTCAGGTTTGGCGGTACCCTCCAGAGTCCTTACAATTGGTATCCCGAGCACAGGAGTGGATCGAGTTGACAAACAAGAGGTTGGCACCCCAATGAAGGAGAAGATCTGGGAACAAATAACGGAGGAGATTAATACGGTGGCACCACAACATCGTGATGCGGATCGGGTTAAGAAAAGGCAAGTTTTTTTATTACATTGGGGGAACTACAGTAAAATCAAATGATTATAAAGGCAGTCCCTGACAAATGTGTATCTGGTGGAATAGATTAGTTAAGTCTTGAATTGTTTATACACGCAGAAAAGAGGGTTGTGATGGTGCACATGCACTCTGCTACTGAGCATTGTACAACTTTTTGCATATGTTGTTTTTTTTTAAACTATACTCTATATAATATATAATATATAACTATATAATTAAAACCACCCTTGTATTTTAAAAGCAGCCACAAATCACTTCTGGAATGATAATCATGTGTTGCTATAGACTATAAAATTCACATGTCATGTTGCTAGGGCCAACCAATATGAGTGTCTGACAGATTTATGTAGCAGCCTCAACAAGATAGTAGTCAGAATGTGACTGTTTTGCCATAGCAACATGACCTGTTAAATAAATGTAAAATTTTTGATAATAAAAGGCCAAGGACTGTATGACACCTTTGTAACCTAGGATTTTAAGTATCGGAGTAATCATATTCTTTTGTACAACACTTATACAATTTATTGGATGTCATAAATAAAAGGCATGAATACAGCATATTTAATTGGGACATTGCAGTAATTGGTATGCGGATGGTTTACATAGATTGGAAATGATGTTATAGAAATATGATAAAGTGGTGTATTATGTATTAAGTGCTGGTGTTTTATTTTAAAGTGGCATGATTTCAAATGCAACCTCAAAAAGAAGATGACACACAACCACACCACTGGGGCTGGCATTATGCCTAAACATCTGGCACTGTCCTCCCTGGATCGGATGGCAGAGGATTGCATCTCAATCAAGGAGATCCAGGGAGTGAGCAATATGGACAGTGAGCTTCCAGTGGAGGTGTTTGTGGCTGAAATTGAAGATAAATGTTCATCGTGGCGTATCACTGTTTTATTCCATTGTATTTTAGCATGTGTGTAATTATATTTCATTTCATTCTACATTTTTAGAGGAAGATGCATGTCTACCGTCCCCAAGCACACCATATAATGAGGGAGCATCAACCACTGCAAGGCCACCTGTGCAACATGTTCCACCCCCCAATAGATGACAATGTAGGGGGGAAGCTGCTAAATGCCATCCTGCAGCAGGGAGAGGCAGCATCAGAGCAGCAGAGTAGGACCGAGGAGGTCATTAAGGCAATCGATGCCAGTCAGCAGGTCATAGCTGATCAAGCCATTCAGCTGCTGGCCCAGCAGAATGACCTCCTCCTCCGCCACAATGATCTTGTGGCGGAGCTAATTACCACCAATAGGGCCTTACTGTCTGCCGCTTCTGGTGCCAAACCACCAGCACCACTCCCTGCTGCTGGAAGGGGAAGAACATCACCCCCTTCCCCAGCAGCTGACCCCCCCAAACACACCAGCCCAACGGGGGCGAAGAGCTGCAGGACGAGGAAAGGACCCTACCAAGGCCAAACGTGGCCGCAACAAATGATGTTGTGCCCTCCCTATTGATCTCCTCCATTATTTGGTCCCAAATTTTATCCTTTGTTGTGTAAGCCAGCTTCTTGTTTGCAATGTTGATCCTATTCCGTGCAAAGGGTACCCAAATTGCAGGTCCCTTCTCTTGAAAAGCTTTGTTTGTTTTTTTATGTTGACCCTGGCTGCCAGGATTAGTGGCTGATGCCCAGGCAGTGTTGGTGTGGTAAATCACTTGAGAAGACACCTGTTGTGTGACGAATGATTCTGCTGATGCTATATTTTGTCCTGCCTGTGTTTTTTTTTTTTTTTTTTACTTTACTTATCGTTTTCCTGTGAAAGTATGACAAAATAAAAATAAAAGATAATTTTGTGTTGTTTGTGATTTCATTTTTCTGCATATTTGTTGCTAGATTTGTGTGACCAGGATAAACACACTTATGTTGTAAAGGTGTCCATGCATTAATGGGGAAATATAGCACATATTGCATCAATCAAAGATAATCCTTTAGTTAATGTTCCTTTATTTTAAAATGGTAGACTTTTTTTGTGGGCTGCCATGAGTTAATAGGTTAATGCATAAAATTTTAGCTGAGGAATGGATTAATTATTCTAAATTGACCAGAGGACTGGATTGTATTGTGTTCAGCATGTGGGAGTACTTTAGATTGCCCGATCCCAATGCGTTGCATATGAACCTCCGAGAAGTGAAAGCTGCTTGTTTGCACCGAAGATTTATGGAGTGTTGGGTCGCGGCCGCTCGGTGAGTGGTCCGAATGCACACCTACAAGTTCTCGTGCACACCCATGTAGATGCCCAGATTACGACCCAGTTTTTCCCTCTTTGAAACCGCGCCCATAGATACACCCAAATTACGCTCATATTGTCCGAGAATGTTCGGTTGACATTTTTACACTGTAGTGACCAGACCGAGTGCGGAAAGACAACATTGCACGTGTGCAATGCGTTGCCTACGCATGCGCACTCAGCTGAAATTCGCCATCTGAACGAATGCGGACCTGTCCGACTGAATCAGAAAAGGGCCAAAGAGATGGTCAGGAACTGTAGTTTACATGGAATACACATTTTACACTATTTAGAAAGCACAAGCTTGTAATAGCAGCTATGCTGTACTAGAAGCCTGGTTGTCATGCTGTTATTGGTGACAAGCTATTTCCATGCAGTACATAAAAACTAGGGGTGTGCATTGGCCACATTTCGCATTTCATGTTTTTTTTTTTTCGTATTTTGGGTCTGTATGTTCAGCCATGTTTTGTTTAGTTTGCCAAAAGAGGTCCATATGGGTCAGTTGGTTCGGGAGATATTGCGGGTAAACCAATTTTTTTATTTTTGAAATGTAATTTCATAGCTGTTCATGTCCTTTGAAGGCAGATTACTCTGGAACCAAACGGGACCAAAATCATTCGAAGTCCACTGAAAAGTTCATCAATATGATACTTGTCTCATGTAAATGGGTCATTTAGTTCTGAAGATATAGCCGGTTAAATGAGATAGCCGGTTAAAGGGAGTGATGAGGTAGTTTTCTCTCCCCCTCACAGCCGAAAATGCTGGGACTAGGCTGGTGTAAAAGGGCCCAACTCAGGAATGCATTTTCTGGTGTGAAAGGGGTATTATTTCAAATAGCCGGGACCTGCAGTACTCTGAATACAGCAGGGCAGCCTCCTGCTCTCTGCCCGGCTATCAATGGCTGTCACTGCTGCCTGGTGGCGGGTGTCCCCCAGTTACCGCAAGCATTCCCCCTTGGCAATGAGCATGTAATCCCACATGGCAACGAGCATGGAACCCCTGGCAATGAGCATAATTTTTAATAGGCATTATGGTGTTTGGCATAATACGTAATGGACATAATGGCGTGCGGCTTAACATGGAATGGACATTATGGTGTAAATTTTTAATGCGTGCCTTTGGTGCGCAATATCCCTGTTGATGAAGCATATTGTGATTTTGGCTTAATCTGTGTGGCATTATGTGAATTTTGGCCCTATCCATGTGGCATTATGTTAATTTTGGCTCAATCCATGTGGCATTTTGTGAATTTTGGCTCAATCCATTTGGCATTTTATGAATTTTGCCACAATCCATGTGGCATTATGTGAATTTTGGCTCATTCCATTTGGCATCATGTGTAAGGGGCAAATATAATGGGGTCTAGTATTTAGTTGCATAATGTGTAGAAGTTGTATATGGTGTGGTACACTACACTCAAGGACACGCCACTTTTTGAGTGGCCACACCCCTTTTCCAGAGCATGCATTTGGCGCACGCACAACTACATCCTTCACTTTTGTCGCCAAGGTGGGCCTGTGTACTTTAAACATCAGGGCCTATTATTAATCCCATTTCCGCCCTCTCTCTGCTCTCCTCTCTCTCGTCGCTCTCTTAGCATATACAGTACACTGGCACCACTAACACCCCCTCCCCCTCCCTCCCCCTCTCCTATCATGGTGCCCCCCTGTCATTTTCTCCTGGATCCGCCCCTGGCCACTGGGGACCAGGTTTTCCCCTGGGTATGCAAGCCTACTTATGGCACACTGGGAGTCCCAGTGTGTCTATGGTGTACATGATCTCGGGGTGAACCTGGTCCTCTGGTCAAGATACATTGATGACATCTTCCTTATATGGAGAGGAGATTAAAATTCTCTGAAATAATTTTTAATATTCCATAAGAATATTAAACTCACTTTTTCCTATAGTAAAGAATAGAGAATGGTGAAATTAATACAATGAAATATATTAAACCAACGGACTGTAACTCTCTTATACCGTATGATAGCAATCTCCATAATAACTGGCTAATGTCTGTACCAAATAGTCAGTTTCATCATATCAGAAGGAACTGTACAAAATTAGAAGATTATGAGGTACAAGGAAATACATTGAAGGATCAGTTTCTGGCAAAAGGTTATACACAAGATGCAGTACAGAAAACTTTTGAAAAATACAAAAATTGTGATAGGAAAGACCTCTTTTCAAAGAAAGAAGGTAAAAACAAGAAATGGATGAAGTTTATACCTTTCATTACGCAATTTAATAGTCAACACAAACAGATGGAGAGTATTATTAAAAAAACATTGGAAGATTCTGTTATGCGACACAACATTACAAAAAGTTTTAGAGGATAAACCTAAATTTGTGTACAGAAAAGCTAAAAGTATAAAGAATAGTGAGGTAACTAGTGTTATAAATAATAATGTGAAAAAACCTGGAAGTATTAATTCAAAAGGATTTTATAGATGTGGGTCCTGTGTTATGTGTAGGAATTGTAAAAATTCTGAAAGCAAAATAAGTCATGTCCACAAAATGGGGTAGAAAATTTAAAGTAGATCAGTTTATCACGTCATAGCAAAAATATAGTTTATTTGTTGCAATGTGCATGTGACAAGCAATATATAGGAAGGACTAGAAAAAATTACCACTAGGCGCTCTGGATATAGAAAATGAACCAATTACATATACAAATATGTAAAAAAGTTTTATTATAAAACATGAAAAATATACACATAACATTTAAGAAAATATATATCAAGAAGAATAATAAAAATAAAAATAAATAAAAATAAAATAAATTAAATAAAGAAAGAAAAATTAGAAAATCTGCTCAAATGAGCATAAAATTATGCACTGTAGCAAACATCAAAGGTACGCATATATAACTAGTGTTGAGTTTCCACTTGATGTTGGTCTCACATTTATGTAGTTTGATCAATTTGGAACCTTTGTTTTAATATAGAGACTCAATGGTCCGTACTAAGATGCTACTGTCCACACTGTGGGTTAATTAGCACCTGTGGTTATTAGAGTCCCAGAAAGTCCCTTATTACTAAATGTGTGACAAGTAGCAAGGAACAATTGGTATTTTGCAGCTCACTTACGTGTGGAGGTATGAGCCTCCCTTTTGTGTAGCTTGCAGTCCAAATTTGTGTTGAATTGCCGCTTCTGTTGAATAGCTGGCTGGCACACTTTTAGTAAATGAGCAATGTCCACATTTGCTCCGTAGCGTCTGCAGCGTCTTCCTGCTGAGCCGCCGGAGTGTGTAACTGGGTTAGGCTATCCAGGCTTGATGGGGAGAGGGAGCTGTGTGTGAGCCGGGCAGAAGGCCATGTGTGGCCGAATATCAGCACCTGCCGGGATTTACGTGCGCCGCTGCAGTTATCTCCGTGCTGGGGGTTTACTGAGTGCTAAATGCACGATGTGCTGGGTCCCCTCAGTTTGCACTGATTTACGACTGGAGCTTGTGGATCCCAAGACGCATTTCGCCGCACACTGGGCGGCTTTATCAATTGGATAAAGCCGCCCAGTGTGTGGCGAAACGCGTCTTGAGGATCCACAAGCTCCAGCCATTTCCCTGGCAACTTCCCCAGGTTGCCAGGGAAACCATGGACAGAGCCGTGACGTCACTTCCGGGTGACCGAGGCTGACGCCGGGAAGACGGAAGTTGGAGGAATAGCGGCACTGCACGGACCTGAGCTCTTATAAAAATGGTGAGTGTACACTTTTATAACTGTTCTTGATAAAAGCGCCACGTGCACTGAAACGTTGCACATTTGAGCTGCCTCTGTGTTTGTTTATTTGGGACCGAGTGCCGCCAATGCCGCGCATCATATCTTTCAAGCAGAAACAGTGGCGTAAGTTCGTCCATGTCGCCCGTAGGCAAAAAAAGAGTTAGTGCCCCCCCCCCATTGATCAATAGCTAAAGTGAAGAAATGAGAGAGTGTCAGAGATAGAGAGTGTCAAATAAAAAAATAGGAGGGAGAGCGAGAGAGTGTCAAGAGGGTGTCAGGGATAGAGAGAAGGGGGTGAGATCATTTAAGGGATTGAAGAGAGGGGGTAAAATAGAGCGAGCATTCCAGTAAAAAGAGAGAGGGGTTAGAGGGGAAGTCAGGCAGAGAGAGGGATGGGGTGACATGGGTGTCAGGCATAGAGAGAGAGAGGGGGTGTCAGGCAGGAAAAGAGCTTGGTGGGAACTGGGCACAAGCCTGGTGCTGCTACAGCCTGGATGCAGGCACTTAGGGCTAGCGTGGGAGATGGGCAGCTGCGCCTACCTGCACAGGGCCCCATGGTGCTGATCCCTTCTGGACCGCGCACACAAAGCAGGAGCCGAATGGGTGTGAAGGATGAGGGGGCGACAGGTACTTTCTCCTTCTAGCTGCAGGGTCGCTGAGCTGATGCTTCCTGGTGGTGCTGGCTGCGCAGGCTTCAATTTGGGCTGCATGCCGGGCTGAGCGGGTGCGTAGAGCAGCCTCTGCCTTCCCCGCGGGTGGTGGCAGATGTGCTTCAATGCCTGTCCCCTGTAGGAGGAAGGCACAGTGGGGAGGCTTCTCCCTGGGGGCCCTCAACGGCAGCCGGTGACTGGAGGCAAGGCTGACCGCTGCCTGACACCGTTTTCCAGCCGATGACACTGGCCGGCTGGGCTGCCGGGAGCCTAGTACAGCAGCCGCAAACCAGCTGAGAAGGATGGCGCGGGGGGCTGACAAGGACGGGACGGGGCAGGGCGGAGGCACAGCATGACCGCGCCGCTGGCTACAATCAAGGTACCTCTACAGATGAGCGGAACATCCGGGAGCAATGGAACCAGTGCCCCCTTTAAGGCTGTCGCCCGGCGGCAGATGACTCCATTGCCTCCTGGAGTTCCGCCACTGAGCAGAAAGAAGAAACACTGATAGCTTTGGGAATGCACCATTTCAAAGGTTTTTAAGTTGTGGCAAATGCAAAATGTGTGCACATGGGCTGAAAGGCTGTAAAACAGTAATGGGCAGAAATGAAAAAGATATTAAAATTAAAGGTCCCATTAATTGTAACAGTACATATGTGGTCTATATGTTGAGCTGCCCGTGTGGTAAAAGATACGTTGGCCAAACAAGGAGGGTTCTGAAAATACGAATTTTGGAACACTATAGGAACATAAAAAATAAACTAAAAAATCATAGTGTTCCACGGCATTTTTTATCTTGTCAAAATGGGGATCCCTTAGGCATGAAATTTGTAGGCCTGGAGAGAGTGAACCTGGATATTAGGGGAGGTAACAGAGAGAAGCAGCTCCTAAGAAGGGAGTCTTGGTGGATGTTCAATCTGGCAATGTTGTTCCCGCAAGGGTTAAACGAGGGATTGGAAATCACCCCGTTTATTGGATGAATGTATTTTACGGAATACTACTGTGTGTGTGTTTTTCTTGTGAAATGAATTATGTAAGGTGGGTTAGCATTAGGTTGGAGGAGGGAGGATTAGATTTAGGCACTAGATGGGAGATAGAGTTAGGCTGTGGGGGAGGGGGGCTTAGGTGGAAAAAAGGGAAGGTTAGGCCGTAGAGCAAGTTAGTGCATCAATGTGATAGACTGCAGGCCGCATGGTGTGTCACAGGGAGGGAGAGCGCTAGGGTGATAGAGCACAGGCTGCAGGGTAAGAGAATGTGTCAGTGTCACAGAGCGCATGCCGTAGAGTGAGGGAACACATCAGTGTGATAAAGCGCAGGTCGCAGGGTAACGGAGTGTCAGTGTGATTTAGTGCAGGCCGCAGGGTGAGGAAGCATGTCAGTGTGATAGAGTGCATCAGTGTGTGATAGAGCACAGGCTGCATGGTGAGGGAACGTGTCAGTGTGACAGAGCGCAGGCTGCTGAGTGAGGGAGCGCGTCAGTGTGAGGGAGCGTCAGTGTGAAAGAGCGCAGGCTGCAGGGTGATGGAGTGCGTCAGTGTGATTTAGCGCAGGCTGCAAGGTAAGGGAGTGTTCAGTGTAATTTAGTACCGGCCGCAGGGTGAGGGAATGTGTCATTGTGATAAAGAGCAGGACACGGGGTGAAGGAGATTGCTCCATCTAGAGCTCCCAGATAGCTGATGCTGTTGCTTTGCGCAGTTAAGGTAGGTAATATTTGTCTCCAACACCCTGTCCCATGTCACTGATACTCACATGCCACTGTCACCCATATGCCACTATCACTTACTATCACTGTGTGGCAGAATGTGTATTGGGCATTACGGTGTGCGGCATAATTTGTAATGGGCATTATGGCATGTGTTATACTATGTAATGGGTGTGTGACATGTAATAGGCATTACGGTGTAAATTTTTGGCACACACTGTCCCTATTGTCCCTATTTTACAAAAATACAGGGTGTGGCATTATGTAGAAGGGCCATTAATATGTGTAGCATTATGTGTGATCTGGGCATTATGGTGTGGCATTATGTGTAATGGGCATTACTGTGCATGGCATTATGTGTAATGGGCATTACTGCGCATGGCATTTTGGCGGGCACATTCCCTGTTTCGAGTACACGTGGGGGGGGGTTGATTCATTTAAAATGCATGTACATAAATAAGTCACCTACAGTATTTAGTTTGCACAGCCCAGTAGGCTGTAATATACATGCCCGGTAGATGGTGATGGACACGCCCAGTAGGTGGTGATGGACACGCCCATCTAATGGTGCACCCCCTAAGGAAATGGCCTGCGCATGCCTATGTGTATATATATATATATATACAAGGGTTAACTCCCGAAATGGCATTGACCATATAGAAGCTAATAAATTTCACTTGCTTTCACAAGCCCCGGAGTGACGCCTATATTTTGGAAAGTATAAATATATATATATATATATATATATATATATATATATATATATATATATATATATATATACACAGTGCTATTTTTTGTAGGAAAATAGGTTCAGGAACTGTGGGCGGGGGCAGAAAGTGGGCGGTGATGTGGGAGGAGCTACAAAAGGGCGGGGCATTATATAAAAAAATAGAGAGAGAGAAAAAAAAGCAAAACTTAATTCCTCACTCCGTCACGCTTATTATACATATGCCACACACAGAGATTAGCATTATACATATGCCACACACCGTGATGCCCATTATACATATGCCCCACACCGTGATGCCATTATACATATGCCACACACCATGATGCCCATTATACATATGCCCCACACTGTGATGCCATTATACATATGCCCCACACTGTAACGCTTATTATACATATGCCACACACCGTGATGCCCATTATACATATGCCACACACCGTGATGCCCATTATACATATGCCCCACACAGTGATGCCATTATACATATGCCCCACACTGTAACGCTTATTATACATATGCCACACACCGTGATGCCCATTATACATATGCCCCACACCGTGATGCCCGTTACACATATGCCACTCACAGAGATGGGCGTTATACATATGCCACATACAGAGATGCCCGTTATACATATGCCACACACAGAGATGCCCGTTATACATATGCCACACACAGAGATGCCCGTTATACATATGCCACACAAACAGAGATGACCGCTATACATAAGGCCCACACAGAGATGCCCGTTATACATAAGGCCCACACCGTGATGTCCATTATACATATGCCCCACACCGTGATGCCCATTATACATATGCCACACACAGAGATGCCCGTTATACATAAGGCCCACACCGTGATGTCCATTTTACATATGCCCCACACCGTGATGTCCATTATACATATGCCACACACAGAGATGCCCGTTATACATAAGGCCCACACCGTGATGCCCATTATACATATGCCCCACACCGTCATGCGCATTATACATATGCCCCACACCGTCATGCCCATTATACATATGCCCCACACTGTCATGCCCATTATACATATACCCTGCTCCGTAACAGTTATTATACATATGCCACACACAGAGATGCCCATTATACATATGCCACACACAGAGATGCCTGTTATACATAAGGCCCACATCGTGATGCCAATTATACATATGCCCCACACCATGTTGCCCATTATACATATGCCCCACACCGTCAAGCCCATTATACATATGCCCCACACCGTCATGCCCATTATACATATGCCCCGCTCCGTAACAGTTATTATACATATGCCACACACAGAGATGCCCGTTATACATATGCCACACATAGATGCCCGTTATACATAAGGCCCACACCGAGATGCCCATTATACATATGGCCCACACAGAGATGCCCATTATACATAAGGCCCACACAGAGATACCCAAACATATGGCCCACACCAAGATGCCCATGCTGCCACACTGAGATATTTCAGACAGCAACAGCAGTGTTAAAGATAAAATTGCATTAATCAGTTATGTTCAGTAAATTACCAGGCAATTGAGGCTGCCGCTCGGCTTGAGGGATCAGATGGGACTGGAGAGTAAGCTCCCTTAGGCAGACAGGCGGAGGGAGAGTGTATCCTGGGGGCGCTTCAGACAGGCGGGCGGGAGAGAGGAGCAAGAGAGGCGGGCAGGCGCAGGGTGAAAGAGAGCAATAAGAGAGGCGGGCGGGCGCCAGGCAGGACAGCGTTTCTCGGCGGGTGGAGGGCGCGGGAGTCACCATGGATGCGCACTGACGTCAGGCGCATCCATGGAGTAGGAGGCCAAGGGGTGGTGGCAGGAAGTACATCTTCCTTGCCGCCGCGGAAACAGAGATTATCATTGTAGATAATCTCTGTGCGTGCCGTTCCTGGTGAGGTCATTTTTCAATTGAACTTCAGGAACGGCGTTACGGACCGTTCCGCCACAAAAATAGCCCTGTATATATATATATATATATATATATATATATATATATATATACAACAAACAAAAAGTGGTCAGGAATTGCGCTCGGAGTGGGCCTTTCGACCAGCTGCAACTCTGGAACGACTCTCCTGTTAGTGAGAGACACAGATAGAGTACAAGAAAAAAGGGGGGTTGTCCAGAGTGCGCTTCCAGTAGTACCACCTAGCCAGTAAGGGTATAGAGTCCCAACGTTGGGACTCTATACCCTTACTGGCTAGGTGGTACTACTGGAAGCGCACTCTGGACAACCCCCCTTTTTTCATATATATATATATATATATATATATATATACAAGCGAGGATGGGAATGCACTCCTCTCGCCAAACAACTTGCCCGGTGCCTTCCCTGGATACTCCTGGCGTGGAGACCAAATGTAGAGAGATGCGTGGGCGGCACTCGGAATAAACAACTCACACTTGAGGCGGGTGTATCATCAACGTTTCGAGACTCTTTATTTAATGTCTCGTCATCAGGATATATATATATCCTGATGACGAGACATTAAATAAAGAGTCTCGAAACGTTGATGATACACCCGCCTCAAGTGTGAGTTGTTTATTCCGAGTGCCGCCCACGCATCTCTCTATATATATATATATATATAGCAAAAAATGGAGTTGGAGGCACTCACAGGACTTATAAGAAATAATAAACACACAGACCCAAAGTCAACCAGACTTTGGGTCTGTGTGTTTATTATTTCTTATAAGTCCTTTTTGCTACATACAGTGTCGCTTGACACAGGTATGGCACCCAGGCCAATACCTTACCGTACAAGCTGAGTGCCGATCGCTACAAAGGATATATATATATATATATATATATTTTTTTTTTGGGTGTGGGTGTCCGGCACTCCCCGCTCTTAGCAAACAATGCTGCTGCCCGGGTGCCTTCCCATTGGTGTGGTATCCACAAATATTTACTCCAAAAAACAGGCATCACTCCAGGGCTTTACGTGTAGCAATCAAGTTTATTCCTTCCACGGTCTACGCCGTTTCGGGTATTTAACCCTTCGTCAGGACCAGAGGATATCACAAAAAAAAGTGTAACAACAGTGAATAAAAGAAAAATCAACTTACATATAGGGGACCCGCCGTGCAGCGTCCTCCTCCGTCTGGGACTCCTGATGACGACTTCCGGGTACTCCCGGAAGTGACCCGGCTGTCCTGGCAGCGGAGGAAGCCGCACTAGGGAAACAGTGTACAAAATGCCCACACTTAGTAAAAGCTGCATTGTGCTTATCAGTTATTATTTATACATTTGGAAATACAGTGAGTGAATAATGTAGAAAATGACATCTATTAAAAACCGACATACAATGAGAATCAATTATGCTCATGAAAGACGCACTTTTCCCTGGTCTTATTCATAAATGGCCACTAGATGGCAGTGTTGCCAAACAAATTCCAATTATAATACATATTAATACATTCCTTATTGTTCCTAATAGGACTCTAGTGCACCATTGGTATATCCAGAATTGTTACATGCAACTTGAAACTATGATATAAATGCAAAAACTGATGTTATCACTGTCAACATATTTTATCTGACTTCTTATGTTTTTGTTAACTATTTATTTATTCTTATTTATATACTTGTTCTATCTCATAATCCCCCTCGGGACCCATCCTATAGTTACGGGCTTTGTTTTATTTTCACAGAAAACTGCCAAGGTTCAGTGTCTCGTTGAGACCTCCTGGTTTTAGGGTCCCCAGTGTATGGATCCACCTGCTCTCGATTTGCAGGAGTCTTTTACCTCTATCGCCCCCTCTTATTGAATCTGGGGCCTGGTCTATTAATTGGAAGCGCAGGTTTGACACTCCATGCCTGGCCTCCAAAAAATGTCTGGCCACCGTCTTCTCGCTCTGGCCCTTCTCGATGGCAGAACGCATGGATGTTCTGTGGTTTGCCATGCATTCTTTTATCGTACAAATTGTCTTGCCGACATAGTTTAACCCACACGGGCATGTCAACAAATATATAACGTATTTGGACATACATGTGAGTATTGGTTTAATCTGGAAAACCTTGCCTGTGTGGGGATGTCGGAAAGTTGTGCCAGCTGTCATATAGCTACAGGTGACACAACTGGTACACCTGTAGCAGCCCCCTTTGCGTGACAGGAAGTGTTGGGGTTTACTTTGTAGCTGAGAAATGTCAGTTTTTACTATTCTGTCCCCTATACTCCTCCCTCTAATAAACCCCGTTTGGAGTCTAGTGTTACGTAAACTTGGGATTTGGGGATCCGTGGCAACAATTGACCACATATTTTTGGCCTTCTTCACTATTTCAGGGCTTTTGTTGGAATAATGCTTTACCCATGTGAAGGTGCTGTTACTTGTACTGACATTTTTGGGTTTACTTTTAAGTAACTCCTGCCTGGAGCTTTCTCTTTTGCCTCTTTAAGAAGTTGGTTAGGGTACCCCCTCTCCAGAAACTTGAACACCATGGTCTCTAATTGGGCATCCCTCATGTCAATGGTGCTGTTAACCCTGCAGACTCTTATGAACTGCGAGTAGGGGAGACTAGCTGTTGTCGCCCTTGGATGGAAACTTCTGAACTGCAACATCATGTTGCGATCAGTGGGCTTAGTGAAAAGCTGGGTACTGATTTTAGTGCCATCTTTAGTAATGCGGACATCCAGAAAGTCCAACTGGCTAGAGCTTATTGTAAAGGTCAATTTTACGGGGCTATTTGATTGGTTATGCTGCTCGAGCAGCCCTTCCAAGGCCTCGCGGGGCCCTGTCCAGAATAGCACCAGGTCGTCAATATACCTGTAATAGAACAATGCATGCTGTACAAACATATCATTCTCCAAAAACATTTTACGTTCGACCTGGTACATGTATGCATTAGCTATTCCGATAATGAAGCCAGTAATATATTATATGCAGATCCTCTCTTTGATATGAGCATTAACCCATCGGTGGAAGATACCTTTAAGGAGCTGTTAAAGCTCAAAAAGAGAGAAGTGGACTTTTAATGCATTGCATCTCCTTATCTGAATATCACCGCTCCAAAATAATACC